>NW_003852426.1:442277-445881 GCF_000181295.1 Otolemur garnettii
AGAAACCAGAAATCATAAGTTTCTCTTGAGAGAGCAGGTCCGGGCTGGGGATTCGAACCTGCCACCTTAGGTGTACGTGGCTGGCGCCTTAGCCAGTTGAGCTATAGGCGCCGAGCCGTATCCAGCATTTCTTAATGACTTGCTTCTAACAAAAAGTATGTGGCAGAAGTGACCATATGTGATATCTGAGACTAGGTCTTTAAAAAGTTGCTTTCTCCTTGATCTTTCTTAAATCACTTGCTTTGGGGAATGCCAGCAGCCATGTCATGGAGACACTTACGCAACCCTAAAAAGAGAATTTTTTTTTTTTTTTTTGCAGTTTTTGGCCAGGGCCAGACTTGAACCCACCACCCCCAGTATGTAAGGCTGGCGCCCTGCTCCTTGAGCCACAGGTGCTGCCCCTCAACCACTAATTTTGAGGTAAAACAAGGCAACAGGAAACTAACGTAAGACCCTTTAACAGAGCCTCAAATCTCAAGTATTCTGTCTGCCTACAAGATACTCCCTGTGTGACTTCTTCCTGCCTCTGACATACTCCGAGAACAAGTTCAATTCCAAATCCTCTACTAAAACTAAAGCATAGAATTCACAGGAGCTCTACCTTTGACTTCTTTCAGCTCAAAGATTGTTATGTCTCACATGCACTAAGGCAGGCAGAATCAAGAGTGGAGTCCAGTGGGGACCAATACGTAGGGAGGACACTTGAGATTAGGGTTCTTGGGTTTTCACTGTGAGATTTTCATTTGTGGAAAACAAAATTTAATCATTTAAAACATTCACTGAGGATATTCTGTGTCAAACATGGTACCAGACAGCAGGCATAAAAATGGCTCCTGTTTAAAAATTCACAGGGGCCTTGGCACCTGTGGCTCAAATGGCTAAGGCACCAGCCACATACACCTGAGCTGGCAGGTTCGAATCCAGCCTGGATCCACCAAAACAACAATGATGGCTGCAACCAAAAAATAGCCGAGCGTTGTGCCAGGCACCTGTAGTCCCAGCTACTTGGGAGGCGGAGGCAGGAGAAACGCTTGAGCCCAGGAGTTGGAAGTTGCTGTGAGTTATGATGCTACAGCACTCTACCCAGGGTGACAGCTTGAGGCTCTGTCTCAAAAAAAAAAAAAAAAAGGAAAGGAAAATTCACAAGAATGGCAGATAGATTTTGTGACAAAAGCTACTGGGGTCCCACTCAAATTCCCTCAGACCAAAGTCTGCCTCCAGAATTTGTGCAGCCCAATGCAAAACAAACTATGGGATACCTTGTGCAAAAATCTCTTAAGAATTTGGAAGGCAGAACCAGAGCACTAAACCAACTGCACGAGGTTCATTTCCATGTAGCTAGCCCTGCCTCAGGCATTCACCACTCACGTGAAGGCCACTAACTGCTCTTCCCACAACCTTTTGCTAACAGATTGGGATATCTGGCCTGCAGAAGCAGAACTGCTTAATATTCCTGCAAATAGCCCTTAAGCAATGATAAAGTAGGAGTTGGTAGATAAATACTCCAGCGTCTTCATCTCTAGGTTGGTGTAACTCTGAGGTGTATTCTAGTTTTCAGTTTTCCAGTGGGATTAAGAAGCAGTGCCCACAGTGGAAACTGGGACATTTCCTGGTATCACTTCCAAAATGAACTACTTGTACTCATATTCTTGTCTCAGTCTTCTTCTTTGAGAAACCAAACCAAGACAAGTTTCATTTTCCATGCCAACTCTAATTAGGAGTGGCTGCTTGGAACACAGTATAATGGAAAAATCTAAAGCTGCATCTGTATTCAAAAGGAATGAATGTAATACAGTTATGTTGGCCATCACCATGGCAAAGAAAGTGGTAGCTCTTTAATCTGAATGATGAAAGACCTTGTATTTGGATGTGACTCGAAAGACAAACAGCAGTTTTCTTTTTTTTTGCCTGCACCAAAGGTGATGTTTTAATACCAATTAAGCATACCACTCTTATCTGAAAGTCATCAATCTAGTGAGGGTGCACCACCTGCTCTGCAAATACATACAAGGCATGTTTGTGCTGAAGCCCATTAGTCCTTAGAATTACTGGCCACAATGCGTGCCTTAACATGTGGCAGCTGCTGACACTGATCAAGTCTCTGGTCTGTGCTTATCTTGTCACCGGAACACATTTTCAGGTTTGTACATGGCAGCAGTCCTAACTGATTATAGGCCTCGCCTCCTTGGTTTCCAGTGCTTCACAGTTCTGTGGAAATCCATGCACAGAAACCTGGGATCCGATGTGGTGTGCGGAGAATGCAGGGGGGATCTTTTTCCTGGGGCTTCTGTGCCAGGAAAAATGTTGAGGGTTCTCCTCCCAGGTTTCATGGCACTAGAAAAGATGCTGGGGGTCAGAGGTCCCAGTCCCCCAAACCCAGTAGACTTGTTTTGATTACTCAGCTGAGCTAGGAAGTTCAACCGAGGCACGGCAGTAATCAAAAGTAAAAACGAATGGAAACTGGAAATAAAACTGGAGTGGCACAGGCACTGTGAATAGGAAGTAAAAGTAACCTGCACAAGTTTCAGTTGTTAACAAAGAGATTTTAATTTAGGAAGAACAAAGAGAAAGTTTAGAGCATTTCCAAAGAAAATTGGAAGTGGGTTCCTCTTATCAAGGAGCAGAGGTGAGAGAGGCCCAAACAGCAATTATTGAAGACTGTTAAGTAGCAAGTTACAGGGTCTTTTTCTGTTTTAGATACATTTCTTTCCATGATGTACAAAACATGTATGAACGATGGCAAGACTGAAGGCAGGAGGACCAATAATGAAAGAAGGAGCTAGCAAATGGTAGGATAGGATACATATCTGGAAGACTCCCCCATCTCTGACCAAAATGGGGAAAAGCAAATTAAATTGTCAAGGACAAATTAGTCTGTTGTATAAGGGACCAAAACTAGGGAATATCTATTAAGCCCCTGACTTAACCAGGAAAGAATGGGAAATGAAAAATGTCAAGGGACCAATTGTTTTTCAAGGGACCAATTTTAAGAACTGATGGCTCTTTATAATACTAAAGCTAAACCAGGAACACAAAGTGCTGACAGAGCAGCCCAATCACACCATTGGTTTTCACAAGAACACTTAACAAATCAAAATAATAACTCGTGTCCCAAACACAAGTACTACCAGAAACTAATGAGACACTGCCATGGGGTCTAGCTTATAGAACCTAGAAGCCTACTTCTCTGATATGTGATGGTCTTATTTAGACAGTCCTGGACTAGCGTGCTGTCAGCAATGTAAGCTTCTACCGTGCTCTTGTTCTGGAACTCCCAAAGCATTGGTTCTCAAACTCTACTACACTTGGGAAGCACTTGGAAATTTTTTTTTAATTTTTATATTTCATTTTATTTTTATTTTTATATAGGATATTTTTTGATGCACAGATGAATTGCACAGTGGTGAAGCCAGAGATTTTAATGTACTTCCAAACAGCCACAGTGTACTTTGTAGGTAATTTTTGATCCCTCACCCCTCTCCCACCCTACAACTTCTGAGTCTCCAAAGTACATTATGCCACTCTGTATGAGCATGTATTACTTATTGCCTAGCTCTCACTTATGCATGAGTACATGTGGTATTTGTTTCTCCATTTTTTTTTT
>NW_003852426.1:446751-449659 GCF_000181295.1 Otolemur garnettii
GCCTCCCAAGTAGCTGGGACCACAGGTGCCCGCCACAACGCCTGGCTGTTTTTTGGTTACAGCCGTTATTGTTGTTTGGTGGGCCCAGGCTGGATTCGAACCTGCCACCTTAGGTGTATGTGGCTGGCGCCTTAGCCACTTGAGCCACAGGCACCAAGCCTGAGACAAAATTCTTAACAGACTTCTCTAACTTTATCAGACATTCTACATCCATACATAGATGCAGCCAGAGACTATAACAAATCAGCATCAGAGAGAGGAAGACCCAAGCTCAATGACATGTATCAGAGTGTCTACCTAAGCAAATTCCTGAACTTTCACGTGAGTGAGGTGTTGGAAGAGTAGATTATTCTATTGGCCAAAAGCAGGCAGCAATATCCAAACTCCACGTACATGCTGACTGAATACAATGATGCAGTCTCAACATGGTATAGAGAAACTTCCAAGGATGGGATCTTCATCTTGGGCCTGAAACCATCTTGTTAAACTACTTGCTGAGATTCTTCATCCTAATTTCTTTGGTGCTGCCTTTGCATTCAAGTCTTGTTTTCCAGAAGCAGCGTAGACATAATCCACTTGTAATTTCATCATCTTGCACCTTGGATGCTATAGTTAGCCTAAATGAAATAAAATACATGTAAGTGTAGGAAGTGACAGGTTTTTTTAAAAAGTGGTATTTAGCTACTTATAAATAACTTTTTATTTTTTTTGTGAGACAGAGTCTCAAGCTGTCGCCCTGGGTAGAATGCCATGGCGTCACAGCTACCTCAAACTCCTGGGTTTAAGTGATTCTCTTGCCTCAGCCTCTTAAGTAGCTGAGACTATAGGCACCTACCACAATGCCTGGCTATTTTTTGGTTGTAGTTGCCATTGCTGTCTGGCAGGCCCTGGGCTGGATTTGAACCCTCCAGCTCTGGTGTATGTGGCTAGAGCTCTAGTTGTTGAGCTACAGGCACTGAGCCATAACTTTCTTTTTTTTTTTAGACAGACTCTTACTTTGCCACCCTTGGTAGAGTGCCATGGTGTCTTAGCTCACAGCAACATCAAACTCTTGGGCTAAAGCGGTTCTCTTGTCTCAGCCTCCCTAGTAGCTGGGATTACAGGCACCTGCCACATGATTGGCTATTTTTTAGAGACGGGATCTTGCTCTAGCTCAGGCTGGTCTTGTTTTCCAGAAGCACAGGCACAATCCAATTGTAATTTCGTCATCTTGCACCTTGAATGCTACACTTAGCCTAAATGAAATAAAATACACATAAGTATAGGAAGTGACAGGTGAGCTCAGGCAATCTACCTGCCTCAACCTCCCAGAGTGCTAGGATTACAGGCGTGAGCCACTGGGGCTGGCAATTTATAAATAACTTTCACACAACACATATAACATTAACTAAATCATTCTTTTACAAAAAAAAATCACTTATGACACTCCAGCATTAAATATTTACAGATAAAAAATATTAAATTTTGGGCAGCACCTACGGCTCAAAAGAGTAGGATGCCGGCTCCATATGCTGGAAGTGGTGGGTTCAAACCTAGCCCTGGCCAAAAACTGCAAAAATAAAATAAAATAAAAATTAAATTGTAGGGTTGATGCCTATAGCTCAGTGGTTAGGGCACCAGCCACATGCACTGGGGCTGGTGGGTGTGAACCTGGCCAGGGCCTGCTAAACAACAATGACAACAATAACAACAGCAACAAAAACAGCTGGGCGCTGTGGCAGGTGCCTGTATTCCCAGCTACTGAGAAGCTGAGGCAAGAGAATCACTTAAGTCCAAAGAGGTTAAGGTCACTGTGAGCTGTGATGCCACAGCACTCTACTGAGGGCAACATAGTGAGACTGTGTCTCAAAAAAAAAAAAAAAAGAAAGAAAAATATTAAATTTTGTAAAAATGCAGTAATTTGTTTAAAGTCACATAACTAGCAATTAACTAGTTAAAACCTTTTTTTTTTTTTTTTTTTGAGACAGAGTTTCACTATGTCGCTCTGGATAGAGTGCTGTAACATCACAGCTCACAGCAACCTCGAACTCTTAGGCTTAAGCGATTCTCTTGCCTCAGCCTACCAAGTAGCTGGGACTACAGGCACCCATCACAACACCCAGCTATTTTTTTTTTTTTTTGGTAGAGACTCACTTTATCACCCTTAGTAGAGTGCCGTGGCATCACACTGCTTGCAGCAACCTCCGACTCTTAGGTTTAAGCGATTCTCTTCCCTCAGCCTCCCCAGTAGCTGGGACTACAGGTGCCCACCACAATGCACAGCTATTTTTTGGTTGCAGTTTGGCGGGGCCGGGTTTGAACCCGCCACCCTTGGTATGGGGCCGGCGCCTTACTCACTGAGCCATAGGTGCCGCCCCCAGTTGGTTTTTTTTGTTGCAGTTATTTAGCTGGCCAAGGCTGGGTTCAAACCCACCACCCTCAGTGTATGTGGCCCGTGCTATAATCGTTGTGCTGCAGGTGCAGAGCCTTTTTTTTTTTTTTTTTGACACAAAAAAATCTTACTCTGTATCTCATAGCAACCCCAAACTCATATGCTCAAGAGCTACTCTTACCTCAGCCTCCCAACTAACTGGAACTATGGGCACCTGCAAAGTGCGGCTAGTTTTTCTATTTTTAGTAGAGATGACCAGCTCAGGCTGGTCTCTTACTCGTGAGCTCAAGCAATTCGCTTTGGTATCCTAGAGTGTGACAATTACAGGCATGAGCCACCACACCTGGATGACTAGTTAAAACTATTAAGTGACTAGATTTCTAGATCTGCTCTTCTAATGGTCTGACTTCAAAACTCATATTTTTCTCTCCTTTTCTGAGACAGAGTCTCCCTATGTCGCCCTCGGTAGAGTGCCGTGACATCACAGCTCACAGCAACCTCAAACTCTTGGGCTTAAGCGATTCTCTTGCCTCAGCT
>NW_003852426.1:450357-455895 GCF_000181295.1 Otolemur garnettii
TGAGTCTCCTGCCTCAGCCTCCCAAGTAGCTGGGACCACAGGCACCCGCCATAGCGCCTGGCTATTTTTTGGTTGCAGCCATCATTGCTGTTTGGCGGGCCCAGGCTGGATTCAAACCTGCCACCTTAGGTGTATGTGGCTGGCACCTTAGCTACTTGAGCCACAGGCGCCAAGCCACTGTGCAGGTTTTTTAGGTCTGAGTTATTTTCTCTTTTCAATTTTCACCTTTTTCTCATCTATTTCTCTCCTACTAGACAAGTTCCTTACCTGCCTGCTGATCCCCCAACCCCATGCACACATCACCTCATGTAAGGAAGGAAAGGCGGCAGGGCCCCCCACCTTCCTAGAGCCCTCTGTAGACCTTGGGCCCCTTCAGGTACCCAAGTCACAGCCACACCAAACTTCTGGCTACTGCTGAACATACCCTTAGACCGGATTTCCCTGGACTTCATTGCAAATTTGGTTTTTAGTCTACATCAGGCATTCCAAGCATCCACTTCTTCTATGACATACCTGCCTCTGGTCCCTTTTTTGTCCTATCCATCTGGACATTTATTATTAAGTAAAATATTCCATATTACATTTTCATCATCTCTTCCCTAGCCAAGATCACCAGAAGCTCCCTATTATCAATTCAAATGAAAAATCTCTAGTGTCATCATGAGAAGACTATTCAATATTTTCTTTGACACTAATAAACAACATTGAGAGAGGGGGAAGATGGCCAACTAAAGACATTTCTTACCAGACTGTCCTGGAGGGAAGGAAGGGTTTCAGGTAAAGGAGAGGGGAAAAAAGACACAGCTCAGGTAGAGGTCAGAGAAAGAAAAACTGAACCCTGCCAGCGACCTCACAGAGGTAAACTGCAAAGCAAAAATGGAATGGGAAAAAGGAAAAAAAAAAAAAAAAGATATTGGTGAGGAACAAACCCAGTGAGGCTCAGAGCCCAGTGAAGGCGGTAAGGGATAGAATCTTTCTCCTTCTCACATTCCTTCAGTGATCAGTGGGCTATCAAGTTACCTAGAAGCTTTTCCACCACCATGAGCCCAAGCAACACAACAACTATGGAAGTGTGGGGAGAATGTGCACGATCCCAGAGCTTGGGCATTCTGTGTGGAGTTCTGGTCCAAGAAGAGTGACCCAAGAGGCTGGAGAGCTTTCTTCCATTCAAACTCTTATCCTCCCCTGGCCCTTCCCCACTCATTGCAACTGAGAAAGCAGTTTGAGCTAAGAGTCTGGGGAGTGGTTGCCTTTCCCCAGCTGACATACCCTCCAGTCTAAGGTTTCCAGAGAGTAGGGCCCACATCTTTCCCCTAGACAACCTGCAGTGAATCCAAGGTGCCTGAACTGGGGGCTCCCTGCCTGCTATCATTTCCTAGATGTGCATGCCAGTGGGTCAGACACACAGGCCAGGTCCTTTGCCCCCAGGCCTCAAGCAGGTTGCTAGGGTGAGAGATGGAAGAACACAGTGGGGGTCTGAGATATGGAAATCCAGAAAACCATCCATTCCTTCATAGGAAAGCCATGCTGTCAGACTAGAGAGGGTCTGCTGGAGGCAAAATTCCCAGCCTATAGTACCATAGCAATCATGTGTGGTAGATTCAGGCACCTGTTTGCAACTGGATACGGGGAGGGGGGCAGGGAAGGGTAACACAAGAGAAGAGGAGCAGAGCTCACTCCTTTCAGCCAGATGGGGAATCACTACCCCTTCCTCATGAGTAGTCATCCTGGTCTGGAGCCTGCTTTGACCCTCCTCTCAGTAGTTCCTGCTAGAGACCAAAAAAAGAACCTCTGAACCCTGCCTAGGCTTTGCAAAGCCTTTCAGGCTTGCCTAACCTAACCACACTCAGCCTTGCTCCTCCACCCGCCTATGCTGTGGTGGTGAACAAGCAATCCCCTGGGAGCTACAGACTGCACCTCGCCTCTAAAGCCTGGGGCACTCAAGTGCTTCTCCTGAGGAACTAGAGTTTATTATAGGCCAAAAGAACATGTCTGCAGTTGGTTCTTTCTTGCAAGCACCAACCACTGACAGGGAGAATAACTCTACAGCTCATTACAGCATCTACCAACTCAAACAGGTTGTGGCTGATTGTTATAGGATTATCCACTGATTTGGAGATTAATCTGGGGGGGGGTCCCAATATAATTCACCCCACTGAGAAGAAGTGAAAACAAAAGGATGAAGCAACCCTAGGGAACACGGCTTTTTTTTTTTTTTGAGACAGAGCCTCAAGCTATTTCCCTGGGTAGAGTGCTGTAGCATCACAGCTCACGGCAACCTCCAACTCCTGGGCTCAAGCGAGTCTCCCGCCTCTGCCTCCCAAGTAGCTGGGACCACAGGCGCCCACCACAGCGCCTGGCTATTTTTTTTTTTTTTTTGGTTGCAGCCATCATTGTTGTTTGGCGGGCCCGGGCTGGATTCAAACTCACCACCTTAGGTGTATATGGCTGGCACCTTAGCCACTTGAGCCACAAGTGCCAAGCCGGGAACATGGCTTTTTAGGAACAAAACAAAAGTTACAGGCAGCTAGAGCTGGGAAGCTGCTCAGATCCTATGCAGGGCCATTCCACTGGATAGAAGATGCAGTTGACATATGCTATCTATCAACCACAGGTTTCTGCAATCCACACCATCTTGATCACTCTTGTGCATGGAGTCAGGACCACTCGGGACCCAGCCTTCCAGCAGTAGCGTTTGCAACATCTTTCCCTGGGGAGGGAAAGCTGCTACCCCGTGCCATGCCCTGTGACTAGGGGTTGAGCACACCTCCTTTCCAGCATGGGAGTCAAACAGAGGAGGATGCCACAGACTCTAGTTGGATAGCCTGGGGCAGCTGCCTCAGTGGGTCCTAGGTGTGAGGGAAGAACTTTGGCTGACCAGCAGCTCCAGTCTGCCTATGCAGACTCTGGGCTGCTGAAACAAACCCCTGCCTGCACAATTAGACATAAGTGTCCTCATACTGGTGGAAGAAGGACCTAATATGAGTGGCTCTGCCCCCCAATCTCCAGGGCTAGCTCTGAAGCTCTGGCTATACCCAAGCCTGAGGCTTTGCTCCTCCAGTTCCAAGGGACTAACTGGGCCTGCAACTTTGCCTGAGACTCCAGATTTGTGCCACACCCCAAGACCCCCACCACTACCACTGGGCTGGCAGAGCCTTCTTAAGGTCCACTTGGCAACCCTCAGCCCTGAGCAGCCACTAATCCTGCATTTGGTTCAAGAGAGTCCTCAGCAAAGAAGAACACATGCCCTGAAATCCTATTAACCCAGAGCTGAGAGAAAAGAAGCCAGATGAGAAGAAAGCAGCAAAAGAACCCTGGCAACATTAAAAAAAAAAAAAGTTCAACATTCCCAAGGGAACACAAATAAGAAGCCAAAAAAATATTTTAGGAAATCAATTTAAAAAAAAATGAAAAAGTCACTAGAGAGGTAAGACAACATAAGAAAAGACATAATAGAAATTAAAGAAATAAAGGAGTCATTTAGGGAATTTCAAAACACAGCAGAAAGCTTTAATGACTTAATGACAGGCTAAGCCAAAGAGAATAAAGAATTCAGAGCTTGAAGACAAGGCTCTCAAGATAACCCAGTCATTCAAAGAGTCAGAGGAGTAATAAAAAGGCTGATCAGGTTACTGACTCATTGGTACTGCCATGGCGAGTGTGCTGAAGACTATTGGCTTTGTGGGATTGGCTGTATGTGAAAGTTCACATGAAAGGCTAAAAATACTGTGTGCTAAGATTCTTGATGTTCTTAAGCAAATCCCTAAAAACACAGAATACAGAAAACAGGCAGAAGGCCAGGCGTGTTGGCTCATGCCTGTTATCCTAGCACTTGGGAGGCTAAGACGGGTAGATTGTCTGGCTCAGAAGTTTAAAACCAGCCTGAACAGGAGTTAGACTCCTATCTCTAAAAATAGCCAGGTGTTGTAGCACCTGTATTCCAGCTACTTGGGAGGCTGAGGCAAGAGAACTGCTTATACCCAAGAGTTTGAGGTTGCTGTGTCAAAAAAAAGAAAGAAGAAAATATGCAGGACAGATTATAAATGAGAAGCTGGCTATGGTGAAACAGAACCAGATGTTAAAAAATTAGAAGACCAACTTCAGGGTGGCAAATAAGAGGCAATTCAGGCTGAAAATGAACTAAGTCTGCCAAGAAAAATGATGCAATAAAAACCATGGGAGCTATTGGTGGAAGAGCCTCCCAACAATCAATGGAAAGGACTAACATGTCATTAAATGACTTTGGTAGGCTAATGGGCAATTGATGAAGTTAAACATTCTGTTATATTTAAAATATGTCTAAATTACTGTCATTACCAAACTGATACAGAACATATTTAAAAGACTTGCTAAAATTATTGATTGTGGTAATAAGGTCCCATGAATCAGTTTTTGACTTGTAAAAAGTAGTCACACAGATTATCCTTTTTTTTTTTTTTTTAAATTGAGACAGAATCTCACTTTGTCGCCCTCAGTAGAGTGCCATGGCGTCATAGCTCATAGCAATCTCAAACTCTTGGGCTTAAGCGATTCTCTTGCCTCAGCCTCCCTAGTAGCTGGGACTACAAGCACTCACCACAATGCCCAGCTATTTTTTGTTTTAGCAGGCCCGGGCAGGGTTCAAACCCACTAGCCATGGCGCATGTCGCTAGCACCCTAATCACTGGTTTATAGGTGCCCAGCTAAACATACTGGCATCCTTCTTTTTTGAATTGAGACAGAGTCTCAGTTTGTTACCCTCAGTAGAGTGCCATGGCATCGTATCTCACAGCAACCTCTAACTCTTGGGCTCAAGTGATTCTCTTGCCTCAGCCTCCCTACTAGTTGGGACTACAAGAGCCCGCCAAAACACCCAGCTTTTTTTTCTGTTTGTTTGTTTGTCTGTTTAGCAGGCCTAGGCCAGGTTGACCCCGCCAGCCCCAGAGCATGTGGCCGGTGCTCTAACCACTGAGCTATGGGTGCCCAGCCCCATACAGATTATTATTTTTTTTTTTTTTGAGAGTCTCACTATGTCACCCTTCATAGAGTGCCGTTGCATCACAGCTCACAGCAACCTCCAACTCTTGGGCTTAAGAGATTCTCTTGTTCAGCCTCCCAGATAGTTGGGACTATAATGCCGGGCCATTATTGTTGTTTAGCTGGCCTAAGCTGGGTTTAACCCTGCCAGCCTTGGTGTACATGGCTGGCGCTGTAACTACTTGTGCTATGGGCACTGAGCCCAGATTATCTAAAAGATCTTATTTCTTTGTTATTTCTTTGAAGAGAGAGGTTATGGGAAGACTTGAAAATTAATTGGAAAATGTATTACAGGTTTTCAATGCAGAGGACATAACTGAAAAGTGCAGGATCTTTAACATATTATTTAATTATTTTTTATTATCCTGACAAAGGAGAAAAGGCACTTAACTGTTATTGTCTAAACAAATTTATAGGTCACTATTTGAAGTAAAGTAGTAACAATGAATATTTTCAAACATGATAAAATAACAAAAGTAGCTGGTGATAAAATTTGAAATTGTGGTTACTCTTGGCTGTGAT
>NW_003852426.1:456126-504493 GCF_000181295.1 Otolemur garnettii
GGGTCCGGGCTGGGGACTCGAACCCGCCACCTTAGGTGTACATGGCTGGCGCCTTAGTCGGTTGAGCTATAGGCGCCGAGCCTAAAAGTAAAATTTAAATGTAATTATATACTAATCACCAAGTTCATAATAAATGTCATTTTATTTAAAAAAGAAAAGCTAGCTGGGTGCCTACAGGTCAGTAGTTAGGGCACCAGCCACATGCACCAGGGCTGGTGGGTTAGAACCCAGCCCAGGCTCGCTAAAGCAAAAATACCCAGGCATTGTGGTAGGTACCTATAATCCCAGCTACTAGGGAGGCTGAAGCAAGAGAATCACTTGAGCCCCAGAGTTTGAGGTTGCTGTGAGCTATGATGTCACAGCACTCTACCAAAGGTAACAAAGTAGATTCTGTCTCAAATAAACAAAATAAATAAAAAAGAAAAGCCAAGCAATCACTGACAGAGATATGGGACAATGTGGTGTAAACTAACATCTGAATTATCCCTATAGTAGCAGAAGAAAGAGCTAAAAGCATGGAAAGCCTATTTGAGGAAATAATTAAGGAAAACACTCCAGTATTACCAGAAATTCACACATACAGATACACTATGTACATCAAACACTGGGAAGAGTCATAGCAAATAGGTCACTTCCAAGACACATTAACAATCAACCTGGCCAAAGTCACAATGAAGGAGAAAATTCTGCAAGCCGCAAGATGAAAGCATCAAATAACCTACAATGGAAAGCCCATCAGGCTACCTGCAGACATCTCAGTGGAAACTTTACAAGACAGAGGTTCTGGAGCCCCTTTTCAATGGATTTAAACACAACAACCTCCAGCCAATAATTTTATCCTGCAAAACTAAGTTTCACAGTTGATAGAGCAATTGAGTCTTTTCAGACAGGCAAACACTTAGGGAATTTGCCATTACCAGGCCTGCCTTGCATAAAACATTCAGCACAGCGCTATATACAAATCAGGACAAAAGATATCCACCAGTGTAAAATCACCTAAATCTTCCCCCCACAAACTCACAACCATTATAAAAATATAGAACAAGAGGTAAAACAAAGCAATAAGGGGACTACCTAAACAGGATGAACAGATCAACATCCCATACATCAATGCTATTAATTAATAAATGCTCCTCTGGCTCGGCGCCTATAGCTCAACCGGCTAAGGCACCAGCCACGTACACCTAAGGTGGCAGGTTCAAATCCCCAGCCTGGACCCGCCAAACAACAATGATGGCTGCAACCAAAAAATAGCCGGGCGTTGTGGCGGGCGCCTGTGGTCCCAGCTACTTGGGAGGCGGAGGCAGGAGACTCGCTTGAGCCCAGGAGTTGGAGGTTGCTGTGAGCTGTAATGTCACGGCACTCTGCCCAGGGTGACAGCTTGAGGCTCTGTCTCAAAAAAAAAAATAAAAAATAAAAAAAATAAATGCTCCTCTCAAAAGACACAGGCTAGCTGAATTGAAAATACACAACCCAGGCTCGGAGCCTATAGCTCAACCGGCTAAGGCGCCAGCCACGTACACCTAAGGTGGCAGGTTCAAATCCCCAGCCTGGACCCGCCAAACAACAATGATGGCTGCAACCAAAAAATAGCCGGGCGTTGTGGTGGGCGCCTGTGGTCCCAGCTACTTGGGAGGCTGGGGCAGGAGACTCGCTTGAGCCCAGGAGTTGGAGGTTGCTGTGAGCTGTGAAGCCACAGCACTCTACCCAGGGGAATAGCTTGAGGCTCTGTCTCAAAAAAAAAAAAAAAGAAAGAAAATACACAACCCAAATATCTGCTGTCTCCAAGAAACACATCTAAACCACAAGTTCATATACATACTCAACATAAAAGGATGGAAAAAAAAATTCTGCACAAATAGAAATCAAAAAAGAAGCAGGTAAAATTGACTTTAAGTCAACAAAGGTAAAGAAAGACAAAGAGGATCATTATAGTATAATGGTAAAGGAAGCAATTAAATGGGAAGGCATAACAATCTTAAATACATATGTGTCCAACAAAGGAGCTCCCAGATATACATAAAGCAAATTTTCCTAAAGCTAACCAAAGAAATAAATAGCTTCATAGTAATCATCAGGGATATCTATACTCCACTGTCCAAGCTGGACAAATCATCAAAGCAAAAAACAAAGAAACAATGGACTTAAACCAAACTCTAAATCAAATGGACCTAAGAAATATTTACAGAACCTCTTATCCCGAAACAACAGAATCCATATTCTTCTTAGCAGCACATGGACATTTTCAAAAATCAATCACATTTTAGGTCACAAAACAGGTCTGAACAAATTTAAAAAAATTAAAATCATACCATGTGTCTCCTTAGACCACAGTGGAATAAAACGAGAACTCAATCACAAAAGAAATACTCAAAAATATACCAAGTAATGGAAATTAAATAATGCACTGCTGAACAATTATGGGAAGAATGAATGAAGATGGAAATTAAAGAATGTAGAATTAAGATGGAATTAAAATGAAATGAAGAATGAAATGAAGATGGAAATTAAAAATTTCCTTGAACAACTAAGGGGATATAACCTATCAAAATCTATGAGACACAGCAAAAGCATTCCTCAAGGGAAAATTCATAGCCTTAAATGATTATATCAGGCTGGATATAGTGGCTTACGTCTGTAATCTTAGCACTCTGGGAAGCCCAGGTAGGTGAATTGCCTTATGTTCAGGAGTTTGAGAATAGCTTGAGCAAGAGCGAGACCCTGTCTCTACTAAAAAATAGGAGAAAAAAAAAAAAAAAAGAAAAAGAAAAACTAACCAGGCATCATGGCAGTCACCTGTAATCCCAGCTGCTTTAGGAGCTAAGGCAAGAGTATATCTTGAGCCCAAGAGATTGAGGTTGTTGTGAGCTATGATGACACCACAGCACTCTATCCAGGGCAACAGAGTGAGACTCTATCAATAATTAATTAAATGCCTACATCAGAAATACAGAAAGATCACAATTTTCTGTTTTGTGTCGCACCTCAAGGAATTAGAAAAGGAAGACTAAACCAAACCCAAAGCCAGCAGAAGAAATGAAATAATAAAGGTCAGAGCAGAACTAAGTAAACTAGAAAATAAGCAATTCAAATAATTAACAAAACAAAAGGCTGGTTCTTTGACAAGACAAACAAAATCAACGGACTACTTGCTAGATAAACCAAGAACAGAAGAGAAAAGACCCAAATAAGCTCAATCAGAAATGGAAAAGGTGACATTAACAACTGATCCTGCAGAAATATAAAACATCATCTGTGAACACTACAGAAATCCTTATTCACATGAACTATAGTATGTAGAAGAAATGGACAAGTTCCTGGAAACACATATCCTCCCAATACTCAACCAGAAAGAAAGAGAACTCCTGAATGGACTAATGACAGTGAGATGGAACAGTAATAGAAAACCTCCCAAGTCCTAGATCAGATGGATTCCCATATGAATTCTATCAGACCTACAAAGACCTGGTACCCATAATACAAAAATTATTTCATTACAGTGAGAAGGAAAGAATCCTCCCCAGATCGTTTTATGAAGCCAGTATCACCATGATATCCAAGTGAAAAAAGGCCATACACGCACACAAAAAACTAAAAACCAATATCCCTTATGAATACAGATACAAAAATCCTCAGTAAAATACTGTTAGGCTAAGGCTAAAGTAGAAAATACCAGTTAACTCCTGGCAAATTTCTGGGCCACAAGCCCTCAACAAAATGAAATAAGTCTAGTTCACTCCTAAGATAAATGAGAAAGTACTAATTGATTTCTTGCTTCTAGTTCACTCCCAGTTTCTTGCTTGGCTAACTCCCTGGGAAATGAACTGGGAGGCACCAACTGTCCCTAGACTGACCTTTAAACGTACTGAAACTAAGATGTATGGGGGGGGGATATTAAAACAAAGATGTATGACACATGACTAATTAACTGCAAAACTTTGCTTCTATACAATGCTTGCTTGCTACTCTCTACCTGGATGCACCTGGACAGCCTGCATGCCAATTAAGATAAAGACCAAGCCTTAAAAACCCAACCCCTTAAACACTTAGGGCTGCTCTCAGAAACCTCACATTGGGACGCTGAGGCAGTCACCAGCCGGCTCTTCAATAAAAGGACTCTTCTTTAAATGTAACTTGTTTGGCAGTGTGGTCTTTGTGGAACTCCTGGGCACAACAATACCAGCAAATCCTCAATAAAATTCTAGCACATCAAAAAATAAATAAATAGGCTCAGCGCCTATAGCTCAACCGGCTAAGGCGCCAGCCACGTACACCTAAGGTGGCGGGTTCGAATCCCCAGCCCGGACCTGCCAAACAACAATGACGGTTGCAACCAAAAAATAGCCGGGCATTGTGGTGGGTGCCTGTGGTCCCAGCTACTTGGGAGGTGGAGGCAGGAGACTCACTTGAGCCCAGGAGTTGGAGGTTGCTGTGAGCTGTAATGCCACGGCACTCTACCCAGGGGGACAGCTTGAGGCTCTGTCTCAAAAAATAAATAAATAAATAAATAAAAATAACCCACCAGGACCAAGTGGACTTCATCTCAGGGATGCAAGGATGGTTCAACATGTGCCTAGTACATCAATAAGTGAGATTCAGTACAGGGATGCAAGGATGGTTCAACTATGTGCCTAGTACATCAATAAGTGAGATTCATCACACAAACAAAAGAAAAAACTGATGATTATTTCAATAAATACATAAAAATCATTTGACAAAATCCAGCATCCTTTGATAATAAAAATCCTCTGGAAGAAATCACAGAATTGTAAAAGCCATATATGACAAACCCATAGCCAACAGCATACCTAATGGGGAAAAGGTGAAAGCACTCTTCCTAAGAACTGGGACAAGACAAGGATGCCAACTGTCACACTTAGTTTCAACACAGTGCTGGAAGTCCTACCCAGAGCAATCCAGCAATAGATGATGATTAAGGGTATCCAAATCAGGAAAGAGGAGGTCAAACTATCACTCTTTAGTGATGACACAATTTTCTATCTAGAAAACCCCAAAGATTCCACCAAGAGTCTCCTGAAATTGATACATTCAGCAAAGTCTCAGGATTCAAAAATCAATGTACATAAATCAATACTATTTCCATATGCTAATAACAGTTAAGTTAAAAATCAAATCAAAGACTCAATACCATTCACAATAGCTATAAAGAAAATGAATTACCAAGTGGCTTGGTGCCCATAGCTCAGTGGTTAGGGTACCAGCCACATGCACTGGGGCGGGTGAGTTTGAACCCAGCCAAGACCTGTTAAACAACAATGACAACAATAACAAAAAAATAGCTGGGCTTTGTGGCAGGTGCCTGTAGTCCCAGCTACTTGGGAGGCAAAGGCAAGAGAATCGCTTAAGCCCAAGAGTTTGAGGTTGCTGTGAGCTGTGACACTATAGCACTCTATCAAGGGTGACATAATGAGACTCTGTCTCAAATAAATAAATAAAAAGAAAATTACTTAGGAATTTACTTAACCAAAGAGGTGAATGAAATGATCTCTACAAGGAGAACTATGAAACTCTGAGGAATGAAATCACAGAAGATACAAACAAATGGAAAAACATATCAGGCTCATGGATAGGTTAAATCAACAACGTTAAAATATCCATACTACCCAAAGTGATTTACAAATTTAATGCAATCACTACCAAATTACCAGCAGCATACTTCACAGAAAAGAGCCTAAAGAGCCAAAGCCATCTTAAGCAAAAATAACAAATCCTGGTAGCATCACATTATCAGACATCAAACTATATTACAGGGCTATAATAATGAAAACAGCATGGTATTGGTACAAAAACAGAGACATAAGACCAATGGAACATAACAGAGAACCCAGATATAAAACCATCTACCTACAACCAACTGATCTTCGACCAAGCAGACAATAACATACACTGGGGAAAAGAAATCCTATTCAATAAATGATGCAGGAAAAACTGAATAGCCACATGCAGATGAGTGAAACAGGGTCCTAATTCTCACCACTCACAAAAATTAATTCAAGATGGATAAGAGACGTAAATCTAAGGCATGGAAATTCTAAGAATTCTAGGGGAAAATGGAGGAAAAACTCATCTAGATATAGGCATAGGTAATGAATTTATGACTAACATCCCAATAGCAACCATGGCAACAACAAAAACCAATAAATGGGATATGATTCAAATAAAAAGCTTCTGCACAGCTAAGGAAACAACAGAGCAAATAGACAATCTACAGAATGGGAAAAGAATATTTACAAGCTACATATTAGATAAAAGGTTAATATCCAGAATTTACAAAGAACTCAAGCAAAATCATCAAGAAAAAAAATCAAACAACCCTATTCAAAACTGGGCAAAAGGCTCAGGCCAGTGGTTCACATCTGTAATTCTAGCACTCTGGGAGGACAAGGCAGGTGGATACTTTGAGCTCACGAGTTTGAGACCAGCCTGAGCAAAAGCGAGACCCTGTCTCTACTAAAAATAGAAAAACTGAGGCAAGAGGATTGCTTGAGCCCAAGAGTTAGAGGTTGCTGTGAGCTATGATGTCATAGTACTCTACTGCGGGCGACCGCTTGAGACTCTGTCTAAAAAAAAAAACCACACAAAAGTGAGAAAAAGACATAAATGGAAGCTTCTTGAAAGAGGAAAGATAAATGGCCAGCCAATAAAATAAGAAAAAATGCTCAATGTCAATAATCATCAGGGAAATGTAAATTAAAACCATAATCAGATTATCACCTTAACCCAGTTAGAAAGGTTTTTATTAAAAAGTCAAAGACAAGAGGTGCTATCAAGGATGCAGAGAGAAAGGAACACTTACACCCTGTTGGTAGGACTGCAAATCAGTACAATCTCTATGGAGATTCCTCAGAGAACTAAAAGCAGACCTATCATTCAATCCAGCAATTCCACTACTGGGTATCTACCCAAAGGAAAAGAACTCTTCATCAAAAAGACACCTGGGCTTAGCGCCTGTGGCTCAAGTGGCTAAGGCGCCAGCCATATACACCTAAGGTGGCAGGTTCAAATCTAGCCCGGGCCTGCCAAAACAACAATGACAGCTGCAACCAAAAAATAGCCAGGCATTGTGGTGGGTGCCTGTGGTCCCAGCTACTTAGGAGGCTGAGGCAGGAGACTCACTTGAGCCCAGGAGTTGGAGGTTGCTGTGAGCTGTGATGCCACAGCATTCTACCCAGGGGGACAGCTTGAGGCACTGTCTCGGAAAAAAAAAAAAAAAGACACCTGCACTCCAATGTTTACTGCAGCACAATTCACAACTGCAAAGACAGGGAATCAATCCAAGTGCTCAATTCATGAATGGATTAATAAAATGTGATGTATGTATACCATTGAGTACCACCTACCCATAAGAAAAGATGAATTAATAACCTTTTGCAACAATTTGGATGGAACTAGAGACCATTCTCTTAAGTGAAGTATCTTAAGGGAAAAACAAACACCACATGTACTCACTTGTAAACTGGAACAAAACACATGTGCACAAAGGGAAGTAAAACTTAGTAGAAATCAAGGGAAGGGGGAGGAGCAAAAACCTACCTAACAGGTACAATGAACACTGGGTGACGAGCACATCTACAGACCAGACTGAAGCATTATAGAAGTGAACCATGTAATGTAAAACATTTTGAATAGGGTTGTTTCCCCCTTACCATTTTGAAACAAAAAAATATAAACAACACTGAGTTTGCCAGATGTTGGTACTGAAGGTCAGACTATAAAATAGTAAAACCTGTTAATGGTCTCTAAGGTCACTAGCTGTTTATTATAGTTTATTATGAGCTTAGAAAAAAACATAAAATCTTCTAAAGAGGGCAGTGCCTGTGGCTCAGTGGGTAGGGCGCCGGCCGAGTTCAAATCCGCCACCCTTGGTATATGGGGCGGCCCCTAAGGAACTTTTTATAAATTAGTTTAAGTAAAGCATATACATGAAAATAGATAAATCACAATAAATGTTCACAAAGTGGCTTGGGCCTATAAGTACCTATAATCCTAGCACTTGGGGAGGGTGAGGTGGGTAGGTCAGGAGTTCAAGGCCAGCCTGAACAAAAATGAGATCCGTCTCTACTAAAAACAGAAAAATCATTTGGGCATTGTGGCAGACACTTGTAGTCCCAGATACTGGGGAGGATAAGGTAAGAGGACTGTTCAAGCCCAAGAGTTTGAGGTTGCTATGTGCTATGATACCATGGCACTCTACCAGGAGTGACAGAGTAAGACTCTTGTCTAAAAAAAGAAAAAGTTCCTAAAGCAAAATTGAACACCCCTATGTTACCAGCATCCAAATTCATAGCAATTGATTAAAAAGTACCTAAAGAACTTCAATTAAAAAAGCAAAGTCCCATTATATTTTCCTTGTCTTTTGCTTTCCTTTGTGTACATCCAGGCCCTTTTAGAGATTTGGAACTCAAGGCAAATTTTCTTTGGAGATACTGAAAGCATCAGGCTAACATTTTACTTTTTTTTTTTTTTTTTTTTTTTTTTTTGAGACAGTTACTTTGTCGCCCTTGGGAAAGTGCATGGCATCACAGCTCATAGCAACCTCAAAACCTTGGGCTGAAGCAATCCTCTTGCCTCAGTTTTTCATTTTTAGTAGAGATAGGGTCTCAGTCTTGCTCAGGCTGGTCTCAAACTTGTAAGCCTCTCAGTGTGCTAGATTACAGGCATGAGTAACTGTGCCTGGCATAACATTTTACTTCTAAGAAGGGTCAAAACTGAAAGAAAACCAGCTGATTCCGAAGTGCTTTGTACTCCCAAAGTATCAGAGCACACATAAGTAGCACATACTTCCCCAAACATTTATGATCACAAGAAAAGACACAGGTGAGTCTTCTACTTAAGGCTGGGAGAATGCCAGACTAGTGTAAGCAGGAAATTGGTACTTAAAGGTTAGCAAAAATGGACAAATTATATCTTGCGGTTTACAGAAGGGTTGGACAGAATTTCTGAAAAGTTTCCTTAAAAGGGAGGGGGAGAAGATGGGGGCACAGTGGCTGACACCTGTAATCCTAGCACTCTTGGAGGCCAAGGCAGGTAGATTGCCTGAGCTCACAGATTCAAGACCAGCCTGAGGCAGAGCGAGACCCCCGTCTCTAAAAAAAAATTGCTGAGTGTGTGGTGGGCGCCTGTAGTCTCAGCTACTTAAGAGGCTGAGATAAGAGAATCTCTTAAGTCCAAGAGTTTGAGGCCACAGCACTCTACCAGGGGAACAAAGTGAGGGGGAGATGTTTTCACCCTCTTCAGTTCTGTTGCTGCATGACAGCTATCAATAGAATTCAAGTACCGTAATCTAGGCCATGACAATCCAGATGGCCGCAGCCTAGTGATGTCAGAATATGTCAGAAGGAAACTGAGTCCCAGACAACTTTGATGAACTATCAGATGCTGGTAAGTCTACTTCCAAACATTTTTTATATGAGAAAAACTTCTAATTTGTTTAAGCCACTATTATCTTCTATCTATGATATACAGCCAAATTTAATCCTATGTACCTCCTCATTCAACCCATTTCAACACACATTTTCTTCTTCAGATTTTGTTCTTAACCAAGTCTAAGGTTGCCTTTCTCTACAAAGTTAACACCACTGTGTCTTCCTAATATGAACTATTTTTTTTTTTTTTTGAGACAGAGCCTCAAGCTGTCCCCCTGGGCAGAGTGCCGTGGCATTACAGCTCACGGCAACCTCCAACTCCTGGGCTCAAGCGAGTCTCCTGCCTCAGCTTCCCAAGTAGCTGGGACTACAGGTACCCGCCACAGCACCAGGCATTTTTTTTTTGGTTGCAGCCATCATTGTCGTTTGGCGGGCCCGGGCTGGGGATTTGAACCCGCCACCTTAGGTGTATGTGGCTGGCGCCTTAGCCGATTGAGTCACAGGTGCCGAGCCTGTTATTATTTTTTGAGACACAATCTTACTTTGTCACCCTCAGTAGAGTGCTGTCATGTCACAGCTCACAGCAACCTCAAACTCTTGGGTGTAAGTGATTCTCTTGCCTCAAACCCCCAAGTAGCTGGGACTACAGGCGCCTGCCACAACACTCAGCTATTTTTCTTTCTTTCTTTTTTTTTTTAGCAGGCCCGGGCCAGGTTCCAAACCCACCAGCCCTGAAGCATGTGACTGGCACCCTAACCATTGAGCTACAGGTATTGCCCTCAGCAGCCATGGGGATAGGCAACTCCACAGACGAGGTCTGACTCACTTAAACCTCCTCCGGTACAAGTATGGTAGCTACTGACAACAAAACCAAAGAAGCTACGGATCTGGTGAAAAGCCACTTGATGTATGTGGTTATAGAGAAAGTGGAGGTCCTGAAAGAGCAATTCAAAGAACTAATAGAGAAAAATTCCCAGTTGGAGCAGGAAAACAATCTACAGAGGAGACTGGCCAGTCCTGAGCAGCTGACCCAGTTTCAGGCCCAACTGCAGACTGGTTTCCCCTTTGCTACTACGCAGCCACAGAGAACCATGCAGCCCCCAGTCTAGCCAGCAGCATCCCAGGGCTCAGGATCAACCACGTAGCACCTATGCCCCCTTGCAGAACTAGCTGCTACATGTGAACTAGACAGACCAGAGAAGACGTTCTAGGGAGGATCTAAATCCACAGTCACCCATTTCATTGCTTGCTGCAGAGAGACGTGAGTCTGACACATGCCATTATCTCTTTTCTAGCATTAAACACTACTCATATGTTTTTGGCTTAAAGAATTCTTAGTTAAGTGTATTAAAGGTTCATCAGAGAATTAGTGTGGATATATGGGGACCTCATACAGCTTGGCAGATACCTGAGAAATGGTTTAATTTGAGATGAGGAACTGTGTGCCTTTCCACCCCTACTTCCAAAAGTTCTCATCCCTGCTTGCTATAGTGTACCACATAAGGTTAAGCATGCAGCTCCTCACTGGACTTTCCTTTCTCCTCTTTTCCCCACTTAAAGAACTTAAAAGGAGGTAAAGACAAGACTAAATAAACTGAGAGGGAACTGAGTTCACTGTACAAATTGGCGACTGTCCGCCAAATCCATTAAAAATAATAGTATTGGCCGGCACCTGTGGCTCAGTGAGTAGGGCACCAATAGTCCCAGCTACTCGGGAGGCTGAGGCAAGAGAATCACTTAAGCCCAAAAGATGGAGGTTGCTATGAGCTGTGATGCCACAGTACTCTACTGAGGGTGACAAAGTGAAACACTATCTCTAAAACGAACAAACAAACAATAGTACTGTGTCTCTTTGTGAAATAGTGGATGACACAAAACTGTCAGAATGACAAAATGCTGACAGGTAGCTGGGACCTAAGTTATTTGACCATGAAGGTTGTTTTGCTTATTGTGTATTTGTGTACATAGAGTAACTATTTTGTACAACAGAAAATTGTAACTATTCTTTAGGTTGTACAGATTGAAATTTAGATGTTTCATTGGTTGTCTGAAGAAGTGTGGGCTGTCTTTTATGTATCAATCCACAAAAAAACTGCTACGTGACAAAAACTACACCCAGAGAAATTTTAAGAATTTGGCACAGTTACTCACATTGTGTAATCTGAAATCTTCTAGCTGCTGACTATCCTGACGTAAATCCCTGTTTACTAAAGTCTTTCAATTGAGCTGGTTGAATACTTTGAAAAATGATTAGTTCTAGTTAATGAAATGGATTTTCCCAGTAGGGGTTTCCGCATTATTACCTAGTAGCTTTATGCATTTGTTTCTGTGCATGTTCTCTACAAAGTTATGTCATTGTATTTAACTGTTGCAGTTGTCAACTTTAAGTATATAAAATGTTGATAAACAAAGTGTTTCCATTATTACAGTGTTAACCTAATTGCATTCCTTTCTACAACTATTTCCAAGTAAAGCTAACAATCTGGCTAGCAAAATCCTAAAGGGGAGTAAAAGGGCTGGATAAAGTAAAGGCACCAGTGATTTGACAATGTTGCATTGTCCAGCCAATAAGGAAAGAGACAGTGGGGGAGTTGTGTCAGTTCTAACTCCTGTGTGATGTGAACTAGTCACTTCACTCCTCTGGGCTGATGTGAGGGATTAAAAGAGAAAATTTCTTAAATTACTCTGTGGCTTTAAAATTCTAGGAATCCATAAAAATCTTAATTTTTCTATGTTTTTTAAATTATTAAGGAATAACCATATTCTGTGTATAGCTCCAATAAGCTGGTCTAGGGTCAAAGGATGGAAGCTGGAGAAATTGATTTCCACTCGAAGAAACAAACCTGTCACCCTGGGTTTAGATGAATTCCAGTGTAGGATGAGTTTCTGGCTCCCAGAACAATAATCTTTTTTTGTGCAAGCAAAATACTGGATTTGAGGTGGGACAGATGAGTAACGGGTGGGTCCTCCCAATTGATCCCTAAGACTGTAAAATAAGTCAAAATTTAAAATATGATGGGATCCACAGTTGGCACGGAGGAATGTGACTGGAAGACTCCTACTGTTCATAGGAGCAGTGTCACTGAGCAAGTAAACAGGGTAAATTTATAAGTTCTGTAATCTGCCCCAGGACTTCAGCAATGACCGCTGCCCGGTGGGATTTGGAGCATTCCCAGGCTCTCAGGCTTACCTAAGTCCTTACATAACCAAGGACTTAATTTTCTGAATCCTCATCTCTCTGATGTAGAGCTGGTGGGAGATTAGTAGGTGAATGGGACATGAGCGATCCCAGAAAAAAACTATTGGATGGTGTGCATATGTTATGAAGCAGTAACACAGGCGTCCTCCTGAAGCAATGAGCTGCTGACCATCATAAGCTGGTGATAGTTACCATAAAGATGTTTTGCAGAATTGGGAGAGGACTAGAAAAAAATCTTTTGTCATATTAGTTTGAAGGTTATATAACTTTGACTAAAATAAAGGGATAATTACATAGTAACTACATTTTCTTTAAACAGAAAACTATAGTGAGTAGAAATCCCTACACATTTCATTATATATATATACACACACACACACACACACACACATATATATATATATATTTTTTTGGAGACAGAGTTTCATTTATTAACCCTTGGTAGAGTGCCGTGAAGTCACAGCTTACAGCAACCGCCAACTCCTCGGGCTTAGGCGATTCTCTTGCCTCAGTCTCCCAAGTAGCTGGGACTACAGGCGCCTGCTACAATGCCCCACTATTTTTTGTTGCAGTTTTTTTTTTAACCCATCACCCTCGGTATATGGGGCCGGCACCCTACTCACTGAGCCACAGGCGCTGCCCCATTTTTTATATTTTTAATTAGCATCCTTATTAATGCCATAGGTAGCAACTGTGGAAAATTTGAAAAATCTCATGTCAGTGTGTTAAAGGTAATAGAGTACTTACTCTTCCACTATTTAATGAAATTTGAGAATTTTTTAATTAAATATGTGACTCTCTCTCATGAAATTTTGATAGCTGAATGTTATGTGAGATAAGAATGAATTTTTTTTTTTTGGGGGGGTAGAATGTCACCATGTCATGCCTAGTAGAGTGCTGTAGAGTCACACCTCACAACAACCTCAAACTCTTGGACTTAAGCGAGTCTCTTACCTCAGCCTCCCAAGTAGCTGAGATTACAGGTGCCTGCCACAAGGCCCAGCTATCTGTTGTTGTTATCCTTGTCATTGTTGTTTAGTAGGCCTGGGCCGGGTTCAAACCCACCAGCCCTGGTGTATATGGCTGGTGCCCTAACCACCGAGCTACAGGTGCCAAGCCTAGAATGAATTACTAAAACCAAAAGATGTTTTTCCATAGAAAAAATAAAATGTAGTAAGAACATACATGGCTCAGTGCCCACAGCTCAGTGAGTAGGGCGCCAGACACATACACCATAGCTGGTGGGTTCAAGCCCGGCCGGGGCCTGCTAAACAACTGCAACCAAAAATTGGCCAGGTGTTGTAGCAGAGGGAGGCTGAGACAAGAGAATTGCTTAAGCCCAAGAGTCCAAGGTTGCTGTGAGTTATGACACCATAGCACTCTACCAAGGACAACATAGTAAGACGCTGTCTCAAAAAAAAAAAAAAAAAAAAAAAAAAACAAGACTTGCAATAAGACTGGCCAGGTAGCCTGGCACAGTGGCTCATGCCTGTAATCCTAGTACTTTGGGAGGCCAAGGTGGATGGACTGTCTGAGCTCAGGAGTTTGAGAGCAGCCTAAGCAAGACAGAGACCTCATCTCTAAAAAAAATAGCTGGGTATTATGGCAGGCACCTGTAGTCCCAAATCCTTGGGAGGGTGAGGCAAGAGAACTGCTTATGCTCAAGAGTTTGAGGTTGCTGTGAGTTATGAAGCCATGGCACTCTACTGAGGGTAACAAAGTGAAACTCTATCTTAAAAAAAAGAAAAAGAAAGACTAGCCAGGTCTTAGTGGTGGGCACCTGTAGTTCCAGCTACTCAGGAGGCTGAGGAAAGAGGATCACATGAAACCAAGAGTTTGAGGTTGTTGTGAGCTATCAGGATACCACGGCACTCTACCCAAGGCAACAAAATGAGACTGTCTCAAAAAAAAAAAAAAAAAGACAATAAGGTTACAGTAATTAAAACAGTGTGGCATAGGCACAAAACCAAATGACCAGATGCCAGCAAATAAGTGATTGTTGACAATGATGATACTGCAGAACAGTTAGGAGAAGAACACTCTTCAATAGTGGGAAATGAAGTGAATGTTCTCATCAGGAACAAATGTAACTTTGATCAACATTTCAAACCATACTTCCACAAATGTATTAAATACATTCAAATACAGCAACCTCAAACTCTTGGGCTCAAGCAATTCTCTTGCCTCTTTTGGTTCACAGGTGGGCTGTGAAATTTAAGTATACAACACACAATAAGCTTCTAGAAAATGAAAAAAAGTCTTTATGACCTAAACCTAGAGGGTATGGTGCCATGGCATTGTAGTTCATAGCAACCTCAGACCCTTGGGTTTCAGCAAACCTTTTGCCTCAGCCTCCCAAGTAGCTGGGACTTACAGGTATGCCACTATACCCAGCCACACCCTTTTTCTATTTTTAGCAGAGATGAGGTCTTGCTCTTCTTGCTCAGGCTGGCTTCGAACTCCTGAGCTCAAGGAATCCACCTGCCTCTGCCTTTTTTTTTTTTTCTTGAGACAGAGTTTCATTATGTCACCCTCGATAGAGTGCTATGGTATCACAGCTCACGGCAACCTCAAACTCTTGGGCTTAAGGGATTCTCTTGCCTCAGCCTCCCAAGTACTATGTTTCCCCAAAAAAAGACTTACCCAAAAAATAAGCCCTAGCAGGATTTTTATGCATTGTTAAATATAAGCCCTACCCGGATAATAAGACCTAGTGATGGGCATGGCTATGCAACGTATCTGCATAGCCACACCATCCATTTCGGCACAGGGAGTAAGACATCCTCTGAAAATAAGCCCTAGTGTGTCTTCTTGAGAAAAAATGAATATAAGACAGTGTCTTATTTTCGGGGAAACATGGTAATTGGGACCATAGGCACCTGCCACAGCACCTGGCTACCACCTCTGCTTCCTTGAGTGCTAGGATTACAGGTCTGAGCCACCATGCCTGGCCTAAGAAAAGACTTTTTTAACAGGAAGCAGCACTAACCATATAGAAATAAGGTATCAATAAACTGGCTTACATTAAATTTCAGAACTTTTGTTCTTCAAAAGACATTAAGAAAGTGAAAATATAAGGCAAAGAATGGGAAAAGATAATAAGCACATAAACAAATGACAAAGACCTTTTTAAAATTTTTTTTTGAGACAGAGTTTTGCTTTGTCACCCTTGGTAGAGTGCTGTGACGTCACAGCTCACAGCAACCTCCAATTCTCTTGCCTTAGCCTCCCAAGTAGCTGGGACTGCAGGCGTCCACCACAATGCCCAGCTATTTCTGTTGTTGTTGTTGTTGCAGTTTGGCCAGGGCTGGGTTCAAACTTGCCACCCTCGGTATACGGGGCGAGCACCCTATCCAATGAGCCACAGGCACCGTCCAATGACAAAGATCTTATAACTAAACTGTATGAAGAACTCCTCCAGGTGCAGATGATGCTGGTGTGGAGTTCAAAGAAATTATACTTCTTGGTTCGGTGCCTGTAGCTCAGCAGCTAGGGCGCTGGCCACATATGCAGGAGATATCAGGTTTAAACCCAGCCATGGCCTGCCAAACAATAATGACAACAACACCAACAAAAATAACCGGGCGTTAATGGAGGTAGCCTGTAGTCCCAACTACTTGGGAGGCTAAGTCAAGAGAATCACTTAAGCCCAAAAGTTGGAGGTTGCTGTGACCTGTGAAGCCACAGCAGTCTACTGAGGGTGACATAGTGAGACTCTGTCTCAAAAACAAAAGAAAAGAAAGAAAATAAATTATTCTCCAGCTTTAAGATTTAATGTCTCCTTTTTGGGGTTCTGAATTTGCTTGGGGACTGCTACCGCTATCTTTTGGCCCATTTCTCCCTTTCTGAACAGGAATGTCTACCCTATGCCTGTCTTTCTATTGTAACTTATAAGGAGATAATCTGTTTTAATTCCACAGACAGGACTTCAGAGTTCTGAGTTTAAACAAGTTAAAACCTTGGGGCTATGGAGAGGGAATAAATGTACTTATATTAGTATGCGAGAAAGACATGAATTTTGGGAGGCCAGAGACAGAATACTATGTCTGAATGTCCGTCCCCTTCAAGATGCATGTTGAAACTTAATCCTCATTGTGGCAGTACTAAGAGGTAGAGCTTTTAAGAAATGTTCATGGATTAATGGGTCAACATGGAAGTTGTGGTTTTGTAAGACAAGGAAGACACGTCTGAGCTAGCATACTCAGCCTCCTTACCATGTGATGCCCCATGCCAGCCAGGTCAGGCCTATGTAGACACCCCACCAGAACCCGCCACTATAATACAGAAAACTACGTACATCTCACCAGATGTACCCGCCTGGCCTTGGACTCCCTGGCCTCCACAACAATAAAAAATAAATTTCTTCATGTCTATAGTCCCAGCTACTTGAGAGGCTGAGGAAGGAGGATCACTTGGGCCCAGAAGTTTGAGGTTGCTTTAAGCTATCTGACTAGAAGACAGGAGACCCCTCCCCCAAGCAGGAGGCCTGCCACAGGCTATCTGCGAATGAGCAGGGAACAAGACCTCTCATTTTACCTTGCTGGAGAGAGCCACTAAACTCCAGGTTTCTTTCTCCAAGGAAGTCCCACCTATGAACCTATACACCATCCTGCCAGGCATAAAATCAAACAGTTATTTTCCCCCACAAGTCCAAAATCCCAGTCCACTCTTCCCCCTCACATGGCGGTCTGAAGTTCTGTTTGGTCTCGTCCTGAGAGATCTGGGCATAGTGTGGACCGCCAACCATCAGGACAGAATCTGTGACTAATCAGGAAGAAACAGGGTGTGGGAAGAAAGGGACACTTGGGGGAAAAGACGAGCAGTCCTCTGGTTATGACTATGCCTGGCCAGTGGTGGTACTGACCTTTGGTTCGGGCTGTGTCTGGTGGGACAGGGTGCAGAACCCTGGCTCTGACAGCACCCACAGCTGGGCTACTGGGCCTGTGAGCACAGTCTTGTTAAACGTGGACTGAGATCTGAGTGCAAGGGCATGGTCACTTAACTCCAACTGGTCTGGCAGGCAGAGGCTAGCTGGGTGTAGACTGAGACTGGCAGGTGGGGGCATGGTCCCAACTCCAACTGGTCTGGCAAGCAGAGGCTAGCTGAGTGTGGAGTAAGATCAGTGGGTAAGGGTATGGCCCCTGGCTCCAACTAGGCCTGTGAGGAAAGAAACGGACAACAGGGTGGACTGAGTCTGGTGGACAGGAGTGGATCCCTGGCTCCAACTATGCTATTGGAGACCCTTGAATCCCTCTCTGTTGAGCAGGGTTTGCACTGCCTGAGACAATTTAATTGGAACCCAGCCTAGGCCAGCTAAAAGACAACTGCAACAAAAAATAGCCCAGTGTTGTGGTGGGTGCCTGTAGTCCCAGCTACGTGGGAGGCTGAAGCAAGAGAATAGTTTAAGCCCAAGAGTTTGAGGTTGCTGTGAGCTGTGATGCCACAGCACTCTACTGCGGGTGACATAGTAAGACTCGGTCTCCAAAAAAAAAAAAAAGGTAACTTTAGCAAAAGAAACCAGGCATACAAAGGCATTCAATACATGATTTTTTTTTTTACATGAAAACAGAAAAAGAAAAACTAAAACATGGTGTTTAGGGATGTGTACAGAGGCAGTAAAGGTATAAAGAAAAGCATGGACATAATTACTGTAGAGAATGGAGAGAGAGAGGATATAAAAAAGAAGAGAAACAGGGAGAGGGAATTCTTAAGGGCTAGTAATGTTCTATTTCTTCAGTTGGACGCTGGTTAAACAGGTCATTTTCCTATTGAAAAATCATGTGCCACACATTTTTATGTCTTTTAAAAATTATTTTCAAAATTTAAAAAGGCAAACCTACACCTACATCCACCTAACTTGTAGGAGCAGGAATGATGTGATACCTTTCCTCCTCATCATTAAGGGTCATAGCTGACACTTCTATAACAAAAGACCAGTTAACAAGAAAGAAAAGGACAAGAAATTTATTTAATCAAAGTTTTATATGACACAGGCACCTTCAGAATGGAGACCCAAAGATCCCCGGGGATTCTTCATTGCTGTTGCTGTTGTTGTTTTTTTAAAAGACAGAGACTCACTTTATCACCCTTGGTAGAGTGCCATGGCATCACAGCTCACAGCAACCTCCAGCTCTTGGGCTTAGGCAATTGTCTTGCCTCAGCCTCCCAAGTAGCTGGGACTATAGGTGCACGCCACAATGCCTGGCTATTTTTTGTTGCAGTTTGGCCGGGGCTGGGTTGAGACCTGCCACCCTTGGTATATGGGGCCAGCACCCTACTCACTGAGCCACAGGCGCTGTCCTAGATTATTCATTTTAATGTTTAGGTTTCATGAAGCATGTACAACATATACAAAGGGTATTGGACAAAAAGGGTATGATCTGATTGATGCTACTATTAATAGACCAAGGGGGGAAACCTAGTGAAGGAGCTAAGGAAATTTCATCCCAAAATAATGACTCCTTGGCATAAAGAATGTTTTAAATTAAATCATGACCAGGAAGCATTAAAAGAGGCCTTTCCTCAGGCAGCGCCTGTGGCTCAAGGAGTAGGGCGCCAGCCCCATATGCCGGGGGTGGCAGGTTCAAACCCAGACCCAGCAAAAAAACTGAAAAAAAAAAAAAAAAAAAAAAAAGAGGCCTTTCCTCTATCTATATAACCCAACTGAGAATAAAATAAGGGCTGCTGACTTTCTAATTACATGCTAATAGATCTCTACAAATCAATCTTTTTCACCCATCTGCATACATGCCCCCTAACAATCAGTTGCTGCAGGTATACTTTCCACATTCTCCCCCTCTCCCTTCTAAAAGGCATCTATAAAAGTCTCTGACCATCACTGAGACTTTGGGTAATCTAGTGGTTCCCCTCATGCGCATGGTATTTGAAAATAAACCTTTCTCTTATTAATCTACTGTAATTGTGAGGTGAACCAGATCAAGAGTAAAGGGCAGGTTTTGCCCTGATCCCTACACTAGTAAAGCCTGTCTGTTGATATAATTCTTGCACTCTCTATATAGCATTTGTTCCTCTAGGGTATGTTAAGGAATTCCTGAATGAAGGTCTATCAGGTCAGACAAAGTAGGTTAAAGAATTTCTTTATGGCCAGCTCTTGTATGAAAAGGTGGATGGGGAAGAACTTAGAGTAATATTTTAGGGGGGTTGGGATAATATTTTAGGTTGTATGGCTGGCTTCAGAGAAGACATATTCTAGTTTTTATGAATCCCTAGTTAGGGAAAAGGAATTCTACTTCCTATTATTTGTCTTGTGGGAAAAAAGGAAGAGGGAAAGAAGGACAGGTGAAAGTCAGACAGATGTCTTTACTTCTGAGATCTGTTTTTCTTCAGTTCAAGGTATTCAGCATGACCTAGGAGCCACGGCTCAGTAATACTAACATAATCCTAACATTCTGGGAGGCTGAGGTGGGAGGATCCTTTGAGCACAGGAGTTTGAGACCAGGCTGGGTAAGATGGAGACTCCGTCTCTACTAAAAATAGAAAAATCAGCCAGATGTTGTGGCAGGTGCCTGTAGTCCCAGCTACTAGAGAAGCTGAGGCAGGAGGGCTGCTTGAGCCCAGGAGTTTGAAGTTGCTGGGAGGTAGATGGAAGTCTTGGCACCCTAGCCCAGGTGACAAGCAAGACTCTATATCAAAAGAAGGGGGAAAAAAAAAGAAAGAAAAGTATTCAGCATGCCAAAGTGCCATACTTTGGGGTGTCTTCTAAGCCTCATACTATCTACCTGTCTAGTTTTAAAATAATTAGGGAGAAACAATTATTCTTCATTCTGCTAGTTTCCTGGAGAAAGATTTTCCCCCAAATCCTTTCTCTCACCCCGGCCTTTTGAGAATTGACCTAACCAGTAAGTTTGGGAACAGGAACTGAGCATGACAGGCATGGCTCCTTGCCTTTCTCCTCTTCGCATCTGCATAGAAGGATGATTTCATCTGTTTCCAGCCATATGGAAACTTTTTTGAGTTTGAGAATGCTGTAAGCAATGACGCCTCAGCACTCTACCAAGAGTAACAGAGACTTTTTTTTTTTTTTTTTTGAGACAGACTCTCACTATGTCACCCTCACTAGAGTACTTTGGTGTCACAGCTCACAGCAACCTCAAACTCTTGGGCTTAAGCAATTCTCCGCCTCAACCTCCCAGGTAGCTGGGACTAGGGCCCCCTGCAACGCATGCCTATTTTTTTGTTGTTGTTGCAGTTGTCATTGTTGCTTTAGCTGGCCCCAGGCTGGGTTTGAATCCACCAGCCTCAGAACATGTGGCCGGCACAGTAACCACTGTTCTACAGGTGCTGAGCCCGGAGTGAGACTTTGTCTCAAAAAAGAAAAGAAAAGAAAACACAACACAAAACTTAAACCTGTAGAAGGAAATGGAGAAAGCAAGAGAACTCCTCAGAGTTCAAGGTGCTAAAATCTCATGCACAAAGAGATGATATAACGGCAGAGGTTCCAGAATGAGAGAGGCCAGAAAATTCACATAAAAAGGCATAGCAATGTAATGCTGAGCTGGAAAACTACGGGCCTTCCTAGCTGAAACCTGTCTGTTTTCCTTATCAAAGCTTTAATACTCACTGTATCCCTTGAAGTTTCCCAGTCAAGAAACTATATGGTAGGGTAAGAAGACAGTTCTTTGTGCAAGTCTCTATTGCTTTTGAAAAACGCACTATTCACCTTCTCACTTTGAACATTTTATTAATAATCACCATGGGTTAAAGGGACAGGGATCATGAACTTGGGGAGCTCATTCTATGCTTATCGTGCACATTATGTGCTATAAAATGTATTAGGTTCCTAGGGATAAAGACAAAAGACCATTTTAGCCCTGAAATGCTCCATCTAGCTAAGGAGACACACAAAAAGGGGGAGGGGGCATGGGGATATACATTCATGGGTATTTGAGAGCCAAAAATAGAGTTCAGATATCCAGCTAGGTGTTTGAGAAATGACACCTGTATGAAGTTTTAAAAGATAATTAAGAACTAAAATAGCGCTTAGGAAACAATGTATAAAGTTCAATATGGCAGGTGAATGTGGTACAAAGAAGTGATTTGGGCCAAATGTGGTGGCTCCTACCTGTAATACTAGCACTTTGAGAGGCTGAAGTGGGACAACTGCTTGAGGCCAGGGGTTTTAGACCAACCTGAGCAACACAGTGAGACCTCCACCTCAACAAAAATAAAAGATAAAATGTACTCAAAATGGAGCAGGTATTGCAAAGTACAAGTAGAAGAGAAGGGCAGTTGAGAATAATGAACTCTTAGATCTAAGTAACAATTTAGTAATAAGAAGTGAGAGGGGAAAATCCCAGGTTTTGTCATGTGAGAGTGGATAGACCAAAACTTAGCCACTATCCAGTATGTACAGAGATGCTGGGAGATATACACCTATCTAAGCTAAGACAGGTTCTTTAGCTATGATCCCACAGCAGATCCTGATAGGACTCAGTCTCAAGCTTCAGCACCTCTCACTGCAGCCAGTAATCAATTGGCTATGCAGGAACCAGTTGGGAAAAGAGTCACCAGGAAAGATTTCCAGTCTCAGGTCCCTGGCCAGTTTTCTCACACAGCACAAGTGGCCTCTTTGGGTCTTCCCAGGTCCATTTGAGCTGGCGAGCTGTGCCAACTTCAGAGCCTCCACAAGACTCATGGCAAACCTGGGTTTAGAGTACCCTCCAGAACTGAGAAGGCTGTAGTGTTCACAGGCTCAAGGAAACACATTCTGCTTAGAATTTCTGGAAAGCTCTCTGGAGAAGGATGAGTACAAACAAAGCCAAATTGCAAAGAATGTAATAAATCCCTAATCCCTCTATGCACAAACATTGTCACAAGTCTACAAGCATCAAGAACATTCCAGGAAATAAGACCTCACCAAACTGACAAAAAATAAGGTGCCAACTCTACAGTGATGGAGATACGTGATCTCTTAGACACAGAATTCAAAATAGTTGTTTTGAGGAAGCTCAATAAACTTCAAAAGAATAAAAAGAAACCATTTGGAAATTTAACAGAGATATTAAAATTTAAAAAAGAAAAATCAAACAGAAACTCTAGAGCTGAACAATATCACAAAGGAAATGAAAAATGCAACAGAGAGGCAGGGCCTGTAGCTCAGTGGTTAGGGTGCCAGCTACATACACTGGGGTGTTCGAACCTGGCCCAGGCCTGCTAAATAATGACAACTACAACAAAAAATAGCCAGTGTTGTGGTGGGCACCTGTAGTCCCAGCTACTTGGGAGGCTGAGGCAAGAGAATTGCTTAAGCCCAAGAGTTTGAGGTTGCTGTGAGCTATGATGTCAGTGCACTCTACCCAGGGCAGAGTGCGATAACAAGCAACTCTGTCTAAAAAAAAAAAAAAAAAAAAACCTAACCAAAGCAATTAGGCAAGCAAAAAAGCAGTAACAGGCATCCAAATTAGAAAAAAGGAACTTAAATTGTCCCTGTTTACAGACATGATCATTAAACTCTATAGATCTGGGCTGGGCACAACTAGAATCCTAGCACTCTGGGAGGCCGAGAAGGATGGATTGCTTGAGCTCAGGAGTTGAAAACCAGCCTGACCAAGAGTGAGACCCATCTCTACTAAAAATAGAAAAACTAGCCAGGCATCTGTAGTCTCAGCTACTTGGGAGGCTGCGGCAAGAGGATTGCTCAAGCCCAGAAGTTTGAGGTTGCCGAGAACTATGATGACACCAGGGCACTACCCAGGGGAACAAGAGTGAGACTCTGTCTCAAAAACAAAACAAAACCAAAACACAAACAAACCAGAAAACCCCCTATAGACTCCACCAAAAAACTGTTAGGACTAATAAATGAATGCAATAATGCTACAAGGTACAAAATCTATACACAAAAATCACTGGCATTTCTACATGCCAACAGTAAACAATCTGAAAAAGAAATCAAGAAAGTGATCTCATTTGTAACAGCTACAGATACTTAGGAATGAATTAAACTAAGGACATAAAAAGATTTCCACAATGAAAACTATAGAACACTGATGAAAAAATAAATAAATAAAAATAAATTAGAGAGAACACTTAATAAAAGGAAAGATAACTAGTGGTCAAGAAATAGAAGTATTAATACTGTTAAAATGTCCATAATAACCAAAGTAATCAAAAGATTTAATGTAATCTATATAAAGATATCAATCACATTTTTCACAGAAAATTTTTTAAAATCCTAAAATTCATATGGAACCAAAAAAGATTCCAAATAGCCAAAGCAATCTTGAGTAAAAACAACAATACTGAAGGCATCACTCTACCTGACTTCAAAAATAAACTATAAAGCTATAGTAACCCAAACAGCATGGTACTGGCATAAAAACAGACACACAGAGCAATGGAATAGAATCGGAACACTCAAATACATCCATGTATATACAGCTAAAGGATTTTTGAAAAGGTGTCAAGAACACACACTGGGGCTCGCTACCCATAGCTCAGTGAGTAGGGCGCCAGCCATGTACACTGAGGGTGGTGGGTTTGAGCCCAGCTGACCTGGGCCTGCTAAAGAACAATGACAACTGCCACCAAAAAACAGCCAGGTGTTGTGGCAGGTGCCTGTAGTCCCAGCTACTCAGGAGGCTGAGGCAAGAGAATCACTTAAGCCCAAGAGCTGGAGGTTACTGCGAGCTGTGACACTATAGCACTCCATTGAGGGTGACATAATGAGACTATGTCTTTAAAAAAAAAAAACTTATTAAAATTAGTAAGAGTTTTTTTTTTTGAGATAGAGTCTCACTTTGTCACCCTGGGTACAGTGCCATGGTATCACAGCTCACAGCAACCTAAACTCTTGGGCTTAAGCAATTCTCTGGCCTCAACTTCCCAAGTAGCTGGGACTACAGGTACCCGCCACAATGCCCAGCTATTTTTTGTTGCAGTTGTCATTGATGTTTAGGTATCCTAGGCTGGGTTGGATCCTGCCACCTTCAGTGTACGTGGCTGGTGCCATACCACTGTGCTACAGGCACTGAGCCAAGTAAGAAATTTTGATGGGGGGAGTACATATGAGAAATAGTCAAATATCGGTTACAGTAGAACCTCTGTAAATTTATCACCCAAAGGACTGTAACAAACTCGTCAACAAATGGAGGTGGTCACCATAAAAAACCAGGTCCACTACATGTATGGTTTATGAAAATTAGCTCAACTTAAGGAGGTGGTAAACTATGAAGGTTCTACTGTGTTGGTTCTTTATTCAAGTCTGAAAGTTGGGGAAAGAGGAGGAATTCTCCATCCGTAACAGTAACAAAAATAATCTATATGAAGAAAATGTTAAGGTCTTACTGCATAAAATGAGACCCCAACAAATGGAAAGGTATACCATTCTTGGGAACAATGCCAACTCAACCCAAATTAAGTTATATACTTAACACTTTTCCAGTTAGAATCATCATAGAGGCTTTTTAACCTTTGAGGGGAGAGGATAGTGAAAGAAAAAAAATTATTGCAGTTTTAGGGGTATCCAACCTGTGGCCCCATGATGATTTTGTCAGAACTTTTTTTTTCTTTGAAAACTTTTATTTATTTATTTATTCATTTGTAGAGACAGAGTCTTACTTTATCACTCTCGGTAGAGTGCCTTGGCATCACACAGCTCACAGCAACCTCCAACTCCTGGGCCCAGGTGATTCTCCTGCCTCAGCCTCCTGAGTAGCTGGGACTACAGGCGCCCGCAAAAATGCCTGGCTATTTCCTTTGTTGTTGCAGTTTGGCCAGGCTGGGTTCAAACCCTCCACCCTTGGTATATAGGGCTGGTGCCCTACCCACTGAGCCACAGGTGCCACTCCAGGACTTTTTTTAAACTTATGCTTATCTGTGGGTGTCAAACATCATGAAAAGTATGTATGTACTTTTTTTGCTAATCAGCCTTCAAAACCCTTTCTTTTTTTATTTTGCTAATCAGCTTTCCTTAGCATTTTGTGTAAATTTCCCTGTCTTCTGACTCAGCAGCCCAACTTCTAGAAATTTATCCCACTAATGTTAATGGCATGACAACCTAAAAAATGTTCACTCCAGCCTTTATTTAATAAGACTTGGATGGGGGGGGGGTCACCTGTGGCTCAGTGGGTAGAGCACTGGCCCCATATACCGAGGGTGGCAGGTTTGAACCCTGCCCTGGTTAGCTAAAACAGCAGTGGCAACCGCAACAAAAAAAATAGTTGGGCGTTGCGGCAGTCTCCTGTAGTCCCAGCTACTCAGGAGGCTGAAGCAAGAGAATGGCTTAAGCCCAAGAGTTGGAAATTGCTGTGAGCTGTGACACCATAGCACTCTACCAAGGGTGACACAGTGAGATTTTATCTCAAAAAAAAAAAAAAAAAAGAAAGAAAGAAAGACTTGGAAAGGACTTCAAATGTCTATTCAAAATGTCTACTGAACCAGAAAATAAAAGCCATGTAAAGTATAAAAAGCAAACTGAAGATGGTCTTTGTCTATATTTGAAATTCTTCATAATAAAAAAATGGAAAAAACAAGGTGAGGGAAAATTGGATACTTTGCCTTTTCCTAAGTAAAAATCTCAGAAGTCTACACAGTTAAAAAATGCCCTATTCCTCCCTGCCTTCCTTCTGTACCCCCACATCTCACCATATCTCACCTCAACCAGTGGACTACCTGCACTGCTCACATACCCATTTTCTTTATACGTATGACCCAATCACTTCAAGATCACCTCTGCACTTCTTTACTGAAGTAAAAACAATATTAAAAAGATACAATTTTTTTTTTTTTGAGACGGAGTCTCAAGCTGTCCCCCTGGGTAGAGTGCCATGGCATCACGCTCACAGCAACCTCCAACTCCTGGGCTCAAGCGAGTCTCCTGCCTCAGCCTCCCAAGTAGCTGGGACTACAGGCGCCCACCACAACGCCTGGCCATTTTTTGGTTGCAGCCATCATTGTTGTTTGGCGGGTCCGGGCTGGGGATTCGAACCCGCCACCTTAGGTGTATGTGGCTGGCGCCTTAGCCGCTTGAGCCACAGGCGCCGAGCCTAAAAAGATACAATTTAAACAATTTTAAATTATACTTCGCCATTTTGTTTTTGAATATTCCTGTGTTAGAAATCTGTTGGGATAAGTAACCATCAAAACTCAGAATCATTTCATTTTTCCTAAACTATAATATTTTAAAATTTAATTTATTTTTTTGTTGCCCTTGGTAGAATGCCCTGGCATCACAGCTCATAGCAACCTTGAACTTCTAGGCTCAGGTATCCTCTTGCCTCAACCTCCAAGTGGCTAGGACTACAGGCCCCCATCACAACACCTGGCTTATTTTTAGAGACAGGGTTTTGCTCTTGCTCAGACTGGGGGTCTCCCGGGCTCAGGCGATTCCCCTCTCCTTGGCTTCCCAGATTAAAGGCATGAGCCACCTCGCCTGGCCCAATCCTTTTTAATTTTAAACAAAGAATACCCTTACTTGTTTAAAATATGCTTGTATCCTAGTACATTCATAAATCTCACCCAAATTTCAAAGGTCATGATACCAAATTTGTGTTAAAATCTTTATTAAAAATACTTGGTATTTCTTTCTTTTTTTTTGAGACAGGGTCTCACTGAGTCACCCTCAGTAGAGTATCGTATTGTCACAGTTCACAGCAACCTCCAGCTCTTGGGCTAAGGCAATTCTCTTGCCTCAGCCTTCCAAGTCGCTGGGACTACAGGTGCCCGCCACCACACCCGGTGATTTGTTGTTGCAGTTGTTTAGCTGGCCCGGGCCGGGTTCAAACCCACCACCTTTGGTGTATGTGTGGCTGGCGCCGAGCCTTGGTATTTCTTTATTATTGTCAGGGGTTGGTATGGGCCAAAGGCTAAGAATAGTTTTCATGTTTTTTAGTTTTACATTTTTAACGATCGGTGGTAAATCTAAAGGGAGTATTTCATGACATGTTAAAATTATATGAAATTCAAGTATCAGCACCCATAAATAATTCTACTGGACCACTGCCATGCTCAGTTTCTATCGACTAATACGGTTTTTCACTGCAATAGCAAAATTTAAAGGGGGAGGGCAAAGGCCAAAAACCCCTTAGAATAGGACTTCCTCCAGGTTAAATTTCCTCAGTCTAATCACTTCCCTAGTCATCTACAAATAGAAAGGCAGAAAGGAGTATTAGCAACACCCTGAATGCTACAAATTAGCAAATCAAAAGACAACCCAAATCTCACTGTCAACACTCTCTCCACAAAACCAATGCTAAAGAGGCTGACCACCCAACTAGTGGCTTTCAAATTACTTTACCTTTGAATGGAGGTGTCCGTGAACTAGAACAAGTTCCAGTAATGCTGCTAAAATCCCACACAGCCAAATAGCAATGAGGAAAAACAAAGTTAATAAACATAATTGTCTTTAATCTTCAAATTGTTGGCTACCAAAAAAAGTGAACAAAAAGCAAAGGAACAGAACGAAAAAGTAGACCAATTCAATTGTAACTAGAGTGTAGGATCCTAAATCTTTAGACCTGAAACATCTGATCATATTTTCTGCAAGAAAATAGCTTCTGGCTCCCAGGATGAGAAGTTAAATGCACGGCGTCTGCAAACAGTTTCACAGCTTACACAGCAACAAGTTAGGCTTTCTCCTCTCCAAAAGTACAACAAAATTTGCTCATCTCTTTCTATCACCATTCTGCCAATCGAATGTTGGGGGCTGGGGATAGACAAGCTATCTTTTCTACTACCAACGTCATACTCCACCTAGCTCCTCCTCCCAGCCCCTTCACACCTCAGCCAAGCACTAACTCCTCCCCGGCTCCTTCGCCTCAGCTCAGCACCTCTTCCCTGACCCATCACGCTTCTACCTGCCGACTCGTCCTCCCCTACCTCATCACCTCAGCTGCTTCCTCCAAAAATCAAAGACCCACGAAAATTCCACCAGCAGAAGAGCAAATCAGGGAGCCTATAAAGGAAAAGCCTGGAATTCCTAAACAAGCACCATCTGCTCTTGCGGAGAAACTCACGACACAGCTCCAAAAGAGGAAATAAGGGCTTGGCTCTCACCCAGTTCGTGAGTGTTTACTGAGAGGCTGCTGCGGTCGGGACCCCGCGCAAGGAGCTGAGGATACAAAGGTGAGGAGCAGAATGGCAGCACTCGCTCTCTCTCGGCTCCCACTCCAACGGGGGAGGTAGATAATTTCGATACAGTTCGCCAAGCAGAGGTAGAACTAGATGCCTTTGAAGCCCACCGCGAGGAAAACTTACCTGAGTCCTGAATATTAAAAGCTAAAACGCAACTAGTCGGAAGTGACGTTCTAACTGAGAACCGCAGCCACGTAATTGGCCGCCTCCTTAACTAGCCACCCTTTCCCCGGACAGACCCAAAGGAAAAGTGTGGCTGAAAGTCCACAAGCCGCCCTAGCCGCTGTCGGGGACTCCCACCCTATTACGGATCGGCAAGAGCCAGAGCCAGGACCCACAACCAAAAAAAGAGAAGCCTCGCCAACCTGGGCGCGGGTCCCGCGCCCTGAGGGCAATGGGCTTCAGCGCTCCCGCACGCGCATGCGCGGCCCTCTTTCTCCAGGAGGATTCCTCGGGTCACCTGGACGCCGGCATCTCAACCACCTGCCCCTCTGGGTCCCTTCTCGTCCTTGCCTCCGCGCTTTGGATCTCACCTCCGGCTTTCTGCCATCTCTTTCTCCCGCAGACATTGTTAAACCTGGCCGCAACCGATCTCGGATACCGCAGCTTCCACTGACACGAGCCTCGGCGCGGCTTCCGCTTCCGGCGAGTATTGTGTGTCGCACAGCGGGGCGGGGGCGAGGGGAGGAGGAAGGAGGGAGGCAGTGCTCCGGCGGCTCCGCGCCCCGCACTCCCGGACCCGAAGCCGGGAAGGTAGGTGCTGTCCCGCCGCCACGCCCGGGGCTGGGGCCTGTCCCCGCCGGCCGGCTCCGCACACCGCGTCCCAGCGCCCCGCGTCTGCGTCACCGGCCCCCCGCACGTAACCACAGCTGCCTCCGCCCGCCTCGGGCCCGGGCGGACGTTTTGCCGCCCCGGCGACGTCAGCGCGTCCGGCGTTGCTTGGCTACCCCGCCGTTCCCCCAGTCCCGCTGCCGCTTGCCTCCCCGGGTGAAACTCTGACGCAGTCACCGCCTGTCTGAGTTGCGTCATAGCGACAGGCATCCCACCTTCACATCACACCTCTTTCTCACCTGGACACGCATCCCTCCCTCCCTGCCAACCACGACGTTTCCTCTCCTCCCTCTCCAATCCCCCTGCCCCAGACCTGGCAGAAGAAGACGGAGATGAGGGGTTTGCGGGTGGGACACAGTTGCGGACAAGGCTCAGGAGAGGGTCACAAGGTGGGACCCTGGACAGTGGTAGAAACAAAACGAGGGCGCCCCTGAAGTTTGCCCTTCAACTGAGACACGAGAAATAGGGGGAGAAGAAGGACTAACCCAGAGGCACCCAAGGTCTCAGCAATGACAGTAACTCCAAGTCCTTCCTATTCTTGCCTAACCCTTTTTCCGTTTCTCTTTCTCACCACGTGTAGGTCTAGATGCATCTTGGTGCCCCACTGTGCATACAATTAAACATGTCCTTGGTGAAGGGGCCACCTAATTTCTAGAGGACTGAGGAAGGGGTGGAGTCACTACTTAAAATTAGATTTCCATAGGTAGAGAAAAACAATCTGACCAAACTTCTGTTGAGAGAAGAAAAGCAGGTCCAAATAAGTTACCAGCTCCTACTACAAATTTAACACTTTGATCTGAATCATTGATATATACAGAAATAATCATGTTAACCAACTCATCACATAGCCATTTCTTTCTCCACACAAAGATCTACCAAATTTCCCTCCCTTGGTCCCTTGGTGTGGCGAGGAAAAAAAAAGGTTATGGGGATAGAGAAATTAGGAAACCTGTCAGCTCTTTTACCAAAATGATGCTGGCCCGGGCTTAGTTGTATACTATTAAGTATAGTTATTATACCATGAATGTATCACTTTTCAACAGTTCAGTATGTCTAATTGCACACCAATAGAAATGAGACAGGGTGTATGTGTGTGTGAGAGAGTGTGGGGGGAGGGAAAAAAATGAGATGTTGCATGAAATATTTTATTCCAGGAATTGGGCCCATTTTCTATAGCCTAGTTTATAAGAGGAAGAATAATTTCAAAATTTCCTATAAAGAAGAAATTGTTACTTTTGCGTAATTTATTCAACTTATTACCCTTTGGAAGAATGAGAGGACAGTGTCGCTGAATCAGGCTTAGATTCCAATGAATTATTATGATAAAACTTTTCTGTAACAGTAAACTTTAAAATATATCTAATTTAAGAAATCTTAATACTTTGATTTTTATGACACTTTTTACTTCCCAAACTCTTTCACTATTAGAAACATGTTAAACTAGGATATGGTGGTCTGGAACTATTGGTTTTAAGATACAAATGGAATCAACTGGATCAGGAGAAGTGTGCTGAACTAGAGTTGAAGGAAGCCTCTGATTCTAACAAGAGAAAACAGAGGTAAGAGACAAGAGAGCTAGATTGGGGGTTATGTGTCAGTTTGTTAAAGATAAAAAATATAGATTGCTAGGTGGAAGTTGTAAGTTTTGGAAATGGAAGAAAGAGGTTTAATCTAGTGGAAGAAAAGATGGAGAATAATAAGATAGAACTAAATCTGGAGTTAGGATGTAGCATCGGGACACATTTCAGGCCAAGAATCCAACTAATATTAAAAATTAGTTAATATTAAACTTCCAACTAACATTTATCTTTTCTCATCTTCAAGTTAAATAATGGCAGAGACAAGTCTGTTAGAGGCTGGGGCCTCTGCGGCCTCCACAGCTGCAGCTCTGGAGAACTTACAGGTGGAAGCAAGTTGTTCTGTGTGCTTGGAGTATCTTAAGGAGCCTGTCATCATTGAATGTGGGCACAACTTCTGCAAAGCTTGCATCACCCGCTGGTGGGAAGACCTAGAGAGGGACTTCCCTTGTCCTGTTTGTCGAAAGACCTCTCGCTACCGCAGTCTTCGGCCTAATCGGCAGCTAGGCAGTATGGTGGAAATTGCCAAGCAACTTCAGTCTGTCAAGCGGAAGATCCGGGATGAGAACCTCTGCTCCCAGCACCATGAACCCCTTAGTCTTTTCTGCTATGAGGACCAGGAGGCTGTATGTTTGATTTGTGCAATTTCCCACACCCACCGGGCCCATACTGTTGTGCCACTGGATGACGCTACACAAGAGTACAAGGTAGGGATGAAGACATGTGATGCCAGTGTGGAGAAAGAGGAAGGAAGCAGCAGAGGATGGCATATTGCCTGGATAAAGATTGTACTCCCCTATTGTCCCCTCAGAGCTACATACACAAGGATACCCAGTAGGCCTCATTAGTTGTCCCCTGGCATGAAAAAAAAAACAGTGAGGAGGAGTACCCTAAAATTTCTTTGTGACTTTTGCAACATATTTGAGTCTTATGAGTGAATACTGATATGTTTGGTCTTGGAGTGTATCATACTTTTCATAAGTGAATGAAATAGACAAGATCAAATTAGGAAGAACTAAAAAGTAGTCGGGTTTCTTCATTCTGCCTCCTGCTCAGAATGTTTCTTATTTTCTCATGGGTATTGAGAATAGATAATACCACTTTAAAATGTACCTGCCAGATTAAGCTGGACCATTATGTTGTTTGGTCCCCAGATAATGGGTAATATGGCATCTCATTAAACTGCTGGGACACAGGGTAAATGTTGGAGTGAGGAGACCCGGAAATGTTAATGTCTTAGCACTTTATCATGTACTTTGTTTAATTGAAGCAATAAAATCTTGAAAACAAGATCTAAAGTAATTTACAGCATAACAATCAAGTTTTTATTATAGATGGGGTTAGAGTTGGATAGGAGGACAGGTTTTTAAAGAAAGATAGCAGGGTATAGAAAGTTGCTTTGATGATAATAGACCTAAGCAAGAAAATGGAAAGGGCTGGGGAAGGACATAGAGTTGACAGCTGGACAGCTATTTCAGATTCAGTGAGAGGACAGTTGAGTGAGTTGAGAGGGTGATGGGGACAGACTTGTGGCAAAAGGGACCTGTGGGGAGTTGATATCCCAAATGATAGGCAAGGAAGAGAATAGTTGAGATGGCTAGGAAGCAAACAAATAGATTAACCTCTGAATGCTGAGTGTACCAGCAAAACCCTCCTTTTTCACCTCTCCTTTTTCCTCCCTAACCCTCAGGAAAAACTGCAAAAGTGCCTGGAGCCCCTGGAACAGAAGCTGCAGGAGATTACCCGCTGCAAGTCCTCTGAGGAAAAGAAGCCTAGTGAGCTCAAGGTAAAGGCAGGTTATCCCATTTGGGCTGCTCTACAGGGTATTTGCCTATAGGGGAATTAAGACTTTTCTTTGAGACAGTCTCACTGTGTCACCCTTGGTAGAGTGCTGTGGCATCACAACTCACAGCAACCTCCAACTCTTGGGTTTAAGAGATTCTCTTGCCTCAGACTCCCAAGCAGGTGTGACTACTGGTGCCCACCACAATGCCCAGCTATTTTTTTTGAGTGTAGTTGTCATTGTTGTTTGGCAGGCCCAGCCTGGGTTCAAACCTGCCAGTCCTGGTGTATGTGGCTGGCACCCCAGCTGCTGAGCTATAAGCGCTGAGCCTATGCCCGGCTATTTTTTTGTTGGAGCTGTCGTTGTTTGGCAGGCCTGGGCCAGGGTCGAACCTACCAGCTTCACTATATGTGGCCGGCACCCTAACTGCTGAGCTGTGGGCACCAAGCCCTAACACGTTATTTAATCCACCAGTTTGTTAGAAAAATGCTCTTCTCTCATAAATGATTGTATTTTATTAGACTTGTCATTAAACATTGTACATAAAATTACTTGTTATGAATTAAGTATTGAGGAAAGGACGTCAGAGATAAAGAACAGATGGAATATCATGCAGCTGATGAATAGAATTTACGCTGGTTGATCTATTTTTCTGGTTAAGTTAGTAAAGGAGGCTCTGTGCTGAGAATGTGGGGATATGAGTTTCTTGGAAGATTGAGGAGAGGAGAATTTAGAAGATTCACTGGGGAGGAGGGGAGAATTTACTGACCAAGAGTCCTAGACAGAACTGCTCTACTCAGGGACATTAGGACCACATTCTCATAACACAAGTAAAGTCAAGCATGCTAGATGATGTTGGTTTGTTTCTGGAATAGTTATCCCTAGACCATCCTCCACTCATAGGATCTTACCTATCTTTCAGGCAGAAAGCTACTTCCTGTGCAGCCTTTCCTAACCCTTTAGATATTAACTTTCTTAATTTTCATACAGTTTTGCATTTCTTTCTTTTTTTGTTTTTTTTTTTTTTTGAGACAGAGCCTCAAGCTGTCCCCCTGGGTAGAGTGCCGTGGCATTACAGCTCACAGCAACCTCCAACTCCTGGGCTCAAGCGAGTCTCCTGCCTCCGCCTCCCAAGTAGCTGGGACCACAGGCGCCTGCCACAATGCCCGGTTATTTTTTTTGGTTGCAGCCATCATTGTTGTTTTGGCGGGTCCGGGCTGGGGATTTGAACCCGCCACCTTAGGTGTACGTGGCTGGCGCCTTAGCCGGTTGAGCTATAGGCGCCGAGCCTTTGCATTTCTTTTATAACATTACCCTATTTGTATCATGATAGTTTGGTATCTGCCTTGTAGATAAAATAACCTATCTTCCTTTTTTTTTTTGATACAGAGTCTCACTATGTCACCCTTGGTAAAGTGCTGTGGCGTTGCAGCTCACAGCAACATCCAACTCTTGGGCTTAAGCCATTCTCTTGCCTCAGCCTCCCAAGTAGCTGGGACTACAGAAACCTGCCACAATGCCCAGCTATTTTTTTGTTGCAGTTGTCATTGTTGTTTAGCAGGCCCTGGCTGGGTTAGAACCTGCCAGCCTGGGTATATGTGGTTGATGTCCTAACCACTGAGCTATAGGTACTGAGCCATATCTTCCTAATTTTAAGGAGACTTATGCCCAAATGTAATGTAAGGAAAATTAATTTATAAAATCTGGGCCAGACACAGTGGCTCACTCCTGTCTGTAATTCTAGCACTTTGGAAGGCCAAAGCAAGAGGATCACTTCAAGCCAGAAGTATAAGACCAGCCTGAGCAATGTAGTGAGACCCTGTGCCTACAAAAAATAAGAAAAAAAAATCATGGTGGTGCATGCTTGTAGTCTCCGCTGCTTGGGAGTCCAAGATAGGAGCTATGATGATGCCACTGCCCACTAGCCTAGGCAACAGAGACCCTATCTCAAAAAAAAGACAAAAAATAATTAAAAAAAAAAATAGGCTAGGCACAGTGGCTCATGCCATAATCTTAGCACTCTGGGAGGCTGAGGTAGGTGGATCTCTTGAGCTCATGAGTTCAAGACCTGCTTGAGCTGGAGCAAGACCCCATCTCAAAAAATAGCCGGGCATTGTGGTGGACGCCTGTAGTCCCAGCTACTCAGGAGACTGAGGCAAGAGAATCACTTGAGCCCAAGAGTTTGAGGTTGCTGTGAGCTATGACACCATGGTACTCTACTGAGGGTGACAAAGTGAGTCTCAAAAAAAAAAAGAATTACTGTTGTGTTTATACTATCTATAGTGTAAAATGACATTCAAACCTAGACCTACATTTTTTTATACCCAACAGAACATTAGAAATGTTGAAATGTCAGTTTACTATGCAGGGTTGTCTCTCACCTTGGAGAGCATCCTTGTCAGGAGCATTCCCAACCATGGCAAACCAAAGAATGCCCCATTTCCAACATATCCTCAGAGGCAGGTAAGCCCCTCATTAAGAACCACTGCCCTACAAATATAGAGTGAAAAAAAGGAAAGGGTTTATGGGTTTATAGGAGAGAGAGCCTTTTTGCTTCCCATTTACCATAGTTTGCTTCTACCCATACATCATTCCTAATTAAACACACATAAGTACACACATGAAAAAGGATGTGTGTTTTACTTGAAAGCAAATGTGAATACACCTGAGATAGCAGCAGCAGAACATGAAGCAGAAAGCAGCCCTGAAACCTGACCTAGTCAGCTTCTGCTGGTAACTAGCTTGAAATCCAAAAGTGCCAGGCTTTTAAGACCCACCCTGGCTTTGCATCCTCACTCTCTCTTTTACACTCAGTCCTGCCTTTCAGTCCCTATCCACTTCCTTCCAGAGTTCCAGTCTCTGTTTTTCACTTTGCCTTGCTGTCAGTCACATGACACTTAGAGAATCCTCAGAAGCTCAGTAGAGGTGCAGAAGGAAGGGTGTCCTGACAATCCTCAGAAAGTGTTATGGCTGGAATTTGAATCCTTATTATAAATTTCAGAAATGTTAGAACTGTAAATGTTCTGGCTTAGAGAAAGCATATTGCAAATATCCAGCAGCTGAATTACATACAAACTTCTAGAACCTGCTCCTGAGGTGGGAATTAGAAGTGACTTGAAACTATTTAACAAGTTTAGTCTAAAAGTCCACATATTTTGGACTTTTTGTAACAAGCTATTATCAGCCTCTTATTGTTCTAGCCTAAGCAATAGTGACCCTTTCTCTACAAAACAATAAATTTAGCAGGGCATGGTGGCTTGTGCCTAAAGGCCCAGGTACTTGGGAGGCTGAGGCAAGAGAATCACTTGAGCCTAGGAGTTTGAGGTTGCAGTAAGCTATGATAACGCTATTGCATTCCAGCCTGGGTGGCAGAGCAAGAACCTATCTCAAAAGAATAAATAAATAATAAACACTTACTGATTCTTATACTTTTCCAGTTGATTCACCTATTTTATTAGGTAGATGTTCTATAATAAAGTTATCTTTAACTTTCTGGTATTTGTACTTTCCTTTCCTTGACAGATTGCATTGAAAGTTGGGAATAATAAAGATATCCCTAATATCTTTAATAGTAAATGTCATCATATTATTGAGTCCTTATATCTTAAATATATTTTATTAAAACATAAAAGCCATGTGCAGTGGCTCATGCCTATAATCCCAGCACTTTGGAGGGATGAGGTGGGAGGATCACTTGAAGCCAGGAGTTCAAGACCAGCCTAGGAAGATCCCCATCTCTACAACATAGTAAGATCTCCATTTCTACAGAAACATTTTTAAAGAATTAGGCTTGTCTTGGCCCCTGTAGCACAGTGGTTACGGTGCTAGCCACATACATTGAGGCTGCCGGGTTGGAACCCTGCCCTGCCCAGCCCAGCTAAACAATAAAGTCAACTGCAGTAGAAAAATAGCTGGGTATTGTGGCAGGTGCCTGTAGTCCCAGCTACTTGGGAGGCTGAGGCAAGAGAATCACTTAAGCCCAAGAGTTGGAGGTTGCTGTGAATTGTGATGCCACTGCATTCTACCGAGGGTGACATAGACTTTGTCTCAAAAAAAAAGAAAAAGAAAAAGAAAAGTCAGGTATGGTGGCATATTTCTGTAGTCCCATTTATTTGGGAGGCTGAACCAGAAGATCACAAGCCTAGGAGTTTGAGATTATAGTGAGCTATAATTGTGCCACTGAACTTCAGCCTGGGCAATCTAGTGAGACCCTGCCTTTTAAAATAAATAAATTTTAAAAAGTAAAATTATAATTTTTTCTTTTTTTCTTAAGACAGTCTCACTATGTCACCCTGGTAGAGTGCTGTGGCATTATAGCTCACAGCAATGCCAAACTCTTTGGGCTTAAGCTATTCTCTTGCCTTAGCCTCCCAAGTAGCTGGGACCACAGGTGCCTGCCACAACACCTGGCTTATTTATTTATTTATTTTTGAGACAGATTCTCACTATGTCACCCTTGGTAGAGTGCCGTGGCATCATTGCTCACAGCCACCTCAAACTCCTGGGCTTAAGTGATTCTCTTGCCTTAGCCTCCCAAGTAGCTGGGACTTACAGGTGCCCACCACAACACCCAGCTATTTTTTGTTGCAGTTGTCACTGTTCTGGGCTGGGTTTGAACCCACCAGCCTCAGTGTTTGTGGCTGGCACTATAACCACTGTGCTATGGGCACCAAGCCAACACCCAGCTATTTTTAGAGATGAGGTCTTACTCTGACTCAGGCTGGTCTCTAACCTGTGGTCTCAGGCAATCTATCTACCTCGGCCTCCCAGAGTGTTAGGATTACAGGTGTGGGCCACCGCACCCAGCCTAAAATTGCAATTTTTTAAGGAGTTAATTTAATGAAGAAAATAAAACTTTTTTAAATATTGATTTTTTTTTTTTTTTAATATCTCCCCAGTAGTCTTCCCTACTAAGTCATCAGTGGGGAAGCCATTTTTTACAGAAGGAAATTCCAGTGGAGAGAATAATGGTGTCCTATTAAACTATTTTCAATGGAACTGGAATTCTGTTAATTTATAGACATGGTGGATAGGGGAAAGGCTCCCTTTTGCTTCACTGAGCCTGCTGGTAGAACATCCTCCCTCTTCTCTCAGAGACTAGTGGAGAGTCGCCGACAACAGATCTTAAGGGAATTTGAAGAGCTTCATAGGAGACTAGATGAAGAGCAGCAGGTGTTGCTTTCACGACTAGAAGAAGAAGAACAGGACATTCTGCAGCGGCTCCGAGAAAATGCTGCTCACCTTGGGGACAAGCGCCGGGACCTGGCCCACTTGGCTGCCGAGGTGGAGGGCAAGTGCTTACAGTCGGGCTTCGAGATGCTTAAGGTTCGACCTTTGCCCCCACATAGCCCCTCAGGTCAAGCACAGTATAGCTTTACACATGCTATTCTGTCAGCTGGGGAAGCTCACTCTTCTGCTCTGCTTCCCTAAATCCAGTTCTTTTCTTCTAGAGATACTCAAAGGATCATTTTCTACACTACAGAAAGGCTGTTCTGATTTCTCCTATCCCCTTCTAATCATTTTTGTGTTCTTATGTCTTGTCAGCAATTATGTGCTTACTCTGTACCAAAGAAAAAATTCACTCTTTTGACAGGAAGGAAGTCTAGTCTGAATTAGTAAAAAACTATGCATTAAAATTTTTGTAAATGTAGTTGCCATTACTTTTAAGTCTAATCTAGTGCTAAAAAAGAATAGAAACATAGTTTAAAGGACACAGGCATACTTCAGAGATATTGTGGATTCAGTTCCAGACCATTACAATAAAGCAAATAATGCAATAAAGCAAGTCACATGAATTTTTGATTTCCTAGTGGAGTTGTAATCTTTTTGCTGGTAGAGAGTCTTGCCTCATTGTTAATGGCTGCTGTCTTATCAGGGTGGTGGTTGCTGAAGGTTGGGGTGGCTGTGGCAATTTCTTAAAACAAGACAATGAAGTTTGCTGCGTCAGTTGATTCTTGCTTTCACAAAAGATTTTTTTATAACATGATATTTAATAGCATTTTACCTACAGTAGAACATCTTTCAAAATAATAAACAATTCAGTCATGTCTCTAGGCTCCACTTCTAATTCTAGTTCTCTTGCTATTTCCACCACATGTGTAGTTACGGTACTTCCTCCACTGAAGTGTTCAACCCTTCGAAGTCATCAATGAGGCTGGAATCAACTTCTTCCTAATTCCAGTTAATGTTGATATTTTTACCTCTTCCCATGAATCAATAATGTTCTTATGGCATCTAGAATGGTAAATCCTTTCCAAAAGGGTTTTTATTTACTTTTCCCAGATCCATCAGAGGAATCACTATCTTTGGCAGTCTTGCAAAATATAGTAGAACCTTCATAGTTGACCACCTCCCTACATTGACCTCCTCTTTAGGTTGACCTAATTTCATAGACTGGACATGCATCACATGTATGTATCAGTACAGCAGGCCTAGTTCCTTATGTTGACCACCTCCATATGTTGGCCAGTTTGTTACATTTCCTCAGGTGGTCAACTTACAGAGGTTCTACCGTATATTTCTTACATAAGATTCAAAAATCAAAATTACTTTTTAATCTATAAGTTATAGAATGGATATTGTGTTAAGCATGAAAACAACATCAGTCTTATACATCTCTGTCAGAGCTCTTAAGTAACTGACTAGGTGCACTATCAATGAGCAGTAATATTTTGAAAGGAATCCTTTTTTTCCTGAGCAGTGGGTCTCAACAGCGGGCTTAAAATAGTCAGTAAACCATGCTTTAAAGATGTGCTATAATCTAGTCTTTGTTGTTCCAGTTCTAGAACACAGGCAGAGTAGATTTAGCATAATTCTTAAAGACCCTAGAATTTTGGAATGGTAAATGGGCATTGGCTTCAACTTAAAGTCACCAGGTATGTTAGCCCCTAATAAGAGAGTCATCTGTCCTTTGAAGCTTTGAAGCCAGGCATTGACTTCTCCTTTCTAGCTATGAAAGTCTTAGGTGGCATCTTCTTCCACTATAAGGCTGTTTTGTCTTCATTGAAAATCTGTTTTTATTGTACCCACTTTCATGAATGATCTTAGCTCTATCTTGTGAATAACATGTTGCTTCTGTATCAACACTTGTTGCTTTGCTTTGTACTTTTATATTATGAAGATGGCTTCTTTTCTGAAACTTCATGAATCAGCTTCTGCCAATTTCAAACTTTTCTTCTGTAGCTTCCTCACCCTCTCTCAGCCTTCATAGAATTAAAGAGAGTTAAGGCTTGCTCTGGGTTAGGCTTTAGCTTAAGAGAATGTTGTGACTGATTTTATCTTTTATCCAAACCACTGAAACTTCCTCCATATCAGCAATAAGACTGGTTTTCTTATCATTTATGTTTTCACTAGAGTAGCACTTTTAATTTCCTTCAAGGAGTTTTTTTTTTTTTTGCATTCACAGCTTCGCTACTTAGCACAAGAATTACATACCTTTCAGCCTATCTTAGCTTTCAAAATGCCTTCCTCACTAATAAGCTTAATCAATTCTAGGTTTTGATTTAAAGCAAGAGACATACCACTGTTCCTTTCACTTGAACACTTAGAAGCTATTATGGGATAATTAACTGGTCTAACTTCAATATGGTTGTGTCTCAGAGAATTGGGAGGTCTGAGGTGAAGGAGAAAGATGGAGGAATGGCCAGTTGGTGGATTAGTCAGAACATACACATTTATTGATTAGGTTCATCATCTTACATGGGCATTGTTCATGGCACACCAAAATAATAGTGTTCTACAATAGTAACATCAAAGATCACTGATCACGGAGTATCATAACAAATACAATAATAATGAAAAAGTTTGAAATATTGCAAGAATCACCAAAATGTGACACAGAGATACAAAGTGAATACATGCTATTGAGCAAATGGTGCTGACAGACATGCTAGACAGAGGGTTGCCACAAACCTGGTTGTAAAACATGCAGTATCTACAAAGCACAATAAAGGGCAGTGCAATAAAATAAGGTATGCCTGTACTTGAAATTATGTGTAAATCATATTATTTGCTTTTGATATGTAAATAATACCTCTAAAATGTTTGAAATAATTTGTTTTCTTAAGCAAATCAATGGTTTTAGCAAGGCTGTAGAAAACATTTCTTATTTTAAAGATCAGATTATCAGCATTTGAATCAGTGAGGTTTCATTGTACATTTATTTGAATGTTATGTATTGCTTGGTATTTATTCTTGTGTCCTTTTATGTATGTGTGTTCTGCCTTCCACATTAAACTGGGAAATCCTTGTGGGACAGAGATTTGTCTTCTTTGTCTTCTGGACCCCAAGTATTCTCAAATCAGGATTGGCACACAGTTATTGACGTTTATTAACCGATGCCAGACAGGGGATACCAAACCACAACAGGAAAGTGTGATTTGTTCTATGTCACCAGTCTGGAACTATCTATACTGATCCTAAAGGAAACTGAGGTATGTGGTAGGTACTTGGGGGACAGAGTAAAGAGCAGACAATCCTGTCCCTTTCAGGGAGCTCCCAGTATCCTTGAGGAGCAAGACAAAAGCATAAGAAACCATTTAGAAGTAATAAAAATTACCAAGCTTCATGAGTCCAAAAGTTGAAAGTGGGGATTTGGTTGGGAGAAGTGCACTCAGATCCTTCTGGAGCTCTTCCTCTTGCATTGTGACCTACAATTTGCCTTGTGCCTATTTTATAGATCTGGAACTTTTGGGAGGAGGGGGAACCTTTTGCCTTCACGACCATTGAATATCAGGACCAATATTGCTTTCTTTTCTCCTTCCTTCTAGGATGTCAAAAGTACCCTGGAAAAGTAAGTGATAATTGTATCTCTTTGAGTGATACAGGTATTGGCTTAGAGATGAGGGGTATTGTAAGGAGGGAAAGAGGGAAGATAGGAAAGTCATGCAATGCCAGGGTATGGGTAAAGGTTTATTGCACCCATGAAGCTAGGGAGAGAACAAATTATTGGGAGTAGTAATTTAATACCTTTTCCCCTTTGATCATCAAGGCTTCTTGAGAATGATAAGGTTGAAAAAAAGAGAGAGAGAGAAAATGATAAGGTAGAACCAGGGTCTGTTTGTACCCTATGGGTGGCATTGTGTCTGAACAAGATAGTAGGAGGAAGGGGTTAGAAGAACAGGGAGGGTGACTTCCCATTTGCATGCAATATTAAAAAATACCCTAGAAAGTTCTAAGGCTCGTTTTCAAGATAGGATCTGTCCAGGGGATCCATATGCCTTTATTAGATTAATAAAACAATAGCTACTCGGGAGGCTGAGGCAGGAGAATCGCCTGGCCGGGGAGTTGGAGGTAGCTGTGAGCTGTGTGATACCTCAGCACTCTACCCAGGGTGAGACTCTGTCTCTACAAAAAAAAAAAAAAAAAATAGGTGAACTCCTGATTTCAGGGAGGAGGGAGAAAGTGGGAAGAAGGATAATTTTAGTTTACCCCTAAAGACAACATCTGAATACTCATTTGACTGTAGCTTCCCCCTGACCCTGCCCTTTCTTCCTCTCTCTCTCTCTCTCTCTCTCTCTCTCTCTCTCTGTTCCTCCTAGATGTGAGAAGGTGAAGACCATGGAAGTAACTTCAGTATCCATAGAGCTGGAAAAGAACTTCAGCAGCTTTCCCCGACAGTACTTTGCCCTAAGGAAAATCCTTAAACAGCTAATTGGTGAGTTTGTTCCCAAAAGGAAATGAGCAGAGGGAATCACTAGAGAGAAGAATGCCTTTAGGTCCTGTCTCATATGGGCTTTAGTTATCCGTTCTCTCAGTTTTCTTGCCCACACCTATACCTACCCTTTATTTGGCTTTCATTCTGACCCTGAGTCACACAACTCACAGTGAGAAGTGTTAGGTGTCATCTATTCTTAGGTCCACACTTTTCTAGAGACCCAGAAAGGTAAAACAATTTGCCTACATCGTCAGGTAAAATGACCATATAATTTACAATCTATACTAGGACAATCTTAGAAGTAAAAGGGAATGTAATTAATATTAACATTCAGGAAAAATAGTCATAAAGCAAGCCTGTTATAGGAAAACAGACACATGACCTAGACCATTTGCTTTCTTGTTCTGTGTACTTCTGAATACTTTTCATTCTTTCTGGCCTTCACATTGTGCCTTGTACTTCACACAGTCAGATAAATGATGTCAGAGGGAAATGGAGAGAGGACTGGGCAGGAACCTATACTGTTAGCCCATATAGAATGAAGAGATTATTACCTGTTCCTTTTAGGGTCAGGGTGCAAAATGAGCCATTGTTCCTTCCCCTCCTTGAGGTGACACTGTGGATTGAGAAAGTTAATCAAACCATGGTGTTCTGGAGACCTTTAAGTGACCAGGTTCTCTAACAGCAGAATGGAAGAGTAAGGCAGGGGTGTTCAGCTATTCCCATCCTCATCTAGCTCCCCACTCTGGCTTCTCCCGCCAGCGGATGTGACCCTGGATCCTGAGACGGCTCATCCTAACCTAGTCCTGTCAGAGGATCGTAAGAGCGTCAAGTTCGTGGAGACAAGACTCCGAGATCTCCCTGACACACCAAGGCGTTTCACTTATTACCCTTGCGTCCTGGCTACTGAGGGTTTCACTTCAGGTCGACACTACTGGGAGGTAGAAGTGGGTGACAAGACCCACTGGGCAGTGGGTGTGTGCCGGGACTCTGTGAGCCGAAAGGGCGAGCTGACTCCACTCCCTGAGACTGGCTATTGGCGGGTGCGGCTGTGGAACGGGGACAAATATGCAGCCACCACCACACCTTTTACCCCTTTGCACATCAAAGTGAAACCCAAACGGGTAGGCATATTCCTCGACTATGAGGCCGGCACAGTGTCTTTTTACAATGTCACAGACCGTTCTCATATCTATACCTTCACTGATACTTTTACTGAGAAACTTTGGCCCCTCTTCTACCCAGGCATCCGGGCTGGTCGGAAGAATGCTGCACCACTTACCATCAGACCCCCAACAGATTGGGAGTGACAGGTTGGGACATGGGAATAACTGGGGTGAGGCAGGGTCAAGTGCTATGGGGCCTTCCTTCCTGTGTCCTGCTGGAGCGTCTTCATGACTGCCTGGTTCCAGTCCCGAATCATCTTGGAGAAGCACCTCGGTTTCTAGGATGGTTTGTGTGAAGTCGTTAGGACTGGGCTGTGAGGAGAGAGGATAGCAGTGTCTTCCCTCCTAACTGTCAGGGTGGGGAGCTGGTTCCCAGGGGATTGTCTCCCATGAAGTCCATCAGGTTTCTATTGCATAAGGATGGGTTGGGAAGGAAGGAAAAGCTTTTCCAGAAACAAAAAAAGTCTGTCAGAGATTCTGACTTGCTCAAACTGGAGGAGGAAACGGAAATCCCTGCACATCCTTTCGGGGGATTATTTGACTCAAAATAGTCTTGTTTCTTCAGGTAGATCACAGGGGTCTGTGTACCTCTAAATTGAAGAAAGATGAATGACAGTTGCTTTCGTGGGTCTAGAAGTTGAGGAGTTTTTCTGAGGGCAGAGATTGGGCATTAAAAAGGTTAAAACAAGGAAAGTCAGGGAATGGGGGATAAAGGAACAGATTCTTAGAGACCAATGAAGGGGAGTGGGGTTTCTTTGGTCTTCTATTCCCAGGGTAAATTTGCCCTTATGAGTGGGATTTGCCAGGGGTAGGAGTGTGGGGAAAAGGAGAGGGTGAGAAGAAAGCAGAGGAGAACTCAAGTCCCTGCCTCAGCCATCAGCAGAGTTGGCTGATTCCATGCCTTCTTATAATTGGTTGTCTCCAAGAGGTCAGTCAGAGGCAAGGAGGAAGAGGTCCTGCAAGCCACATCCACCTTTTCACTGTTTCCCCAAGGGAACTTGGAAAGGAGGGTCAGGGATTAGAGGAAAGAGAAAGGTATTTCTATCCAAAGCCCTGGCCTTAAAGAATGTTACCAAGTAGCTACTCTCAAGTTGTCAGTCTTGTTACCAGCCAAGGTGCCTGAGCCAGAATGGAAAAAAAGTAATGTAGTTTTTCTTACCCTGAGGACAGGGTAGAAGAGGATGGTGTGTGTACTGAAGGGCCAGAAAGGCAACTTCTTTTGGCCTGTATGAATCTGGCCTAGAACTGTTGGTTACAAGAGCCAGACTTTTGTGTGTTTGTTGCCACCCCTCACCCTTTACCATTCCCCTTTTCAGAGAATGTAAATCATTTTAATGTTAGGCCAAAATAAATAATTTTAGGGTACATATGTTGTCATAAAAGGTAAAGCAATGCATGCCAAACCAAACTAAAACTATTTGGATTATCTGTTCTTTGGGCAATCTTCACAGAAGACTGAAACAAGAAACTGCAGTTTATTGAGGGCATTTCAGTTCCTCCTACCACCTCAACAGGATTTTGTCCAGACTCTCCTCCTCTTACCTTTGTGCCTTGACTGTGGTTCTTTGTGGCAAGATACTTTGGTTGGTAAAAATAATATGGAACAAAGGATCCACTGAAGTGATCTCTGTGTCATGTGGTAATTTGGTGATACACTTGTGTTGATGTGTAAGAATCACTGGGTGTTAAACATGCACGTTCCTATATCTCACCTTCAGTGATTGATTAAGGTCCAAGGTCTGGGGTAGGCCTGGGCATCTACATTTTTAACACATCTCTCATTTGAGTGTGAGGATCCTTGTGAAACTAGTCCCAGAGAGAGTTTCAGCCATTTCCTTCTCTGAGCTGGAGGACTGGTTCTCTGCCGTACCCTCGCAGGGAATCTGAGAAAGGAGAGAGGTTTTTTGGTTTTTGGTTTTTTTTTTTGATACAGTCTAACCTGTTGCCCTGAGTAGTGCTGTGGCATCAGCCTAGCTCACAGCAACATGGGCTCAAGATCCTCTTGTCTCAGCTTCCCTAGTAGCTAGGACTACAGATGCCTGCCACAATGACCAGCTAGTTTTTCTTTTCTTTTTTTGAATTTGAGACAGTCTCACTTTGTTACACTCAATAGATTGCCATGGCATCATAGCTCATAGCTCACATTCCTGGGCTCAAGTGATTCTCTTGCCTCAGTCTCCTCAGTAGCTGGGACTATAGGCACCCACCACAATGCCCCGGCTATTTGTAGAGACAGGGTCTCTGGCTCAGGCTGATCTGGAACTCCTGAGCTCAAGCAGTCCGCCCACCTCAGTCTCCCCAAGTGCTAGGGTTACAAGAGTGAAGCACTGTGACTGACCCCAGGGGAAAGGTTTTTGTTTTTGAGACAGTCTCACTTTGTTGCCCTCGGTAGAGTGCCATGTCATAGCTTACAGCAACCTCAAATTCTTGGGCTCAAGCGATTCTCTTGCCTCAGCCTTCCTAGGAACTGGGACTACAGGCACCCCCACAACACTAGGCTATTTTTGTTTGTTTTAGCAGGCCCAGGCCTTTTTGAATCCAGCAGCTCCAGTGCATGTGGCCAGCGCCCTAACCACTGAGCTAAGGGCGCCTAGCCCAGGGGAGAGGTCTTGACTTACGTTGTCCTCCTGTGTAAGGGTTCATTGATATTCTGTCCCTCCAGCTCACGTGCCTCTGCTTGTGACCTCAGGAACTGATAGTAAGTCATAGGTCTCTTGACAGAACAAATGGGAGATGAAGGGGTGTGAAGTGGATGTCTGTGGGGAGTGAGATGAAGTCTTGGGCAGAGGTTGCTGTAGACAGGCTTGTGTGCTGTATCTAGGACCAGGAGTTAGAAACCATTCTCTCAGCAATTGGGGATCATCCACTGTGTGTCCAGCACTGCCTAACAGGAATGTGTTTCTTTGGTAAGTAGTAAAGTAGGAGGAAGCTGTGTTGAGCACAGATCTTTCCTCTCCAGCACGCTCATGGATCTTTCCGCTTTCACCCCCACCGGTATCAGAGCTTTATTTGGGTTATACAACCTCTGTTACTTTGATCTGTTGGTCTTCCAGGCATCTATCTCCTTTGGCTTCAGGAGAATAAGGTGGAAGGACTGGCTGGGTATAAATTGCACATCACCAACACCCCAACCTATTTGTATAAAGAGACCAGTCTTTTATCCTGAAAATTTTTAGCAAATTTAAGATCCTGCCCTGTTTCACTAAAGCTTTGCAGTCTTCCTAGTGCTACATAAAATTTGAGGAAAACGAAGAAACGAAACTCCTAAACAGGGACCCTGGGCGTGGATTGCAGGACAAGGGTTTACAAACATGTCTGTGCAGCCGCGGGGTGGCGCTTGCGGCCGAGGGACTACACTTCCCAGGGGGCGTTGCGGGGGCGGGGCCTGTGGGAGGTCTTGCGACACTCGCGCTGAGCAGATGGCGGGGCCCGTGAAGGACCGTGAGGCTTTCCAGAGGCTTAACTTCCTGTACCAGGTGAGTCAGCGACAGGGGCCGCAGGGGAGCGGGCCCGGTACCGCAGGCCCCTGAGTGACTGCTCCCTTTCCGCAGGCCGCCCACTGTGTCCTTGCACAGGACCCCGATAACCAGGCTCTGGCGCGGTTTTACTGCCACACGGAGAGGACCATCGCGAAGCGGCTTGTCTTGCGGCGGTGAGACTGCCGTGGGGCCTGGCGGCGGGTGGGACGCAGCAAAACGGGAGAGGGCGCTCGGGCGCCGGGACCATCTTCCTTCTCCGTCCCCAGGGACCCTTCGGTGAAGAGGACTCTCTGTCGTGGCTGCTCTTCTCTCCTCATCCCAGGCCTCACCTGTACCCAGCGCCAGAGACGTGAGTGCTCCTGCAAAGGCGGGGTGATTGCGGAGCATGGGGGAGGGGGTTACGGGAGGCCGAACAACTCCTTCCTACCTTAAGATGGGGGTCGGGCTTGGCAGTCTCATGAGTTGGCCTTCTCTTCTCAGCTCTGAGTTAAGTTGCTAACTCCACTTTCAAACATATGGTTTGGACTTGGCTTTTTTCCCCAATTTGGGCAACAGAGAGATGATGTTACCGTATGAGGCAACCTCACCCATGCTTAATAAATGTTTGGTTTTTGGCCTTGTGGAGCAAACGATTCCCATCACCATTCATTTATTAAAGAAATATTTCTTTTCTAAAATGTGTAAAGTGGGCGGCGCTTGTGACTCAAAGGAATAGGGCGCTGGCCCCATATACCCGAGGTGATGGGTTCAAATCCGGCCTGGCCGAAAACTACAAAAAAAAAAAGGTGTCAAGTACTGTGCTTAGATCATTATTCTTACTGAAATTGCAGCCTTTTCCAAACAATGTAGGAAAAGACTTTAATGGGAGGGGTAGAGTGCTAAATTATTTATGTCTGTTCTGGGAAGGTTCCTGATAAGCAAAGGGAGTGATAAATGGAAATTCTAGCCATGTGTGAGGCCTCTGAGACAAGCCAGCTTGTGGTGCTATCAAGGAAGTGAGAGTTCAGGGGCAAGACAGGACGCTGTAGAGGGAAACAGGATAGATCTTGAAGAAAATCTTGTCAAGGAGTTTGTATTTTCTTTTGAGACAGAATCTCACTATGTAGTCCCTGGTAGAGTGCTGTGGCATCACAGCTCACAGCAACCTCAAACTCTTGGGCTTAAGCAATTCTCTTGCCTCAGCCTCCCAAGTAGCTGGGACT
>NW_003852426.1:505366-512989 GCF_000181295.1 Otolemur garnettii
GCAGCCGTCATTGTTGTTTGGCGGGTCCGGGCTGGGGATTTGAACCCGCCACCTTAGGTGTATGTGGCTGGCGCCTTAGCCGGTTGAGCTATAGGTGCCGAGCCACTTTGCTTGATTCTTTTCTGTGGGTATTTCAACTCATAATTCCATTTTATTCTGTTTCTGTCTATATTTCATTTTCATTGTACTTTCGCCATACAAGAAGATCTCAATTTCTACAGATCACTTGGCCCCACTAAGCAGTTCCCATTTCCAGAGCCTTGGCTCCAGCTCCCTGTCATTCTTGCTTCCTCAGTGTAGTGCCATGTTTGTAACCTCAAGCTCCAGAGTTTTTTACAAGGTCCTGAGCTACCCTAGGGCATTTCATATTTAGGTAGCCATAACTGTTGATTTAAGGGCTGGACAGAATGCCCACTCCACTGTTGTGTCGGAGAGAATGTTTATATCCTCCAGGACCACTCAGAGTTGATCTTTTTTCAATCTCAAAGTTGTCTTTTATAAAATTCTAATGAAGGGGCCAGGCACGGTGGCTCACACCTGTAATCCTAGCACTCTGGGAGGCCAAGGCAGGTAAATTGCCTATGCTCACATGTTCAAGGCCAACCTGAGTCAGAGTGAGACCTTGTCTCCTAAAAATAGCCAAGTGTTGTGGCTGGTTCCTATAGTCCCAGCTACTTGGAAAGCTGAGGCAAGAGAATCACTTGAGCCCAAAAGTTTAAGGTTGCAGTGAGTTATGAAGCCACAGCACTGTATAGAGGGCAACAAAGTGAGACTCTGTCTCTAAATAAATAAATAATAAAAATATTTCTAGTAAAGGAAATGGTGTAAACCTAAACTAACAAAAGTCAAAGGTGCTTAAAAAAAAAGGAAACCTTTTAATGTCCTCTTAATGTTACACATTACACAAGCATGTTTCGTAGGTAAACTCTGTTTTCTTGAGAATGAGTGAATAACTAAAATGTTTTCTTTGCTATCGCTAGAGAGCCTATTTAAGGTCTGAAGTCCCAAACTGGCCTATTGGCTGGTTTATTTATTGCCAAAGCATATAAATAAAATGTGCTATGCTCAGAATGCAGTTTGTTTGTTTTGAGATAGAGTCTGACTATGTCACCCTTGGTAGAGTGCTGTGGTGTCACAGCTCATAGCAACTCAAACTCTTGGGCTCAAGCAATTCTCTTGCCTCTGCCTCCCAAGTAGCTGAGACTACAGGCACAATGCCTGGCTATTTTTGTTGTTGTAGTTGTCATTGTTGTTTGGCAGGCCCTGGGCAGGGTTTGAACCCTCCAGCCCCGCTGCATGTGGCTGGTGCCAAGCACAGAATGCAGTTTTTTAAAATTTCAGATTAATATAAGGGTACATGTGATTAGGTTACATTGTTTGTGTTTGTTAGGAAAAGTCTGAGTTCTAGTTGTTTTCTTTACCCGTGAAGTGTGCCATATATCAGTATATTTTTCCCTTTGGGTAAGAACTTGCCAAACCCTCCTCCCTTTCTACCCCAGAATGCAGTTTTCTTTCTTCCATTTCTCTTTTAAATTTTATCTTGCACTTATCTGTTGTTGCATAAGAATCACTTCATCACACTGTAGCTTAAAACAATAATGATTTGGCTCGGCGCCTATAGCTCAACCGGCTAAGGCGCCAGCCACATACACCTAAGGTGGCGGGTTCGAATCCCCAGCCCGGACCCGCCAAACAACAATGACGGCTGCAACCAAAAAATAGCCGGGTGTTGTGGCGGGCGCCTGTGGTCCCAGCTACTTGGGAGGTGGAGGCAGGAAACTCGCTTGAGCCCAGGAGTTGGAGGTTGCTATGAGCTGTAATGCCATGGCACTCTACCCAGGGGGACAGCTTGAGGCTCTGTCTCAAAAAAAAAAACCAATAATGATTTATTATTTCCTCTGATTCTGTAGGTTAGGAATTCTGAAAGGGTTTGGCTGGATAGTTCTGCTCCGTATGGAATCAGCTAGAGTCATAGCTGCATTTAGTTGATGTCTGGTAGCCAATCTAGAAGACCCAAGCAGCTTCACTCACATGTCTAAAACCTCATTACTCCTCCAGTTGGCCTTGCTACCCAGCCAGCTTTGACATCTTCATAGCATTGCTGTCTCCAGGTGGTGGAGTTGGACTTTTTACTTGCCTTCTGGCTTCCACAGAGAGCATCCCAATATGTAAGTGGTCATCAAGCCTCTGTTGGTGTAGCATTTGCTAATGTCCCCTTAGCCAAAGCAAGGCACATGGCCAAGGCCATATTCATTGTGGAAGGGGCTACATTGGGGTTTGAATACATTGGTTCCTTGGGGACCACTAATGTAACAACCGGCCACAACCTTGTTTTGCCTTTGTCCCTGATTTGATCTCTCCACTGACTCCTTTGAGTGTTCTAAATGTTTCTGAGTTATTTATTCTTTGACAGTTTATTTCTGGAAATAGTGCCTACCTGGGTTAACTATGACAACCAACAAAAACATGTAGCCTAAAGGTACACTTCATGCACACCTGGACCCATTGTATCCTCACCTCACCTTCCTTGGCTCCTCCAGTGAGTCTCATTTCAGATGATTGAGCTCTTTGACTCATGCATACTATATCTGATTCTTAGCCAAGTTTGTCTTGAGCAGGTTATGATTGTACATGACTGAACATGTCCACAGCGGGGAAACTTTGAGTTTTGATTTCATGGCTCAATCATTAAGTGATTCCTCTCATTTGAGAGATCATACAAATTATGTCCCAGTGGGAGGCAGAGGAAGCAATCTGGAATATGGCTCACCTGTAAGACTGTAGTTTCTTCATTTGATGTATGCCTCTAATATAAAGATCATAGCTCTCTTCCTCCTTCTAAAACTTTTTCATGTTTACTTATATATTACATGATTATACAGGGTGTCCATAATGTTCATATACAATTTATTATGGTTAACCTATTTTAAATTGCACGTGAACTTTATGTCTACCCTGTATATAATACATTATATAATATATAATAATATAGATATATAGCATGATAGTTATATAATATATGTAAAGATGGATTTCCTATACAAAAGAAGAAAAGAAACCAAATCTCTGGAATGTAATAGCTTTTTCTAGCATTTCTAACAATTCAAAAAATTCAAAATCAGCTAGGTGCCCATAGGTCAGTGGGTAGGGCACCAGCCACATGCTCCAGGGCCAGTGGGTTTGAACCCGGCCCGGCCCAGGTCTGCTACTCAATAATTCAAAATTGGTACTTTCAGGATGCTAAATAAAATTAAAGGAGAGAGGAAAAACTTATGTCATTCAAAGAATGAAGACAAGAATAATAAATCAAGAAATGAAGTCTTCTAGTAGCCGTGGAAACCAAGCCTTATTCATTCTTTGAACATTAAGTTCATTTGGTACTTTCAAAACAGGTAAAAATGAGTATCATTATTGTCAGGAGGGAAATAAGGATTGAGGAACTATTATTCTGAATTCACAAGGCAATTAGAAAATTATTTAGATTCTCAACAAAGGAAATAATAAAAATTTTGGTTTTGTCTACCTCACATAGTTGTATCAAATAATATACATGGTGGCACCTTAAAAATAAGATATTATAAGGTATCTTTAATAAGTAATAATCATAATAATACTTTGGAAGTAATAACAAGTAGCAAAACATATTAGCAAGGACAGGCCATGGACATCAGGGAATCTAAGTTATTGTCCCTAGAAAAAAAATCAGTGTGTATCTCTAGTTTAAAACATAACTATATCACCATGAGGATGGCACCTGTGCCTGGTCAGTGCTCAATAATTTTTTTTAAGTATTTTGAAAAAAATTATAGATTCCCTGGAAGTTGCAGAGAGCATACAGAAAGGTCCCCTACATCCTCACCCAGTTTCCCCCTCTGGTATACTTAACATAAAATTTACCATTTTAACTATAATATTTTAAAGTATATAATTCAGCGGCATTAACTACATTTACAATATTGTGTAACCATCACCTCTTTTTTGCGGGGGGGACAGAGTCACCCTCAGTAGAATGCCCTGGCATCACAGTTCACAGCAACCTTAAACTCTTGGGCACAACTGATGCTCTTGTCTCAGCATCCCAAGTAGCTGGGACTACAGGTGCCCGCTACAATGCCCAGCTATGTTTTAGAGATGGGGTCTCACTCTAGCTCAGGGAACTTGTGAGCTCAGGTGATCTGCCTGCGTTGGCCTCCCAGAGCTAAGATTACTAGGGTTAGCCATCCCGCCCTGCCTCAGAAAGAAACATTTAATAGGGACTTAAGAACAGAAGCCATTTACCTGGGCAGCTGAGAGAAATGGTGGATCCTGGCACTGTTTGTCCGCAGACCCAGGATTTAGGTACCATAGAGAAGAGATGTGTAGAAGCTGACCCTCAGAGAAAGATGAGAATTTGCCTAAGGGTAGTACTGTTTATAATAACACCAAGGTTGTTTTGACCTAAGGCAGGATTTACAGCAAGTACATGAAAGTAGAAATTTTACAGGCTGCTGGGTGCCAGTTGTTCAATGGTTAGGGCGCTGGCACATGCACCGGGCGCATACACAAGAGCTGGTGAGTTCAAACCCTGCCCAGACCTGCTACAACAACAATGACAACAACAACGAATAGCTGGGCATTGTGGTGGGTCCCAGCTACTAGGTAGGCTGAGGCAAGAGAATCGCTTAAGCTCAAGAATTGAGGTTGCTGTGAACTATGTCGCCACAGCACTCTACAGAGGGTGACAAAGGGAGACTCTGTCTCAATAAAAAAATAAAATAATAAAAGAAAGAAAGAAATTTTAGAGGCTTTCCCAGAACTGGGATTAATCAGAAGTTAACATGGCAGATTAGCATCCAAGATGGAGTTGCTTTATCCTCCATAAGGAAGTATGTAGTGACAGAGAAAACCAATCAACCTGTGAGAATAGATCCCCAAAGAGAAGCCTCCTCTCCCTTCTTCCCCTTTCTCTCTTCCTCTCACTCTTCCCTTTCTTCAGGGAAGACTCTGCCCTTCACTTGAGGCTACTAACCAAATCCACCAGAGGGTGTGGTCCACCCTCTGGTGGCCAAAGTTTGGCACCACCCCCATGAAGTGTGCCACAGTTTATCAAGCACCATTCCAGTCACAACCTTAATTTTTTTTCAATTTAAAATTTATTCACTATCCATGTATAGAAAATAACTGACACACTCATTACACAGTTCTACTTATACGTAGTATATAAAAGGAAATGAGGGGTCACATGACAATTTCTGTGAAAATAACATTATGAAATGACAAATTGCATCTTAGATGATCTATGGAAGAAGAGAAAGGCCTTCCCAAATGCTCTTTCCCAGCAGGTGCAAACCTTCAGTGAGCACCAAGTCATCTGTGAGGGTTAACACATAGTGCAATGCGAGTTTCCTATATAGTTTAAATAAATAAATTCAGATTTTCTACCGTATTTTTAAGGACAATACCTAAGTAGGACATTTGCTGAGTGGTATTTATCAAAAATGCTTGAAGAGACTATAAAATCGGCAGGAGATAATCTGTTCAAATGTATATTTCTACAAAGCAAAGTCACAAAAACACATGCTGTTTTTGCAAAGCAGAAGCTGTTTTTGTGTAGGGTGGAAAAATGAAAGATTTTGCTTATGAAAAATGTATATTCCAATGTCCCAATATTTTGATACAAATATGGAGTTAAGCAACTTGCTTCTAATGGATTACTCTAATAAATTTTACTGATAAATTACATATTAATGAGATTGTATTTAAATAGCAAACAAACTGAAGACCTGTAGAAGAAATCCTATTTATCCTAATTTAAAGTTTGATATTTGTTTCTAAATTTCTTTCCATAAATGCCGGAGAGAGGTGCTCAAAGGAAATAACCAAGCTGAGTAAAACAGCATTTCTTCCCACCAAAAGCCAAACAAAAACACCTGACTTACCATGTCCTTTCAGAATATATTGTGCTTTTTTTGCAGGAAATATTTCAAAATTCAAGGGCCAAAATAAAAAATGACTTAATTGTTTTAAGAGAAAGGTTGCTATATATTAATTACTAAGTAACTCTGATTTCTACTGCTCTTAGAACTTGTTCAGAGTTGGACAGCCTAGTGTGGAAAACTGATACATATGCTGCTAAAACTAATTTGTGAATTTTGTAGATGCTGTGGATTCACTCCATCCAACAAATTCTGCAGCATTTGCTAACAAAACAAAACAAGACAAACTTTTAAAAAGTTTAGATTAATATGAGAATACAAATGTTTAGGTTACAATGTTTTCATTTCTAAGGTAAAGTTCAAATCGTAGTTGAGCCCTTCACTCAGGGGGCTTGCTGAACACCCTCACGTTGTGCATATTAGGGGAGATCCCTAAAATCACCCTCCCTAGACTATATTTCTATTTTTTTCTTTATGTGGACATACAGTTGTTTATATTGTAGTTTAATATTAGTATTAAGTACATTGGATACTTTTTCCCCCATTCTTGAAATACTTTATTAAGATGAATGCCTTTCAACTCCATCCAGGTAAACACAAAAGATGTGAAGTCTCCATCTTTTTTATGGCTGAATAGTACTCCATGGTATACATACAACACAGTTTTGTTTTGTTTGTTTGGTTTTGGTTTTTGTAGTTTTTTTTGTAGATACAGAGTCTCACTCTATCACCCTCAGTAGAGTGCCATGACATCACACAGCTCACAGCAACCTCCAACTCTTGAGCTTAGGCAATTCTCTTGCCTCAGTTTCCCAAGTAGCTGAGACTACAGGTGCCCGCCACAATGCTTGGCTATTTTTTTGTTGCAATTTGGCCAGGGCCAGGTTTGAACTCGCCACCCTCGGCACATGGGGCCAGTACCCTACCCACTGAGCCACAGGCACCGCCCTACCACACAGTTTGTTAATCTATTCATGGGTTCATGGGCACTTGGGTTGCTTCCACATCTTGGTAATTGTGAATTGATCTGCAATAAACATTCTAATGCAAATGTCGTTGTGGTAAAATGATTTTTGTTCTGGGTAGAAATGGGATTGCCGGATCAAATGGAACGTTGACTTTTAGTTCTTTGAGGATTCTCCATACTTCTTTCCATAGAGGTTGTATCAGTTTGCAGTCCCACCAGCAGTGCAGAAGTGTTCCCTCCAATCCATATCCATGCCAGCATCTGCAGGTTGGGGACTTGAAATGATATAGGCTAATCTCACTAGAGTTAGGTGATATCTCAGAATGGTTTTGATTTGCAATTCTCTGATGATTAGGGACGATGAGCATTATTTCATATGTTTGTTAACTATTCATCTGTCATCTTCAGAGAAGTTTCTGTACAAATCTCTTGCCCACTTAGAAATGGGGTTGTTTGCTCTTTTCTTGTTGATTAATTTGAGTTCTCTATAGATTCTAGTTATCAGTCCTTTGTCAGATTCATAGCATGTAAATATCTTCTCCTATTCCAAAGGCTGTCTGTTTGCTTTAGTTGTGGTGCCCTTAGCTGTGCAGAAGCTTTTTAGCTTGATCATGGCCCATTTATTTATTTTTGATGTTGCTGCAATTGCCAAGGGGGTCTTCTTTATAAAATCATTTCCCAGGCTAGTCTTTTTTTTTTTTTAGACAGAGCCTCAAGCTGTCCCCCTGGGCAGAGTGCCAT
>NW_003852426.1:514575-521444 GCF_000181295.1 Otolemur garnettii
CTCCCAAGTAGCTGGGACCACAGGCATCCGCCACGACGCCTGGCTATTTTTTGGTTGCAGCCGTCATTGTTGTTTGGCGGGCCCAGGCTGGATTCGAACCCGCCACCTTGGGTGTACGTGGCTGGCACCTTAGCCACTTGAGCCACAGGCGCCAAGCCTCGTAGTTTTCTTTATAGAGATCTTTCACATCCTTTGTTAGTTTGTTAGATATATTCCCAGGTATTTCATTTTCTTTGGAGCTACTATGAAAGGAATTGTGTCTTTGATTTCATTCTTAGCTTGACTGTTATTGGCATATATGAAGACTACTGATATGTGAATATTGATTTTGTATTCCAAAACATTACTATATTTCTTTTCTTTTTTTTTTTTTTAGACAGAATCTCACTTTGCCATCTGTAGCATGATAGCTCACAGCAGTCTCAAACTCCTAGGCTTATGAGATTCTGTTGTTTCAGCCTCCCAAATAGTTGAGACTATTCTGGTCCCATTAGAATACCTTGACCTCCTGTGGCCCCATTAGAATACCCTTGATCTCCTTCTCTTGCCTGATTGCATTGGCTAGGTCTTCCAGCACCATGCTGAATAACAGTGGTGATAGCGGGCATCCTTGTCTAGTTCCGATTCAAAGTGGAAATGCTTTCAGTTTTACTCCATTCTATATAATATTGACTGTGGGTTTGTTATAAATGGCCTCTATCAGTTTAAGAAATGTCCCATGTATGTCAGCCCCCTTTTTATTTTTAAAGTAAAATTATTTCAGGTTAATGTGAAGGTATAAACAACCAAGTCAAAATATTTAATTTTGTTAGGTAGAGTCCTTCTTGTGGTTATGTCCCCCACACAAAAGGTGTGCCAACCCTCCCCTACCCGGTGCCCACCCATTCAGTGAGAGCAGCCCAACTCCCTCTCCTTGAAATGAAATGAATTTTTCACCCATGTGGGCATGCAATACATTGTCTACTGGCTTCACATTAGTACTAAATGCATTGGTAATTGTTTTTCCATTCTTGTAAAAATATGGAACTCTTCATGAATTTTCATGTCATCCTTGTGCAGGGGTCATGCTAATCTTCTCTGTTTCATTCCAATTTTAGTATATGTGTGCCAAAGCAAGCACACTCGCCCCATTTGAGATAGATTCTCACTCAGTCACCCTATGGCATCTCACTCAGTAGTGTGCTATGGCATCATAGCTCACAGCAACCTGAAACTCTTGGGCTCAAGCAATCCTCTTGCCTCAGCCTCCTGAGTAGCTGCAACGGCAGGTGCCACCACAATATCCAGCTAGTTTTTCTATTTTTAGCAGAGACAGGGTCTCACTCTTGTTTAGGCTGGTCTTAAACTCCTGAGCTCAAGTGATTCATATGCCTCAGACTCCCGGAGTGCTAGAATTACAGGCATGTGCCCAGCCAAAGTAAACCTCTTTTCTATGGTGCCTACAGAAGAACTTGTACTTTTAGCTAGCATTGCATAACTCAATATATCTGTAGAGCCTTCACCACTTCCCAATCCACACCCCTCCACCCCCCAGGCAAGGAGTAAATCCTAAGATGAGCCTAGGTGAGTCCTGTAGCCAAGGGCAGTCAACTCCATTAAAGTGTGCCAGGGCTGAGAGAATTTTGGAATCCTACACCTGTGCCCCAAATTCAGGAGTCTCCATTCTCAGTACCCCATGACTTGTGGAGCTAAGAGCCAGCACATTATGTATCATCTGTGGGTTTTCAGTTAACAATTGCAAGATGTATATCCCTCCTTTCCAAGTCCTTTATCTGGTGTAGTAAATAGCAGAGGCTGCTGGTGTTGTTTGGCCCTCCTACCCAGCTGCTGCTGTGGCCAGTTGCTGAGCTCTATGATTTAGCTGTGGGCCATAGATTGTGCAATGTGTCTCTAGGTTCTATGAGGAAAGGCTGACCACCTTCACCTTAATGAGGAAGCAAATGAATTGCTACCAGTGAGTCTGAAAAGAATGGGACAGTCTGTATTATAGAAAAAACAGAAGAGATTCAAGGCATAGTTGCCATGATTTATTGAAGAAGATTTTCAATATCTCACTAGGAGGGGTTTCCTAAATAGAAGGAAATACAGTCAAATTGAAGAAAAGACCAGAAGGAAGAGAAGAAGACTATAGGCTCCAGAGCTAGAAAATCGTTTGTGAGAGACCAAATATGGTCGAAAAAGCAGAGGAAATGTGTTTTTCTCAAAGTTCCTCCGCTGTCATGTTCACCACAGATCTCGGTTTCGTTCTTCCAGAATCCCTCCTTTGCACCCAGCTGCGGCTCTTGTTTTCTACAAGACTTCACATCCCTATCCTCACCCAGCTCTCCTCATCTGTCTTGGCTCATACCACGTCCAGGAATACTTAGTGCTCTATCCCTAAAAACCTGGTTTGCGCGACACTGTCCCAAACGGAGAGACCCACGTCTTCTTCCCCTCCGGATCTCTACCTGATCTGCAGGTGCAGCTTAGTACTTGGCTCTGCGTGCCCCTGCTCTCTGTTCAGCCTTCTCTCCCACCTGGGTCCGAGTGGCTGCGCCTTCTCAGGCGTCTACCCTTGTCTGGGGGTTTGAGTTGCAGTGTGTGGTCACTGCCCTAACTCAGGTCCTTATTATCTATCCCTGGAATTTCTGCCAAAATTTCTGGATACATTTCTTTGCCTCCAGTCTTACTCTCCCCAAACACTTCTGCAACCAGAAACGTCTTTTTAAAGCAAAATGTCATCTGTTCTCTCCACCATTCTGGTGGCTGCGAAATGATATATCATTGTAGGGTTAGGGTTTGTTTGTATTTACCTGATGTCTAATGATTTTGAACATGTTTCGATGTGCTTTTAGCCTGGAGAACTGTAAATACAGACCCTTTGTTCATTTTTAATTGTGTTATTTGTCTTTTGTTACTGGGTTATAACAGTTCTTTATATAATATTCTAAGTACAAGACCCTCTTTACCAGATGCATGATTTATAAAAAAGTTTCTCTCATTCTTCAGATAGTTTTTTCTCTTTCCTGATGGTGTCCATAGATATACAGGTTTTTAATTTTGATGATGTCCAATTTGTAGTTTTTTTACTTGCCCTCTAGATGTCACATTTAAGATTGGGAATCATGGCTCGACGCCTGTGGCTCAAGTGGCTAAGGCGCCAGCCACATACCCCTAAGGTGGAGGGTTCAAATCCAGCCCAAGCCCGCCAAACAACAATGACGGCTGCACCCAAAAAATAGCGAGGCATTGTGGCGGGTGCCTGTAATCCCAGCTACTTGGGAGGCAGAGGCAGGAGACTCGCTTGAGCCCAGGGGTTGGAGGTTGCTGTGAGGTGTAATGCCACAGCACCCTACCCAGGACGACAGCTTGAGGCTCTGTCTCAAAAAAAAAAAAAGATTTGGAACCATTACTTAGTCCAAAGTCATGAAGATTTATGCCTGTGTTTTCCTCCAAGAGTTTTCTAGTGTTGGTTCTTTGATATATTTTGAGGTACATTTTTATGTGTGGTATGAAGTAGATGTCCAACTTCATTCTTTTTTATATCTTGTTGTCCCAGCATTATTTGATGAAAAGTTTATTCTTTCCTTCACTGATTTGTATTAGCACCCTTTTCAAAAATCACTTAACCATAAATGTGAGTGTTATTAGTGGACTCTCAGTTGTATTCCTATTTTATTCTTTTTGATGCTATTGTAAATAGGATTTTAAAATAGCATTTTTTACTCTGTCATTGATATTCTATAGAAACACAATTGATTTTTGTAGTTTGATCTTGTATTTTGCCAATTTTATAAACTTATTTATTTTTTATTGAGACGAAGTCTCACTTTCTTGCCCTTAGTGGAGTACTATGGTGTCATAGCTCACAGCAACCTCAAACTCTTGGGCTCATGTGATTCTCTTGCCTCAGCCTCCCTAGCAGCTGGGACTGCAGGCACCTGCCACAATGCCCAGCTATTTTTGTTGTTGTTGGGTTAGCAGGACTGAGCCAGGTTCAAACCCACCAGTCCTGGTGCATGTGGGTGCCCTAACCACTAAGCTATATTTGCCAAGCCTAAACTCATTTATTAATTGTAATCTTTTTAGTGAATTCTTTCAGATTTCTATGTATAAAAGCATGTCATCTTTAATAGAGATAGTTTTATCCTTTCCAATCCAGGTGACTTTTCTTTCATAACTTTGTTCATTGTAGCTTTTAAAAAATTAGATTATTCTATTAGGAGTGTCCTGATATTTGATACTTCTTATGTATTATACCATGAACATCCCATCAATTTTACAGAAAAACCTTTAACTCATTTTTTTTTTTTAAGAGACAGAGTCTCACTTTATCACCCTTGGTAGAGTACTGTGGCGTCAGAGCTCACAGCAACCTCCAACTCCTGGGCTTAGGTGATTCTCTTGCCTCAGCCTCCCGAGTAGCTGGGACTACAGGCGCCCACCACAATACCTGGCTATTTTTTGTTGCAGTTTGGCTGAGGCCAGGTTTGAACCCACCACCCTCGGTATGTGGGGCTAGCCCCCTACTCACTGAGCCACAGGTGCCTCCCTAACTCATCACTTTTTTAAAATTTCAGATTAACATGAAGTCATAATAATTAGATTAGAATGTTTGCCTTTGTTAAGTAAGGTCCCTGTTGTATTATAACTTATCGTTTTAAACACTGTTCCATAGTATTGTTTATGCTTCTGTTTCCATAGTGATAAATATTTAGATGGTTTCCTTTATTTGTCACTACAGTGAATGCCCACTGTACAGACATCTTTACACACATATCCTCATATAGCCATTCCAGAGTCTTCTGATTTCACATATCCCTAAACTGTGATGGTTGTACTGATGATCTGACTGACTAGCTAGATAGACTAACTGATGCACAGTCTCATTGCTAATATGTACAATTTAAAATCAAGAACTACATTTGGAACTCAAATTCTCCAGGCCCAGCCACATTTAGTCTCCCTCAGTTCCCTAACTCTAAATTTCTCTGTCCCTGAAACCACTCTCGTACTCTGGTCCAAGAGCTGCTCTAGCCCCATAGTCCTGGTATGATAGCAAGTTCTATCACTTGCTAACTGGTAGGTGTCATCTAGAGAAGGTAAATAAGGGTTTTGTCTTCATTCACTTCATATCTAATTATCAAATCTCTGTGTAGCTCAGGTACATTGAGTTGAAAGCATTCTTTCTTGTCTTTAGTATTTTAGCCGCTGAGAACACCATCATAGCTCTTTCCATACCTTAGACCTACTCAAAGATTTAAGTTACTGCTGCCCAGCTATGATAAATTTCAAGCTTCTTGCCTCAGTCTCTCCTACTCTATAGACCCAAATCTCTTCGCAGCATAGAAATAGGTGCCTGCCAGGCCAATCTCCTTGTCATCCCCAGCTCATTAATAATTCTCTCTGCTTCTCCACATTTTCTCCTTCTGGAATTCCTACCAATTCTTAAGGGTCAGCAGTTACCTCTATTTCAAATAGAATGAACTTTCCTCAGTCTCATTTCCCTCAACCCCTCTAGGGGATTCTAGAGTTACAATCCTCCTTCATGAAATGCCCTAATTTGGCCTGGATATTACACTCATGAGTCCAGACTCCAGATTCATACCAAATCTCATTGAGCCTTTTATAAGTACCAATTGATTAGCATCTTCTAGGCCTATGGAATCAAACCTCCAGAAGTAGAACATGTTGGTATTTGAAAACTTCTTAGAGTATTATGAGTAACTAGTAAATACATCTGTGTTTGGTGTCTACCATACCACATGCCAGTACTCTGAATATCTGCTTTCCTCAATCAGTTAACTTTGAGCTATCTTTCTTCTCCCCCTCTCTTCTATGAGAAGTGATCCACGACATTCTGTCAGTTTTCCCAAACATTTCCCTACATTCATAGCTACACTGGTCCTTCCCTAACCTATGGATATTTTATTGTTTTACCTAAGGGATAAAGATGGTTTTGCATTTATGTTCTTTCTTTAGGCATCTTTCCATCTTGTCTAATTTTTAACCTTTATATATACATTCATTTAACATTAGGTGCATTAATGTTAATCCCCCAAACACTGTCTTTCATGATCTTATGTGTATCTGTGTGTGTATGTATATTCTTTTTTTAAATTTTGAGACAGAGTCTCACTATGTCACCCTGGGTAGAGTGCCGTGGCATCACAGCTCACAGCAACCTCAAACTCTTGAGCTTAAGTGATCCTCTTCCCTCAGCCTCCTGTGTAGCTGGAACTACAGGTGCCCACCACAACACCTGGCTGTTTTTTTGGCTGTAGTTGACATTGTCATTGAGCAGGCCCGGGCCTGGCTCCAACCTGCCACCCTCAGTGTATGTGGCTAGTGCCCTACTCGCTGAGCTACAGGCGCCAAGCCTCTTATGTATATTTTTAAAACTACTTTGAGATGATGAGATAAGATAAAATTTTAAATTCTGACATCTGTTGTCTACATTATCCCAGTCTTTCAGTTCAGTAAGTGAATTACTGAAATAAAGAAATACCATCAATCTGATATTTTGTCTACATTTTTAAAGGAGGAGAGAACAATTTGGAAGGATAGGGAATATATATGACCAAGAGGTCACTAATCTCACCTTGAGGATATTATTTAACATTTGGAGCCTTCCTTTATTTATTGGAAGAGAATAAGAATTTGTTCTCTGGGCTCAGCACCTGTGGCTCAAGCGGCTAAGGCGCCAGCCACATACACCTAAGGTGGCGGGTTCGAATCCCCCAGCCCGAGCCCGCCAAACAACAATGATGGCTGCAACCAAAAAATGGCTGGGCACTGTGGCAGGCGCCTGTAGTCCAGCTACTTGGGAGGCTGAGGCAGGAGACTCGCTTGAGCCCAGGAGTTGGAGGTTGCTGTGAGCGTGATGCCAT
>NW_003852426.1:522657-524397 GCF_000181295.1 Otolemur garnettii
GTGGCTGGCGCCTTAGCCGGTTGAGCTATAGGCGCCGAGCCGAAGCTTGAATTTTTCATAAAAGGATTTGTGTCTGCTCTGCTTATAAGGTTATTCCCACTTGATTGGGAGGATGGTGATGGCCAGAGATCCCATCTTGCAGAGGCTTTCAAAAATATTTATTGAGAGCTGGGCAAGGTGGCTCACACCTATAATCCTAGCACTTTGAGAGGCCAAAGCGGGTAGGTTGCCTGAGTGCAGGAGTTCGTTACCAGCCTAAGCAAAAGCAAGACCCCATCTCTAAAAATAGCTGGGCATTGTGGTGGGCTTATAGTCCCAGTTACTTGGGAGGCTGAGGCAAAAAGAACTGCTTGAGCCCAAGAGTGTAAGGTTGTTGTGAGCTATGGCATCATGGCACTCTACCAAGGGTGACAAAGAGAAACTCTGTCTCAAAAGAAAAAAAAATATTACGACCAGGTATGGTGGCTCATTCCTGTAATCTTAGCACTCTGGGAGGCCAAGACAGGTGGATTGCCTGAGCTCACAGGTTCAAGAACAGCCTGAGCCAGAGCAAGACCTCATCTCTAAAAATAGCTGGGTACTAGAGTGCCAGCCACAAACACCAGAGCTGGCAGGTTCAAATCCAGTCCCAGCCAGCCAAATTATGACAACTGAAACCAAAAAATAGCCGGGCATTGTGGTGGGTGCCTGTAGTCCCAGCTACTTGGGAGGTTGAGGAAAGAAAATCATGTAAGCCCAAGAGTTTGAGGTTGCTGTGAGCTGTGATGCCATAACACTCTACTGAGGGCAACATAGTTAGATTCTGTCTCAAAAATAAATAAATAAAAATAAACAGTAAAAATAGCTGGGTGTTGTGATGGGTGCCTATAGTCCCAGCTACTTAGGAGGCTGAGGCAAGAGAATCACTTAAGCCCAAGAGTTGGAGGTTGCTGTGAGCTATAAAGCCATGGCACTCTACTGAAGGCAACAAAGGGAAACTCTGTTACAGAAAAGAAAAATTTTGAGAAGAATGTTCTACATAAGGAATTGGAGTTCTAAAAACATTTATAACTACTAGCAAAAAGCGAACAAATATTCCTTTAACTGCCTTGCCCTTGGTGCATTCTTCTCTTCCTGCTGAGAAAATATCTGCTCTGTTCTTGCGTCACAGATTGGAATTTACTTTTCTTTTTTTACATGTTGGGCTGATTTATAAGTGCTCCTCTGGGCTGTTGCACAGTTTGTTTACAACAAGGAATTATCTAATTCTGAACATACTGTACATGGCAATCAGAAGTCATCATGGCAAGAGAAAATCACAGCTGGCTTGCTGCACCCAACACAAAAACCACCAGAGAACAGAAGGGGAAATGTTGTGATGAAGGTGGGGGTTATTTTAGTACAAAATAAAAAATAACTCCTCAGCAACCTTAACAAAGGAAAGGAATATTTTGCACTGGGAGAAGATACAAATTTCAAGTGCTTTTGCCACTATTAACCTGTCTCTGTCTCTTCCAAGAGCAGAAGTGGAAGGACATAGTTGAAGCAAATAAGCAATTATGTAAAATTACTTGGGAACCCTACAAATTTGATTAAAATCTAAATTTTGATTTTGCGTTTAACTTTTCTTTTCTTTTTTCTTTTTTCTTTTTTTTTTTGAGACAAAGCCTCAAGGTATCCCCCTGGGTAGAGTGCCATGGCATCACAGCTCACAGCAACCTCCAACTCCTGGGCTCAAGCGAGTCTCCTGCCTCAGCCTCC
>NW_003852426.1:524969-533404 GCF_000181295.1 Otolemur garnettii
AAAAAAAAAAAAAAACGTAACTGGAACCACAGGCACCTGCTGCCATGCCCGGCTATTTTTTGGTTGCAGCTATCATTGTTGTTTGGAGGGCCTGGGCTGGATTCGAACCCGCCACCTTTGGTATATGTGGCTGGCGCCTTAGCCAGTCAAGCCACAGGTGCCAAGCCATTTAACTTTTTAAAATATATCAAAAGGCCTGTTTTAGTGACATGTTACTCCCACCAGAAAATAATCCCCTCTGTCAGTAATATGTTCAAATTGACCAGCCAACTCATTTCTAAACCTGTGTGGGGACAAATATATGTGTCTTGTAAAACAGTCATGGGCATCAAGTGATTGCTAGTTAACCTGTCAATTTACCAGTGCCCACTTCCTCCCAAGGGTGGGTTGGGCAGAGAGACCCTGAAATGGCAATGAGGAATTAATCCTCAATCATCAACATTATACAGACTGTAATTTTCTAAATTTCAGCCTCAACATGATAAACTTTGTTTTGAAGCCATTCTTTTCCCAGAATGCCAGGAATTTGCCACAACGCCAGAATAGACCCCCAAGCAAAACTAATATTCTGTAATTGAAGGAAAACTTTGGATAAGATGTTCAGAACATCTATAAAATTTTAGTTGGGCTATTACTAGAGAATTTTCACAAAATCAACAAATTTTACAAAAGGACTGTTGATCCAACAAGTCTTCAGAGATCCTGTAATACATGGCTAATGGAGTATTGGACTAAGGGACTGCAGTGGAAAGAAGGCAGTATTTGAGACTATGATTGTGATGTTTAAAATCATAATTCCATGATTACTACAACTTATCTTAAACTTCTCTGGTATTTCATTATATCCAGTTGAGAGAGGACGCTAGTTCCGCATGTCCCAGGATATGTAGATCTGTCCATGGTCCTAAAAGAATATCCACATCCCAGAATGTATAGATCTATCCGTGGTTCTGAAAGACAAACCAGCTAATCCCACCAGCCTCATAAATGCCATTCCTACTGTGGAAAACTGCCCACTAGTGAAAACTGTACATTTGAATTTGCACATTCATTACTTACAAGATTAGGCAATCTTAAGTACTAAACAATTCAGCAATAAGTTGAAAAGGTATCATAGAGGTGGGGCACGGTGGCTCACGCCTGTAATCCTCGCACTCTGGGAGGCAAGGCAGGTGGATTGCCTAAGCTCACAGGTTCGAGACCAGCCTGAGCCAGAGAAAGACCTCATCTCTAAAAATAGCTGGACATTGCGGCAGGCACCTATAGTCCCAGCTACTTGGGAGGCTAAGGCAAGAGAATAACTTGAGCCCAAGAGTTGGAGGATCCTGTGAGCTGTGATGACGTAGCACTCTACCAAGGGCAATGAAGTGAGTCTCTGTCTCAAAAAAAGAAAAAAGTGTCATAGAAAGACTCACAGAATATTCTCTTTATAGCCTCTCTACTGAAATATACAACACTACCAAATATAGACCACAATATGAGTAAGAAGTTTACCTTAAAATTTTACCCCTCTACCCAGGGTGACAGCTTGAGACTCTGTCTCAAAAAAAAAAAGAAAGAAAGAAAGAAAACAAACCTCTCTCTCTTTCTCTTTCTCTTTCCTTCCTTCCTTCCCTTCTTTCAGAAAAGTTCTTTCTATGTTGCACAGAGTAGTCTCAAACTCCTGGGCTCACAATCCTCCTGCCTCAATTCCCAAAGTGCTAAGATTACAGGCTGAGCCACTGCTCCTGGCCAGATACCCCACTTTGAGGGTTACCTGAGCTTTGCAATTTTTTTTTTTTTTTGAGACAGAGCCTCAACCTGCTAGCTCAGGTGTATATGGCTGGTGCCTTAGCCACTTAAGCCACAGGCAACAAGCCTGAGCTTTGCAATTTATTCCAAATGCCTTATGAAGCCGTGAACTTAAAGCTTAACTCTTCTACATCAAGTAAACGAGCTCAGGACAAAAGAGAATCCAGAGCTTACTGATTTTTGATTAGATGGTTTTTACTAAAGTGCAAACCCCTAATACTTTTGTGATGCGTTTTACATTTTTTTATTATTTTGAGACAGAGTCTCAAGCTGTTGTTCTGGGTAGAGTGCCATTGCGTCACAGATCACAGCAACCTCAAACTCTTGGGCTTAAGTGATTCTCTTGCCTCAGCCTCCCAAGTAGCTGGGACTACAGGTGTCCACCACAATGTCCAGCTTTTTGTTGTTGTTGTTGTTGTTGTAGTTGTCATTGTTGTTTTAGCTAGCCCAGGCTGGATTCAAACCCTCCAGCTTCAGTGTATGAGGCCAACTCCCTACCCACTGAGCTATGGGTGCCGCCCGTGTTTTATGTTTCGATCACCTATTTTTGTGAGTTTGAGGATCAGTGTGGCTATCTAATTCATCATATTAGTGCTTCACGTCTCATCCTCAAAGGTCCTTGTCACAAACCTTTATATCTTGTCTTTTCAAGCCATCAGGTATCTGAGCAAAATTTTAGCCACTGCCCATGCATTGATAAGGATCCAATAAGAAAGCAGTTCTTTTTTTACAAAGAGATGGTCCAAATAAAAATCTTCTCACCAGGGCTACTTTCCTTTCTACTGTTCTTCATGACAATTTCTTTTCTTTCTTTCTTTTCTTTTTTTTTTTTTAGACAGAGTCTCACTTTATCATCCTCAGTAGAGTTCTGTGACATCACAGCTCACAGCAACCTCCAACTCTTGGACTCAAGCAATTATCTAGCCTCAGCCCCCAAGTAACTAGGACTACAGGCACCCACCACAACGCCCAGCTGTTTTTAGAGATGAGGTCTTTCTCTTGCTCAGGCTGGTCTCCAATCTGTGAGCTCAGCAATCCACCCACCTCAGCCTCCCAGAGTGCTAGGATTACAGGCGTGAGCCACCGTGCCCAGCTGGCAGGCATTAGTGAGTGCATAAAACTCAGCTCATGATGGGCATGTCAGGTCACTTGGTCATTTGCTATATCATGATATAGAATTCAGAATCTACCAGGCTTCTATAGCAAGCCAGAAACTGTTACTTAAAGGGAGAATAAAGAATATAGCTTTTTCTTTAAAACCTGGACTTGAGCAGTGAGAGCTTATGACCACTTCAGACACACACACACACACACACACACTCAACAATATCCAAATAAGCATTTAAGGCCAAATGGCAGATGTGCTAACTATTTGACTACCACTGCCTGGATCCAAGTAACATTTACATTTCTTATGGGAACGTTTTTGTATGCATACTACTTTATGGGATTTTGAATAAAAGAAATTCCTTTGCAGGATAAGAAGTCAACAACTTTTTCTTTGGTGAAATTATCTGGCTTTATTAGGGTTCAGTAACACTAGTGCAGTTACTTTTTTAAAAGCTTGTACTCCTTAGAGTTAGAGGTTTTTCTCAAGTTAAAAAGCCCAGCGTCTGAAAACTAGGGGAGTCTCATTTCCAACAGCTACAACCAGCTGTAGAATTGATGAATGTCATGTGCAACTGCATAATTTGGGGGAGCATAGAAGACAAAGGTAGCACTTGTTTCCCACTTAATTGAACCACTTCCGTGATCTCCCTTCAACTTTAGCTGCTGTTTTGGTGAGTTGATCCACAGATTCTCAGAAAATTCTCAGGCATGAAGTGTGCTGTCTCCAATACTAAAGAGGCCAATTACATGACCACAGATGAAGCTAACTGCCAGCTGTCTTCTGGGCCTCTTGGGTGAGGTCCCAGGGTACTTAAGCCACAGAGCCTTAGCCACAGCACTAAAATCAGCCCCTGTTGCTCAGCCACAGCCTGTTTGGCACTGGATAGCCTCTCCTGGGCCCATAACCCTGCAAATTATAGATCAGACCACAAAGCCAGGAATTAGATTTAGGTCTAGGACCACAGGACCACATTTAGGTCTAAGACCACTTTCATTTCAGGGATGAGAGATAGCAGGAGGCAAGGCCTGGGAGAGCTAGATGACAGGTCAGTGATTGCTTAGGTTCAGGAAAGGGAAGAAAAGCTCCTAGACTCTCTGTGCTGTGGTGGAGTCCCCGTCCAGGCTTTAGGAGGATGGGGGATTGTTACTTGAGAGAGAGGGTCTAGGGCATCCTGGAGAACCGTGATGGGACACTAGGGTCCCGAAGGTTTGAGGAATTGTGCAGGGACAGCCCTTGGATTCCAGGAGAATTTGGGCAGAAGCCAGAGCTGAGTGTCAAGGCCAATATTCTTATAGTTCAATACAGTCTGCAGCTTCTACGCCCTGTTGTCCCTCCAGCTGGCTATACTAGGCCTGGGAGGAGGCGCCTTGGTGCCCAGAAGCAGCAGGAGCAAGTGTCAGGGACTTGGGAATTCAAGCTTCTATCCCAGGAGACTAAGGGCACCCAGGATGTTTGTGGGGTCCACCCCCAAACTGGAATCAGCTGAATGGCTTGGAGATCTCGCTCTACACTTGAGGTAAAGTCCACAATCGCTCCGTGGGGAGAAAACATCTCTTATGTCAGCATGGATTTGGGGGAACACTTCAGATTCCGAATCTGACAGGGGGTGGGGCTCCCAGTTCTGCACAGAGCCTTCCAGGGATGCTGGGAGCCCAGAGAGACCTTGGGCTGAGCAGCCAAAAGCGAACATCGAGTTTTCTGTACTCAGCCGTGCGGCCACAGGGGGGCGCCGCCATGCTGCTCTTGGGGTCCACTAAGCTGCCGGAGGGGGTTGGGCTGTGAGTCAGGCAAAGATGGGGGACCCTGGGCTGGGCCTCCTCTGGGGTTGAAGGCGCCTAGCTGAGCAGGTCCGGACTGCACAGGGGTGGGAGGAGAGAAGAGCATAGAAGCCCTGCCAGTCCCTGAAATTTTCATCTCTTTTCATCATAATCCCTCTCTCCACTCGTGAGATAGCAACACCTAGGAAAATGGAAAAGTGAGTATTGTCTTCTATTCCCTATTCCTTTTTCTAAGTGCTTTTATGTATGTATGTATTTCGAGGCAGAGTCTCACTCTATTGCTCCAAGCTAGAGGGTCATGGTCTCAGCCTAGCTCATAGCAATCTCTTAATTCCTTGGCTCACGAGATCCTCCTTCCTCAGCCTCCCCAGTAGCTGTAACTACAGGCATCACTCTATGATGCCTGGCTAATTTTTCTCTTTTTAGTAGAGATCGGGTCTTACTCTTATTTAGGGTGGTTTCTAACTTCTGGGTTCAAGGTATCCTCCAGATTCAGCCTCCCAGACTGCTAGGATTACAGGTGAGAGCTATCATGCCCAGCTAATTGGTATTTTTTAAAATAAACTTTTTTAAAAAAAGAACAGTTTTCAATTTACAGAAAAGTGCAGAAGTTTTTGTTTTTATGTAAAAATATCAAGTGCCAAAGTTCCCCCACACTTTACAGTTTCCCCTACATTAACATCTTGCATTACCATAGTACATTTGTCACAATTTATAAAGCATATTGATTTCTTTTTTTTATTAAATCATAGCTGTGTGCATTAATATTGTCATGGGGTACAGTGTGCTGTTTTAATATACAATTTGAAATATCTTCATCAAACTGGTTAACATAGCCTTCGTCTTTTTCTTAGTTATTGTGTTAAGACATAAGACATTTATATTCTACATTTAGAAAGATTCACATGTACCCTTATAGGATGAGCCATAGGTGTGATCCCACCAAGCAATATTGATTTCATTACTGACTAAAGTGAATAGTTTATTTGGATTTCTTTAGTTTTCCCTGATGTCCCTTTTCAATTCCGGGATCTCATTTGGGATATTACATTGCATTAATCACCTTCATGTCTCTTTAGCCACCTTTGGTCTGTGACAGTTTCTCAGACTTGCCTTGTTTTTAATGACCTTGAGTTGACATTCTTGAGGAGTACAGTCCAGTATATTGTCAGTGTCCCTCAAATTGAGTTTGGTTGATCATGGTTAAAGTGAGATTATTGAAAAAGGATGATGTACCATTCCCAACAAGTCAACTTGATTTATCACGGTTGATGTAGAGCTTGATTGCCTGTTATGCAGTACCATTATATAACTTATGAAATACACCACAAACTTGGTGGCTTAAAACAACAGATAAGTGGCAGTGTCCATAGCCCAGTGGGTAGGGTGGCAGCCACATGCACCTAGGCTGGCGAGTTGGAATCCAGCCTAGAACAGCTAAAAGCAACAATGACAACTGCAACAGAAAAATAGCCAAGTGTTGTGGTGGGCACCTGTAGTCCCAGCTACTTGAGGGGCTGAGGCAAGAGAATTGCTTATGCCCAAGAGTTTGAGGTTGCTGTGAGCTGTGAAGCCACCGCACTCTACCGAGGGCGACATAGTGAGACTCTGTCTCAAAAACAAAACAAAACAAACAAACAACAACAAAAACAGACACATAGGGCGGCATAAGGCGCGCAGCCGGGAGCAAGCCCTTCACCTGCTGCTGGGAACATGCGGAGCTGGAGCTGGAGCGCTAGCTGGCGTGGGGCCAGGTGCTGGGGACTGCACAGCGCTGTTGAGGCCGGCCCATCCGCGGCTGGAAGGCCCGGCCAAGGCGGAGCCCAGCTGGGAGCCACGAAATTTGAGGCAGTGGGACCTGTCAGCAGAATGTCTCCTGCCCCTGACAGCGACCCCAAGGCCACCAAGATAAGCACCACAGCCAGGCCCATGGGAGCATCTGCATCTCACTAGCCAGGAGGCGTCGGCTGCCAGTGCCCACCTGCCAGGCTGCAGTGATGTACTCGCCACAAGAGGGCCGCAACCTCGGGTTTCCACAGACTTGGTATTTGCACAGCAGCAGAGTCACTGTGGAGAGGCCAGGATATCACAAACTTACAGGTTTTGACAAAAAAGGAGGGAAAGGGGAGTTGGAGGAGGGGAGTTGGAGAATGTCCAAGTCTGGCGGAGGCCGCAGCAGCTACTGCATTCGGAGCTCGGGTACCAGCTCTGGGTTCCTAATGGTGGGCTCCAACTTCTGCGTGGGCAAGAAGATCTGCTGTGGAAACTTCAGGGAGCTTCGCCTAGGGAAGAATCTCTACACAAACAAACACGTGACTGTCAAACTGGAGACGATCAAGTCTCTGCCGGTAGCCATACTTGGAGTACCGGTTCTACGAGCAGCTCACTCCGCAGAGGGCGTCCCTCAGGTCTACTGCTTTAGCGGGTGCAGGAAGTACAATGCCATGGTGCTGGAGCTCCTGGGGCCCAGCCTGGAGGACCTGTTCGACCTGTGCCACCACACCTTCACACTCAAGATGGTGCCCATGGAGTACGTGCACACACCAAGAGCATCATCTACCGGGATGTGAAGCCTGAGAACTTCCTGGTGGGGTGCCCCGGGACTAAGCTACAGCACGCCAACCACATCACCGACTTGGGGCTGGCATAGGAGTACATTGACCCTGAGACCAAGAAGCACATCCGATACTGCAAGAGCCTGATGGGCACAGTGCAAAGTCACTGCAAAGACCTGGAGGCGCTGAGCTACATGTTCATGTACTTTCTACGTGGCAGCCTGCCCTGGCGGGGGTTCAAGGCTGACATGCTCAAGGAGCAGTACCAGAAAATCGGGGACACCAAGCCAGCTACACCCACTGAGGTACTCTGCGAGAATTTCCCAGAGGAGATGGCCACGTGCCTGTGCTACACATGGCACCTGGACTTTTTCCAGGAGCTGGGCTATGACTCCCTGTGAAAGCTCTTTACCCACCTCTTCGACCGCAGCGACTTCGTGTTTGACTACCAGTACGACTGGACTGGCAAGCCCCTACCAACACCCAACAGCACCGTCCACACCGACCTGCCCTCCCAGCCTCAGCTTCAGGACAAAGGCCAGCTGCACAGCAAAAGCCAGGCGCTGGGCGGGATGAGTTGGGTCACGCCTGTAATCCTACTACTTGGGAGGCTGAGGTGAATGGATTGCCTGAGGACACAGGTTTGAGACTGAGACCAGCCTGAGCCAGAGTGAGACCTTGTCTTTAAAAAAAAAAAAAAAAAGAAAAGAAAAAAATATAGCCAGGGCTTGGCGTTTGTATATCAGCAGCCTGATACACTGAGGCTGGCAGGTGCGAACAGGCACCGGCCTGCCAAACGACAATGACAACCAGGAAAAGACCGGCATTGTGGTGGGCGCCTGTAGTCCGGGCTACTTGGGAGGCTGAGGAAAGAGAATCAGGTAAGCCCGAGAGTTGGAGGTTGCTGTGAGCTACGATGCCAGAGCACTTTGCCAAGGGTGACAAAGTGAGATTCTGTCTCAGAAAATATATATGTGAAGAACCAAGAAGTTAAACAGTCAGAAAGTCTGCCAACCCCAATCAACTGCTGCACCAAAGCTCGGGCTGGCACCGTGCCAGGTTCTGCCAGGTTTTGGGGAGGGGGTGCTGGCTATGTCCCCTGTTCTTTTTTTTTTTTTTTTTTTTGAGACAGAGCCTCAAGCTACCCCCCTGGGTAGAGTGCCATGGCATCACAGCTCACAGCAACCTCCAACTCCTGGG
>NW_003852426.1:534718-536458 GCF_000181295.1 Otolemur garnettii
CAGAAGCTCCCGTCCAGAAGGAGGCTTAAAGGACAGAAGTTTAGCAAGGTAGCTGATGGTATGGAGCAAAGCCAAGAGAGAAGATTGAAGAGCACACTTCACCCTTCCTGAGGCGAGCTACGACCCCAAAAATACAGCCAAAAGGTACAAAATCCACCACCAAGCAGACAGGAGTCCCTTCCCCCACAACAAGGGCTCACAGTTTACTCCATGCAAACAAGCGAGCAGAGTTCAAACTTCCTCCCACTGTATCCCACGGAAGAGACCCCCTAAAAACTGGACCTCCTACTCCTGCTGGCATGCCACGGCACCCTCCAGCCAGGCATAAAACTGTAAAACTGTATATATTCCCCACCTGCACATTGAACTCTGAGGAGTCCCCATCCACCCACTCCAAGGTCTAAAGGTTTGTTACCTATGGAATCCAGATTCTTGGGCATCTCCTTGAGAGAAGTGGAGGGGGAAAGGGCTTGTGCTGTTCTGTGCTGACTGTGGCACAGGCATGAGGAGAAGAAAATCGGCTCAGGGGACGCCAATACAGCAACAGTGGCATCCTGAGCTGCAAACTGACGCCATTCCAGCCCCGTCTCTCTGGGCAAACAGAGGTTCCAGACAGCAGCCACAGGCAAATTTCAGATAACTTTCGTAAGTAAAGCACCAGTCCTCAGGGTCTAATACAGCTGAGACAAAGGCAGTGGGCAGGCAGAGGCTAGAATTGACACCTGAGTGTAAACTACTATTTGTCTGCTGCAACCTCTGACTAATGCAACCTCTGACTTGCAGAGGAATCTAGCCAGACAGAAGCCTAATTTAAACACGCAAGACCCCCTGCTGAACTCAGATTTCTGGCCAATTTTGCCAGTCTAAAACCCCAGGAGTAGTGGCCTACTGGAATGAATAGGGTCACAGACCTGGGGGCTTATGAGTGACTGGGTGCAAGGTGGGTAAGGAGGTATTAACCTTCCCAGACTAATCCATTTGCCTGGTGGGTCCCTTTGCCCTCACGGAGCAGGGTGGGCCCAAAACTGCTTGCTAGAGTCACAAGCCTCAGGGGCGGCAGAGGAGATCCCTGCCCCAGGCTTCTGCTCTGGGCAGGCCCAGAACTGCTTGCTAGTGCCACGGGTGTCCCATGGGCAATGGTGGAGGAGTCCTCCATTCCAGGTAGACCCAAAACAGCTTGCTAGAAACACGCACACCACACGGGGGCCAGGGGAGGAGTTCCCCACTCCAGGCACCCAAGCTGGGTGGGCCCAGAACTGCTTGCTAGAGCCATGTATGTCCCACAGACAGAGGTGGAGGAGTTCCCCACTCCGGGCTCCCCTGCTGGGAGGGAACAGATCGGCTTGCTAGTGCCGCATGCGTCCAATGGGCAACAGTGAAGGAGTTCTCCGCTCCCCCCCCCAGCTACTCTGGCGGGGCTGAACTAGGACTGTTCTGGTTGCTGGCCGTACCCTGCGCTACCACTGCCTTTCCCCCACCCCCTGGCTGCTCCAGGGTGCTGAAATAGGACTGATCTAGCCACTACAGTTCCCCTGTTCCACCAGTTGCCCCGGAGGGGCCAAACTAGATCCGGCTGCTACCGGTCTCCTGCCCCCCAGTTGCCCAGGCAGGCTGAACAAGGTCTAATCCAGCCACGCCCACTGCCGTGAAGCTGCTGCAGTTCCACTGCACCCCGGTTGCCCCAGCACCCAAGAACTGGGAGAAGACAACAGACACACTCTGCCTGTCTCTCTGGGCAAC
>NW_003852426.1:540966-545137 GCF_000181295.1 Otolemur garnettii
CTTTCTAAGAGTAGAATGTGAACATTTTAACACAATAACTAAGAAAATGACATGAAGGCTATGTTAACCAGTTTGATGGAAGTATTTTGGATTGTGTGTGAAAACCCCACACTGTACCCCAGAAGTGCATTAATGTACATAGTTACCATTCAATTAAAAAAATAAAGAAAGAAAGAAAGAAGGATTTAAATAAGAAAAAAAAAGAAAAGAAAAAAATTCTAGATGTGTAAACTGGCTCAAGTCTGAGAATTGACTGAGGGATTATGACTCTATTTTTACAGATCAAGTTAGACTTCTGCTCCCTCAACCTAGAACTTCCTTTTTGTACAGATAAGTAAGAATTTAGTAGACTTATCTATGTCATTTCTAGGGATACCATGATCAACTAGTCAATATCATAGGTATCTGCAAGTCAGACTATTCTGATTACAGGACTGTTTTGATTTTATTGTCCATTATAGTAACCATAACCACCATGCCTTTGGTGATTATGTCCTGCCATCTGGCCCTTGCCACACTGTTCTCTAGTTATTCCCATTCATTTAGATTTTCCAATTCACTGCCAGCATTCCATCTGTAATTTCTGACCTACAGACAAGAACGACAATTCTTCAAAAGATGTTGGTATTCCCTCTAAATTTATTTATTTATTTATTTATGTTGAGACAGAGCCTCAAGCTATCACCCCGGATAGAGTGCTGTGGCATCACAGCTCACAGCAACCTCCAACTCCTGGGTTTCAGCGATTGTCTTGCCTCAGCCTCTCAAGTAGCTGGGACTACAGGCACCCGCCACAACACCTGGCTATTTTTTTATTGCCGCCATTATTGTTTGGTGGGCCTGGGCTGGATTTGAACCTACCAGCTCTGGTGTATGTGGCTGGCACCCTAGCTGCTTGAGCTACAGGTGCTGAGCCTCCCTCCTAAATTTATTACAGTCACGATAAATGTATGTCCTCTGGGCCTAGTTGAGTGAAAAGGTTTTAATGATAAATTTACTGTAACATTTCAATCTTTGTAAGCCTTTGGATACTTTCCTCTACAGTATTATGTGACTTCTGACATTTGAACTTAATTTACTGTAAGCCACCTTTTGATCTATGTTTCAGCCAATCAACCAACCACACGAACAAATGAAGCCCTTTCTAATCCCCCAAATTGCAACAATTAAATCCAGAATCTCTGGTTAGTGGACCCATATAAATAAATTTGACCTAATCTAACTTCATGTTTCTTCTATTATCCCACACCCTTACTATCCACTGTCACATGTAGTCCCTGGATTTTGGTCTGCATAAACTGGGAAGAAATTCATGTAGTTCTTTTGCAGTATAGCACACCTCTTCATGGGTACTATTTATTTATTTATACCACACCTTTTGGATCTGGAGAGATGGGTCTGTTACAAGCTGAGAACCAAAGAGGGATGGTGAAAATAGGTCCCTGGGAAAACCAACATTTTCTACAAGCAAAGCAGGATTAACCTCAGATAGGGGTGGAGAACAAGACCCAGCAAAATTTAGGAGTTCAGTGTTCCCAGTTACATTGGATCTTTTTAATGTTCTCATTCCAATGTGCAGATGTCATTTCTTCCCAGTCAACGCCTTCAACAGCTGATACTCTGCAATACTGGGAATTTGGTTGTATTGTAATTCAGCCATTGGCAGGATGAGACTCTGGGTTTGGTTCTACATCAATCTCAGCTTTGTGACTACAGGGTTTCTTCAAGGAAAGACAGAAACTTTCAGGCCATTTGTGTAGTACTTGAGTTGGGAACATGAATTCCAGAGTTCATGCTTTTCTTTTCCCACTTTGTTTAATGCAATTAGGAGTGACCAGCCAGTCTCATTATACTTGAGTTTGACAGAAAAGTTCTACAGAATCAAATACACTGTCACTCAGAACTTTGTCTCTTGTAAGTATTTGATTAGGGTTATCCCATGGTGGTATTTTGCATATCTCTATTGCCACATCATGCCATGGACAATCAGTGCTCTCTTTGTTACTGGAAGTGAAGTCATTAGTGCTTTTATTTATTTATTTATTTATTTTGAGACAGAGTCTTACTATGTCGCCCTTGGTAGAGTGCTGTGGTGTCATAGCTCACATCAACCTCAAACTCTTGGGCTCAAGCAATTCTCTTGCCTCAGCCTCCTGAGTAGCTGAGACTACAGGTGCCTGCCACAACACCTGGCTATGTTTTTGTTTTAGCAAGCCCGGGCTGGATTCAAATCCACCAGCCCTGATGCATGTGGGTGACACCCTAACCACTGAGATATGGGAGATACGGATGTCAAGCCTGCTTTTATTTTATTTTATTATTATTATTATTATTAGAGATAGGGTCTCACTCTCTTGCCCAGGCTAGAGTGCTATGGTGTCAGCCTAGCTCACAGCAACTTCAAACTCCAGGGTTCAAGTGATCCTCCTGCCTCAGCCTTCTTAGTAGCTAGGACTATAGGTGCTCACCACAATGCCAGTTTAATTTTTTCTATTTTTAGTAGAGATGGGGTCTCACTCTTGCTCAAGCTGGTCACAAACTCCTGAGCTCAAAAGATCCTCCTGCCTCAGCTTTCCAGAATAATAGGATTATAGGAGTGGGCCAGCACACCTGACTGGCATTAGTTCTTTTAAACCCCCAAATTAGAAAATGAATTCCAGCAACCTAAGAACTAATTCAGAAAATTTATCCTTAAGGTTCTTTCACTCTAGAACTATTCTCAGACCAAAATATGTTTCTTGGTTAGCACAAAGAAACAGGACTAATAAGATCTATCTACCTTCTGTCGATCTATCTATCATCTATCTACCTATCTCTTTTCCTTCTATCTCTCTCTCTATATATTGGAATATTTATTTTATTTCTTTATTATTATTTGAGACAGAGTCTCACTATGTCATCCCTCTGTAGAGCGCTATCGCATCACAGCTCACAGTAACCTTAAACTCTTGGGCTTAAGTGATTCTCTTGCCTCAGCCTCCTAAGTAGCTGGGACTAGACTATTTTTTGGTTGCAGTTGTCATTGTTGTTTAGCAGGCCTGGGCCAGGCTCAAACTCACCAGCCTTGGTGTATGTGGCCGGCACCCTAACCACTGTGCTATGGGAGCCAAACCATGGGATATTTATTTTAAGCAATTAGTTCACTCAACTATGGAGGTTATTAAATCTGAAATCTGTAGAAATAGCTGGCAGGCTGGAAATTCAGATAAGAGCTGATGTTTTCCTCTTTAGTCTTAAATTTGCATAAGGACATTTGTGCTAGAATATTTATCACAGCTCAATTTGCAATGGCCAAGATGTGGATTCAGGCCAAGTGCCCATCCATTCATGAATGGATTAATAAATGGTGGTATGTGTATACCATGGAATACTATGCAGCCATAAAAAAGATTGAGACTTTACATCTTTTGCATTAACTTGATTGGAGTTGAAGAACATTCTCCTTAGTAAGGTATTACAAGAATAGAAAAGCAAGTATCTAATGTACTCAATACTGATATGAAACCAGTAGATGATTCTCCTACCCCACAGAGTCTGACCCTGCCTCTAACTTCTTTCCTCTTGGAAATTCCTGAAGGGACAAAAATGAGAGTGGAGTGCAACATTTGAAGAGGGGTTTATGGAGATATCCCAGAAGGTCATTCTAGGGGTTTTACCTTGCCTTCATATCTCTGGTTAGGAAAGACTTTCCAGGAGCTTTCCTCTTTATACCAGTGAGGGACACCCTGTGATCACTCTGGTAACTGGGAAAGAAACTGAGACCCCAGACTCCTAGAGTCCCAAGGAGGCTTGGGACTTGCCCAGGTCACACAGTCTTTCAGCTATATTAGAATCAAAACTACAATCCAGGCTGCTGTGCTGTGGGGCAGGGTCTCCCAAGAGCCCCAAGAGTCAGGGAAGACCCTATTCCAGGATGTCATATTCCACTGTTGCTATTGGAAAATCATAACAAGAATGCAACAGGGTGTGGTAAACAGGGCCTAATGATGGGGCCCCTCTGAAGCTCACTTTTGCTGTTGGAGGTGACCTTGAACCCCTGATCCATCCCAGGGGCAAGGGTTAGTGTTTGAGGTGGAAAAACAGAGAGAAAGAAAATGAATAAAGAACTAGGGGGTATGGGTGGCGCCTGTGGCTCAGTGAGTGGGGCACCAGCCCCATATACTGAGGGTGG
>NW_003852426.1:545342-547657 GCF_000181295.1 Otolemur garnettii
TCTAAAAAAAAAAAAAAAGAACTAGGGGGTAGAGAATGCTGGGCTACAGCCTCCAACCTTGGCCCAAATAAACTCTATGTTTAAAAAAAAGAAAGGAGGAGGAGGAAGGAGAAAGAAGAAAGAGAAAAGAAGGAAGGGAGGGAGAGAGGGAGAAAAGAACAACAACTAGGAGGTATGAGATAGTCCCTGGTTTCTAATCACATTGTCTGGATGTGTGAACAGACAGAGGAGTCCCAGGTGTGGAACCAGCCACATGTGAGCTTTCAAAGGGAATCAAACATGCCACCCCTCTACCATACTCACTAGGACTCTCAGGACCGTCCCCTAGGCTACCTTCTTTCTCCATCCTTTCACTTCTTCCCACAGCCATTCCCTCCACCTCTCCATTTTCTGGGTCAATACCCTCATCCACCTTGCCTCTCCCTTCACTTTCAATCAGTCTCATAACTCAGAAAGGAACAGAAATGCAAGCTGAGATCACATGTTTTAAGAATTTATTCTGTATTCTCTGCAGGTGTATTTGAGGACAATAATGGTGTCCTTGGTATCAAAGGTCTTTCCCCACAGCCAATGCTCAGCTGTGTGAGGAAATAGATCTCATCAACACACTGATTAGGAAGGAAAACTGAATCCCAAAGCCCTGAAAAAGCATACCCAAGGTCACCTTCCTCTTCGGATAAACTCACCCAGATCAGGGGCTTGCAAAGGACCTCAGAGTCAGAGAAGACCCCAGCACCTGGCTCTATATGCTGCTGCCCCCTGAGAAACTGGGTGGAAATGATGCAGACTCTTCCTACATCAAAGGGGACACTTGTGCCTAGGTGGGGATCTTCCTCTGACCACAAGGGTTACCCCTTGGGGTGATCTGGACTCCAGAATTCATCCCATAAAACAGGAAGAAATTTGAACTTTACAGGGCACAAAAACTTTCCCCCTTAATAACTCTTTCACAAAAAGTTGAAGGATGTGTTCCAGAAAGAGGGAATTTAAAAAGGGACAAGATTTGTGGTCTGTGGAATCTGGGCACCAAACCATGAGGATAGTGGGGTTAGGAGTTGACAAGGAAAGCACCTCAGGAAGAAACAAGGGGGCCTGAGCTGGTGGGAAGTGAGGGAGACTTCACCAAGGCATGACCTTGACAACAACCATCATGAGGATGAGGAGATTAAGAAAGGATTTACTTAACTGGTAGGGGTACAGAATACATACATTAAAGTAGAAGATCACGGAGAGCAAAACAAGGAAAATCCTGGGAAATTATTAAATCCCTGCAAAATTATGCCTAGGTCCTGCATTTTCAAAACTTTGTATCCCTGTGCATATCCTCTGACCTCCTGGATCCCCGGCCTTCCTGGGTCCACAGCTCCCTCTCCTGTAATGATACTCGGGTCTCCAGGACAAGAGATGGACAGATGGACCCGTGCCGCAGCCCTGTCTGTCACTGTGCTTTCTCAGGAGAAACCCCAGCCCAGCCCGACAGAGCCTCATAAGGAAAAAAGAAAGTTCCTTCCTCAGACCCCAGTTCAGGGTCTCCATCCCAGCTACAGTTCCCTAAAACTCAAAGCTCAGCCCAGTGGGGTTTTGACCGTGTGCCCCTACCCCCACGCTGCTGGACCCAGGCCTTCCTGCCCGGCTTTACAGATCCTCCTACCAGGCTCAGGTTCAGGGGCGGGCCCGCATGGGTCTGGGCTGCATGGCACTATCCCACACCGCAAAGCTTTAGATCCCGCCGCTCCAGATGGTCTCGGCCAGTCTGCTCTGGAGAACGCCCTCCTTGCCCTAGTACTGATCAGCTCCTGCTGACTGGCTGGCGGGTAACTAGGCTGACCAAAAGACACTTGTGTCATCTGAGTACAAATCTCAGCGTTGTGCTCTTGGAACACAGACTCCTCCGGAGCAAGAAGAATGAAACCTCCTGGCTTTGTAAGCGAATTTGCCAAACCACAGATGTCCTAGCTTTTAGAGGCTAGGCTTTTAAGAGACAAATTCTATAATTAGGCAAAACTGCCTGGTTCTTCCATTAAAATGTACGGGGGCCATAGGCGGTGAAAAACTTTGAGCGGGGCTCCACGCCTGTGGCTCAAGTGGCTAAGGTGCCAGCCACATACACCTGAGGTGGCAGGTTCGAATCCAGCCTAGGCCGCCAAACAACAATGAGGGCTGCAACCCCAAAATAGCTGGGCGTTGTGGCGAGCGCCTGTGGTCCCAGCTACTTGGGAGGCTGAAGCAGGAGACTCACATAAGCCCAGGAGTTGGAGGTTGCTGTGAGCTGTGATGCCACAGCATTCTACCCAGGGCGACAGCTTGAGGCTCTG
>NW_003852426.1:548396-551430 GCF_000181295.1 Otolemur garnettii
AGCTAGGACTACAGGCGCCCGCCACAACGCCTGGCTATTTTTTGGTTGCAGCCATCATTGTTGTTTGGCGGGCCCAGGCTGGATTCGAACCCGCCAGCTCAGTTGTATGTGGCTGGCGCCTTAGCCGCTGGAGGGACAGGCGCCGAGCCCCCAGGAGACTTTTGAATCGGACAGACGAACAAGCAGCTGGGCAGGCAGGCTCCTACAAAGAAAAGGAAGGTTGTATGTGACGATGTCTTTGAAAAAGAGGTATATAAAGTAAAACTCAGGTTCAAGTTTGCATTCCCCTAGGAATACGGTTCATCAATTAACTAGTCCCAGGGGCGAAGGTAAGAGGCCTAAAACCGGTATTCTGGTTCCTATGTAGCGCTTCCTGGATAAAGCTGGGTCTCTCCTACTCTTGAAAAAGACCTAAACCCTCAGCAGAGGATCGCAGCTGTCAGCCCCACTTCCGCCTCCGCGGCCTCCGCGCCCGCCACACTGTCCCGGATCGGTTACTACCTGGAGCCAAGTGCTGGGCCAGAGGGAGCTTCGTGGTGGGAGGTGAGTGAGCACGCAGGGTTCCAGAACTGGCTGGGCCTCTGGGGCCAGAATCCACTCTGCCTGTCCTCCAAGTCCTCACTGGCCCGGTCTCCAGAACGGGCGCCCCCCAGGGAGGCAAATATTCTGGGGTCACCTGGACTTTGCTGCAGCGGAAGAGGAGAGACTTGAGGCGAGCTGAGCAGGGACGCTGCCAGTGAAACCTAGACCACAGTGGAAAGGGGAATGGGAGCGTTGGGAATTCAAAGCTTTCGCAGACAAGACTGAAGGATTGTAAAATAATTATAATTATTTTTCACTGAAGAACCAGGTTCCAAAAAATAAAAGGGGGCGGGGACTTCCAGGGAATAGGGGAGGAAATGTAAAGAGCATTCAAGTAAAATGTGGGTTTCCATAGGTGTTCTTCCCAGACTCTGGTTCTTGCTTTGCCTGAACCTGGCTCATGCTCTCGTTGGGGGGAATCTTCCCATCCAGTCACTCCCCCAAATCTAGCATGTGCTCTCTAGAAGGTTTGAAGTGACCTATAGGACTTGGAAAAATAGACTTGGACCCACTCTGATATAAATAATTGGTGATTTATTCACACCTGTGCAGGGGGCTGTTGTCCTAAGACAAGCAGCCCTGAGGAGCAGGTTTTTTCACCTTTTATACCATTTTTTGTGTACAAGGAACGTTGCCGTTGGCAGGGCACCGTAGGCAGGGTTACAGTTTGGGTTTACAGTTTAGGTATCAATGGTTACAGCTTGGATGGCAGTGGTTATGGTAACAATGGTTATAGTTCAGATAGCAATAGTCACAGTTTGGGTAACAATGGTTACAGTTCTGTTCCTGGCAACCCTAGGGAGAAGAAGGGGGGCAGGGAACAGGCTGAGAAGCACGTTCTCTGCCACCCTGGGGTGGGCATGAGAATGGGCTGGGATACAACGTTTCCCACTCCTCTTCTTGGGAATTAAATCTTTAGTTTATCTGAAGAAAGGGGTCCTATTCCTGGGGGATTTAAGGCAGACTGGGTAGAGGGTTGGTACATGGTTCCTCTTCAGGTTTTAGTACCATGGTGGTGTGCTCATTTTTATTTTTTCCTGTGACATTCCTCCCCTCCCCTTAAAGTCTAAAGTTTAATTAAGAGAAGTTTCCAGTAGTTTCCTCAGGTTTCAGTCGTGCATTGACCAGCCAGCTCTCTGTAGGTGGCTGGAGCAGGGCATGTTGATTATTTTGAAAGTTAAGGAGCAGTGAAGTTTTATTTAGTTAGCTGTGAGGACTCCAGGTAAGAATTCTATTTATTTTTATATTGCTGTGCATGTGGTTAAGATGATGGTGTAAACAAAACATGGTTAATTATTTCAGTGAAGATTTTTGTTGTTACTTTTTAGTTTTCTTAGGCATTCCTGCTAAATTGTAGAAAATTGACAGAGGTCTTTTTGAACAATATTAGTGGCAAGGCTTGTATTTAATTAAGCTTTGCTTTCTGGCAGAGTTTATTAATTCCTGTTCTTATGGCTTTGTTTATGCATATTGTTCTGTAATACTTTTGGCCAGTTTCTTAGTCTCATTTAATAGATTAATTTAGTAAAACAGTTATGTCTTATTTTATGAGTTGACAGTATAGACAAGGCTGGGATTTAATATAGGTGGGTTATAGGTTTTTTTCTTTTTTCAATTTCTCTTTATTAGAGACAAATTATAGCAGAACTAACTCAGTTGTTAGAATCAACTATATTTTTAGTATACTGATGATTTGCATAAAGCACAGTAAGAATAATTAATTATTAGTCTTCTAGGTTTCCTTTAAAACTGGCTTTGCTGGAATTCTTTGTATGAGATTTTAGTTGGACTGGAAGCTTTTCATGAGCCCATGTCTCATCTGTGCCATTAGATATCTGTATGCATTGGGTAAATGTCTCTTCTCTTGAGGTTCTCAAGCATATTTCGACTCCTAGACTTGTCAGGAAGTTACCTTCATCGCTTATTACAGATCAGGAATGTTACTGATGGGTATCTGACCAGTTTTTTAGAGGGCTTTTTGTTGGCTTTCTAAAGTCAACTTTAATTTCTTAACGCAGTTTGGACATCTCTGGAAATGTTATTCCAGCCAAAGCCTTGGTAAAATAACCAGTGTTTTTATCATGTCTTATAGAACAAAACAGATTCTTATTGAACTTATGCAAATAACTGTATTGTTAAAAATTAAGAATACTTACAAATGGCTTTTAAATTCCAGAGAAATCAAGGAGAGAGAGAATTACATGTTTTAAATTTTGCTTGTAAGTACATACATTGTTTGAAAAGTTACAAATAGCTAAAATAAAACACAGAAAGAACCAACAATATTTTGAACAAAAAGTTGTAATAAATTAGCTCAGTTAGTCTGGAGGTACTTAATTTTTAAAGACATTAGGAATTTGAATTTGAGAGAATTCCTCAGCTTTTCTTAATATTTTCTTTTTTTAGAATGAACTTTGAACTCAGTTATATAAAAAACACTTTCTTTTGGCTC
>NW_003852426.1:551661-570400 GCF_000181295.1 Otolemur garnettii
AAAAAAAAAAAAACCACTTTCTTTTTAGATGAATTAAAATTATTATCAACAGTATATATTAGGACAGACTGTTTTATACGTTAGGACAGATTAATGCTTTACAGGTGAGGACAGATTAGTGTTTTATAATATTGGAACATATATAATTATAATTTATACAAAATTAATTACCATTTTATATTTGACAATATTTTTTATATACTTTTAATAAATCAAATAAGTCTAATTTTTTTTTTTTTTTTTTAGGTTCAGAACTTGCCAGTCTCGGTTCATGTGGCCGGTGTCACAACCACTGTGCTATGGGCACCAAGCCTTGAATTTAGAGTTTTTACTTTGGAAGTTTTATCAAATATTAAAGGCTTAAAATATTTGTTTAAACAGAGTTACAAGCTAAAATATTTTGAAGGAAATATATAGTCAACTGGATTATATGTAAACCTTTTTACAAAATATTTTTATGGCTCTTATTTCATCTGTACAGACAATTTATAAATATTTTAATTTTTTTTAATTTTTGTCTTGCCTTTTACTTTTTAAAATTACACGATATTTTTTCTTATGCAATGTCATTTTTGTCAGTTTCTCTTACTTCTTAAAATTTATTTCCTTTAAAACAGGATTATAGTTAACCATTTATTTATTAAACTGATAATTAGAAAGTTTTAAAAGGCAAGAATTTTTTGATAAAGACTTAGTTTTTTAGGCAATTAAATTATTACATTTTACAAATGAGAGACATTTTATGAAATATAACATTGATACAGGATTTTTTTAATCTTAAGTTAAACAGGAAATCTTTATTTTTTAGGCTCATGTAAGTTTAGAAATCAGATTTTTATTTCTAGGTATAAACTTATTGTAGGTCGTATACTTTTTGAGCCCTAGTAAAGTTATGAATAAAGCAGTTTTAAATATTTTGGTAGGCTTCACTCTGAGTAGGGAGTACACACCCTTATTTTTCCCAGATAAAACTGCAAAGACCTGATAACCCTGTCTAAGGTGCAGGGCTCTGTTTATTTATTTGTTAGAATACTTATTCAGTTTGTAAAGGTATGTTTTCATTTATGAATGAGGCAATTTATTAACTTAGTATTATTTGTTTTAATGCTTTTAGTTGGCAGCTGTCGCCTGTTGAGGCCAATAGACTGGCTGAGGATGGTCCCAGGAAGGGAGATCGAGGTAATGAAGTGGGAAAGTAGGTAGTGAAAAGAATAACAGGGAATGTGATTGGGGCAAACAGAAAAAGGAGGGGCCCAAAAGTTCGGTGATGATGGGGCATCAAAGAGTTGGGGGGATACTAAGTCTAAGACTAATAGTAAAAATGAAGAGACCAATGACTGCCAGGCCAAAGAGGCACCAGACAGTGAGGGGAGTAAATAAGTAAATAAGGCAGTTTCAGAAGGAGTAAAGTCTTAAAGAGTCTTATGAAAGAAAAGATCTGCAATCTACTCACAAATGTTTTTAAGACTGTTTGTTTTAGTCCGGGACTGATTTTTCAATAAACACTGAACAAATGATCAGATTCATGAACAAAGTCTGATAGTTACATTTACTTTTACATTCTTGTACTCTTATAATCAGAACAAAATACATTTTTATACACTTTTTAACAGGCCTGTGAGTGACCTAACCCCGGGGGTTGATTTGACCCCCACTTTTATTTTAATGATGTTTCTGGTGATGGGTGTTGATGGCCTGGCAACCTGGGGTCCCTGTTTAAGGTCCCTTGGCCTTCCCTTAAAGGTTTTTAAGTGTTTTACAATAAATGATTTTAATAGTTACATGTTTTCATAGCAATTCATAACAAATAAGCATAACAAAAATACTATTAATAGTTAATTAACGTTTGTAGACATCAGTTAAAAAATAGATTTTAAAATGGCTTACTTCTGTGGCCCCTTTTTAGGGGCCCTGGGATGTTTTCAGGGGGTGCCTCCCCTCAAAGGGATTACAGCCTACCCCGTTAAGAGACTATCTGAAGATCAGCAGAATATTTTTTTCTTTAGTCTCAAATGAGTAATTGACCTTAAATTTTCTGCTGAAAGCTGGCACCTTATTTCAAAATTATTTGTAACTTAGCAACCACAGTTTTTTTTTTTTTTTTTGTAGGTTTAACAAACTTTGTATTAACTTTTTAATTGTCAGGAAGAGAAAATTTTTAACACAAGTAAACACAGAGACTTTTTCTGGATTGAAATCTAAAAGCAGAGTTTTTTAAAGTAACCTTGAAGAGATACTGAATAAAGCACTGGAATTGATAAATTAAATGTAATCTTGATAACAGATGTTACCTAATTTACTAATATATAAAGTTCACCAGACTGCCTAAACTGCAACTTTTTTTTGGCACAGCTTCTACCTTTTTACTCCCCCCCTCCCTCCGCATGATTTGTAGCTTGTAGTCTCAAGTGCAAGTAGGTGTCTGCTTTTTAAGGTTGAAAATACTTACAGAAAATATGCACTTCCTTGTTGTTGTTCTCGGTGAATTTGGCTGAAATTAAAAAGTTACCAAAAGAGCATTTTTAAAAATTACCCTGTCTTATTTTGAACAAATTACTAAGCAGATGAAAAGACTACAATACAAACATTATTAAAAAAAAAATAAATCAATAAAGTGAAATGACAAGTGGATGGGACAAGAAACACAAACGGAATTTAACAGGCAAAAACTAGTCAGACGCAGAGTCACATTTAACTTTTTCACTTACTTACTTATACAAAACTTAAAACATATAAAAGACGCACAAACTAGAACCAGCATAATTGACTGCAAAAACCCAAAACAACCCAAAAAGAGACTGCAATTTACCAGAACAGGACTAGCCTGCAAATCCGAACAGTCTAAAAAGACTGCTAATACCAGAAAAGTCTAATAAAGAGTTGCAAACATGACAACACAAAAACAAACAACCCAGAGAGGCCAGGGGGACATCTTTCTTCTTCCTCGGGGGAGGGGCATCTCAGGTTGTGTCCAGCGTAGCTCATGTTCCCCAAGATTCTCTAGAGACCCAGACAGACTTACTTAAGGTGCTATAATTAAATCACCAAAATGGAAAATTTAGAAACCTGTGACCCGAGTTTTCACATGGCTGAGTGCTCTGGAGTGGAGGAACATCTTTTCCGAGGCTTTTCCCTGGAGCTGTCGGCCAGTAATGGGTCCAGGCAGGGGTCCAAGGGTGAGGATCTCGCTGGGGCCTCCAAATGAAGTGACCTATGGGACTTGGAAAAATAGACTTGGACCCACTCTGATATAAATAATTGGTGATTTATGCACACCTGCACAGGGGGGTGTTGTCCTAAGACAAGCAGCCCTGAGGAGCAGGTTTTTTCACCTTTTATACCATTTTTTGTGTACAAGGAACGTTGCCGTTGGTAGGGCACCATAGGCAGGGTTACAGTTTGGGTTTACAGTTTAGGTATCAATGGTTACAGCATGGATGGCAGTGGTTATGGTAACAATGGTTATAGTTCAGATAGCAATAGTCACAGTTTGGGTAACAATGGTTACAGTTCTGTTCCTGGCAACCCTAGGGAGAAGAAGGGGTCCAGGGAACAGGCTGAGAAGCACGTTCTCCGCCACCCGGTGGGGGGGGCATGGGAATGGGCTGGGTTACAATAGGTTCAGGACCCTTGGCCTTGTCCCGTAAGATTGGATCCTCTACTGCTCTTTCAAGTGCAGGCAAGGGGATCACTTGAGCCCAAGAGATTGAGGTTGCTGTGAGGCATGATGCCAGGGCACTCTGCTGAGGGTGACAAAATTTGCCAAAGAAGGAAGAAAGGAAGAAAGAAAGAAAGAAAGAAAGCAGGTAGGCAGGCAGGTAGGCAAGCAAGCAAACAATGTTCTTGCAAAAACCCCTGGACAGTCAGCAAAGGGACATTTGACCTCCAGATTCTCCCACCAACTAAGTGCACATCATCTTCACACAGAATAAGATAATGCACAGGCTGAGGGAATGACAGTCTCAGGGGATGAGATCAATTATGCACAGCTGACTTTTTTTTGTTTTTCTTTTTTGAGGTTTTTGCTCTTTTTTCTTTACTGTTTTGTTTTTTGGTGGTTTGCGGAACTGTCACCAAATACTAGCTTGTCTTTTCTTTCATAAAGTGCTACTATTGGCCCCAACTGAGCCTCATTAAGTTAGCACCATAAATGTGGTAACTACCACCTGGGGTGTTAGGAGAAGCAAGTGAGTTTGTATTTGCCTCTGATACTGTTATCCTTACAATGAACTTAAGTGTAATGAAACATCAGGGATTCTAAATTCTCACGTGCTTGTTGGTTGACTCAGCTGACAGGGGTACTGAATAGGTGGGAAACTGAGTTGTGTAAACTAAATTAGGTTTCTTTTTGGTGAACACAGAAAATGACTACAAAGTACATTTTCAATCCAGTGTGCCCTGCCATGCTTGGAAGGCTGCAATTTCCATGGAACCCTTCAGAGGTTCCAGACAGTGGAAACCATTTTTTAGGAAACTGCTTTTTTCTAGTAATGTTATGCCACATATGGCCAAAGAAACTTGATGCACTTCTCACCACCTACAAAAATTAACTCCCTCTGGATAAAAGATTTAAATCTAACATGAGAAAATAAAAACTCTGGAGGAAAGTGTGGGAAAAACTCTGTAAAGATATTGGCCTGTGGAAAGATTTTATGAAGAAGACCCCACTGGCAATTGCAGAAGCATCAAAATAAATAAATGGGACCAGATCCAGCTTAAAACCCTCTGCACAGCTAAGGACACAATAAACAAAGCAGATGGGCAACCTTCCAAGGGAGAAGATATTTGCATGTTATGAATCTGACAAAGGCCTAATAATCAGAATCTACAAATAACCTAATCAAATGAACAAGAGCAAACAATGCAACTAATCACTGGGCAAGAGAAATGAACAGAACCTTGTCCCAAGAAGATAGATGAATGGCCAATAAACACATGAAAAATTGCTCATCCTCCCTAGTCATCAGAGAAATGCAAATCATTGAGATATCAACTACCCACACTGAGAATAATCCACATTTGTCATAACCCACTTTGTCCCAAAGCTGTCTGCTGACATGGGTTCAGAGAGAAGAGAACACGTTATACACTGTTGGTGGGATTGCAAACTAGTACAGCCTTATTCATTCATTCATTCATTCATTTGAAACAGAGTCTCACTTTCTTGTGCACTTACTTTCTTGGTAAAGTGCCCTGGCATCATAGCTCAAAGCTCCTCAAAATATTGAGCTCAATTGATCCTCTTGCCTCAGCCTCCCAAGTAGCTAGGACTACAGGCACCCACGACAATGCCCAGCTATATTTTAGAGATTGGGGTCTCTCACTTGGTCAGGCTTGACTTGAACTTATGAGCTCAAGCGATTCACCCTACTCAACCTCCCAGAGTGTATGTAGTACAGCTTTTTTGGAAAGCAGTATGCAGAATCCTCAAACAGCTGAAAGTAGACTTTCCATTTGATCCTACAAACCCATTGCTAGATATCCACCCAGAAGGAAAAAAATCATTTTACCCATAAGGACATTGGCACTCAAGTATTTATAGCAGCTCAATTCACAATCACAAAGATGTAGAAACAACCCAAGTGTCCATTAAACTATGAATGGTTTAATAAATTGTGGCATGTATATGCTATTCAGTCATAAAAAGAGGGAGACTTTGCATCTTTTGTGTTAACCCTGATGGAGTTGAAGAACATTCCCCTCAGTAAAGTATCTCAAGAATGGAAACACACCCGTGATTGCATTGATGTATACAGCTATGATTTAATTTAAAAAAAATGGAAAAGCAAGTGCCTCTTGTACTCAATATTAATTTGAAATTAGTAGATGAGAAACCGCAGATTCCCACAGAGAAAAGTGCAATTAAATCTAAGTTGGGGGAGGAAAAATTGTAAGGAGGAGGCTCAATAATCTCCCACCTAATGGGCACGATGCAGAGGTATTGGCACACCTTCTGGGTGAAGGACTCAGATCCAACTCAGACACTACCTAACATAAGCAAACACTGTCAACTAATCGTGTGTACCTTTATATTACTCTGAAATGAATAAGTAGATAGAAAATTTAAAAATGATCTAATTGGGGAAAGTCAAATGCTGACTATATTTGACGTAATAGTTCTTGACGTTATTCAAGAACTATTATTGTTTAAGAAATCAAAGATTTCTGGCTTCTTTTCAGAAAAAAAGAAACTTGGGATATATAGAGAGAACATAAAGGATAATATGGTTATCCTCTTGAACATTTTAATATGGGATGGAGTGTGTAGAGATAAGCACCCCACAGATGTGGCAGTTCACCTCAAGTGCTCGCCTAGGAAAATGGCTCTGAGAAGGATTTCTTTTATGATTGAGTTCCTGCCTGCAGCTTGCAGAAATGCAGAGATACTCTCACAAAGGAATACTGGAGAGTCAGGCCAGGATTGCAGTTGGAAGTCCAAACGCCTGTCTGTTCCCTGTTCTCTGCCCTTACCCTCATTAACATTATAATCTCTGGTTTTGATTCTAAACCTTAGGCTAAGCAAGAGCAGACAGCCAGTCTCTTTTATGTTTTTACCCCAAACAAAATCAATTGTATATGTGTTCCTCAGCCTTCATACTGAATTGTAATCTTAATGGTAGTTTCCCAATCTTACTTCACTTCCTTTTATCTGTATTAAATTCTTGCTGAATGTTTGAAAGTATATAAGATAATCAGTAAAGTTAGGCCTGGTTGCTGACCTGAGTGAGTCTCTACCTCCCTTCAAACCAATCATCCCATCTGCAGTTCCTTTTCCCTGCATCTCCGATCAGAGAGTGGTACTTCAAACCAATCATCCTATCTGCAGTTCCTTTTCCCTGCATCTCACTCTCTTTCAGGAGTGGTACTCTTTTACCCTACAGAGTGCCCAGCATATGTTTTAGAAGTAGAACTTTTCACTGGTTGAGAAAGGCATCCTAAGAGCAACTTGTTTCCACTTGGATGCACTCATCAGTTCTTCCTCCAAACAGCCTGCCATTCTGACTCCCTGAGCTTCACTCAGGTCTGGCTTGGGTTTCCTAAGCTCTGTTACCTTCCAGCCCCCCTCCCCATAAGCCTTCTGCACAGACAGGCATTACTGAACCCAGGAGGCCATCCTGGGCCCTGTCTTAAGCATTTAGAGAAAATAAAACATTGTTTTGTGTCATTTTAAAAAAAAGAAGTAGAACTTTCATTTTTTCCGTAAACTGTTGGATTACAAAGAAAGTCTCTATGGCCAGCCAGGCATGGTAGTAAGCCCAAGAATTTGAGGCTGCTGAACTTTGATGCCATTGCAGTCTACCCAGGGTGACAGAGTAAGACTCTGTCTCAAAAAAAAAAAAGAAAGAAAGAAAGAAATAAGGAAAGAAAGGAAGAAAGAAAAGAAAAGAAAAAAGAAAGGAAGAGAAAGAAAGATGCCACTTCAAAATGGCTCCCTGATGGTCTTGACCAGTCTTCTCTAAAGAATGCCCGCCCGCTCTGCCCTAGTACTGATTGGCTCCCGCTGACCCGCTGACAGGCAACTAGGTTGACGAAAAGACACCTGGGGCTTCTAAATACAAAACTAGTATTGAAACCACAGACTCCTCCACAACAAAAAGAATGAAACCTGCTGGCTTTGTAAGGAGATTTGCCAAACCACAGATATCCTACCTTATGTACACTGCTGGCTTTTAAGAGACAAATTCTATAATTAGGCAAAACTGCCTGCTTTTTCCATTACAATGTGCTGGGGCCAGAGGTGGCAAAAAACTTTGAGCAGACCCAGTATCCCAGATGCTGTTGCCTAGCGTTGACCTTGGCTCGGGGTTCGAGGACTCCTCCTTCTCTCCAGGGCAGAAAGAAGCCAGCAGCTTAAACAACCTTCGCCCGGGACTCCACTTCAGCCTCAGAATCCGGGTGGGCCAGTCTGGAAAGCCTCTCCCTCACCCGTGCCGTGCCCCTCCATCCCCAGCCCTTACCTGGAAAACTCTGAAACTCTGGAAAAGTAGGTCGATATAGGAAGAGAAGCTGTGCCAGTCGAGAAGGTCCTCAGCGTTCCACCTCGGAGGCCCGCTGTTTAGGGCCCCCCTGGAAGCTGAGCCCTCATGGAAAGACCGGTCTGCTCAAGCTTCACTCCATTGCCGGTGACTAAGCGCTGCCCAGATTGCCACAAAGTTCATTTACAAACGAATTGTAGGGGTAGTCAGGATTATGCCCCTCCCATGTACCCTAGACTGCGCTTTTACCCCTGGGACTAATTCTGCGGGCTGGGGAAAGAGCTGAACCCAGGAGACTTTAGAAACCAATAGACCAACAAGCAGCTGGGCAGGCAGGCTCCTTACACAGGAAAAGAAGCTTGGGCATGACAATGTCTTTGAAAAAGAGATATACAAAGCAAAACTCAGGTTCATGTTTGCATTCCCCTGGGAATATGGATCATCAATTAACTAGTCCCAGGGGCGAAGGTAAAAGGCCTAAAACCGGTATTCTGGTTCCTATGCAGCACTTCCCAGATAAAGCTGGGCCTTCACAATTCCTTCTCCCCACCAGGCATTTTTAAACCCAAACACCCCAGAGGTGGCAGCTTTTTGAAACGTGGAGGACAGACCTTCAGAGGTCTGCCACATCTCTGAGCACATAGTCTCCTGCCCAACCCACCAGCTCCTCCAGCCCTGCCTGCCCTGCCCAGGTCTCTCCTCACACGTAAACCCACCCTGCACCTGCACTGAGAGGATGAAAATTGTGTGTGATGGGTAAAGGTACCATGGACCAGAGAGATCCCCAAAAGTCAACACACCTATCTCATATGGAAACATTTCAAGTAGCAGGGATGTATGTTACCAAGAGACAGGAAGAGAAAGAAGAAAACAGAAACCAAAAGGCTTGGAAGTGGTTCTTTATCCGAAAGCAGATGGCGGGGGCAATGGAGGATGGAATGGAGGGGAGGCCATGTTTACAGCAGGTAAAATGAAGGGGAAGCAGGTAGCACCAGGAGCCAGGCTCCCAGAGAACAGAGTTCCAAGGTAGTGGTCCAGGATCCCTGGGACTGTCCCTGTGGCTGAGGCCACCCACCCTAAGAGGAGCCCTTGGCATGGAGTCTGCTGAAATGTAGGCAGAGAGCAGAGAAGCCCCCTGGACCTTTGAACTTAGCAGCCTGACTCACTCTACTCTGTGTCTTGGCTCCTTTCCTGAACTTCACATGACCAATTGTCCTCTAAATTCATCCCCTTGAGTGAAATTCCTCCCCCATTCATTTCCTATACCCCCACGACCACCATTTCTGGAAGTGGGATTCTTTTTGTACATGCCTGTGGGTTTGTCCACTGACGAGTGGACAAAGATGATGGAAGAGTGCTCACCCAGCACAGCCAGAGGGAGGCAGCTCTAAGCGCTCCTGTGGTGATCACAGCCCACCAGGACCTGGGGCTGGAGGTGCTCCATGAGATTCTCAGGGCAGTGGGAACTGCCTGAGGGTGAGAAGGAAAAGCTAGATTCGGGAGGTTGCTGTGTGTTTCACAGAGACTGCAAACATACTGGAAAAGCATGGAGAAGGAGGGGAAGATAGTTTAAGGGCCCTGGGGTGAGGACAGAAGTGTAGGGGGGAGGGGTATGGTGGACACCCTGGGCACTCATGGGGGTGGGGGGCAGGTTTACTCCTAGAATGGACTGTGGATACTTGAGGGTCAGGATAATTACTAAGAGAAGATTCCCTATATGTGTAATATAAGTGACAACTGGAAGTGTAGGAAAAGGAATTGAAACTTCATAAATAAAACCAAGTTGGGGTGTGGTAGAACATCCTATGGTCATCCTGTTCCTGCTTTATTTATTTATTTATTTATTTTGCCGTTTTGGGCCTGGGCTGGGTTTGAACCCGCCTCCTCCGGCATATAGGGCCAGCTTCGCCCAGGTCCTGCATTTTCACAACCTTGTATCCCAGGGAATATCCTCTGACCTCCTGGATCCCTAGCCCTCCTGGGTCCACAGCTTCCTCTCTTGTAATGATACTTGGGTCTCCAGGACAAAAGACGGACAGGTGGATCTGGGCTGAAGCCCTGTCTGTCACTGTGCTTCCCCCCCCACCCCCCAGCCCCCAGTTCAGGGTCTCCATCCCAGCTCCAGTTCCCTAAAACTGAGAGCTCAGCCCAGTGGGGTTTTGACCATGTGCCCCCTTCCCCACGCTGCTGGACCCGGGCCTTCCAGTCCCGCTCTACGTGGGCAGATCCTCCCACCAGGCTCAGGCTGAGGGGCCGGCCCGCACGGGTCGGGCCCGCACGGGTCTGGGCCGCACCGCACAGTCCCACACCGCAAGGTTTTGGATCCTGCCGCTCCCGATGGTCTCGACCTCCCGCTCGTCCTGCGGAGAACATCCGCCATGCCCTAGTACTGATCAGCTCCTGCTGACCAGCTGACGGGCAACTAGGCTGACCAAAAGACATCTGTGGCTTCTAAGAACAAAGCTAGTCTTGAAACCACAGAACGAAACCTGCTGGCTTCGTAAGGGGATTTGCCAAACCACAGATGTCCTACCTTATGTACACCGTTGCCTTTTAAGAGACAAATTCTATAATTAGGCAAAACTGCCTACTTTTTCCATTAAAATGTGCTGGGGCCAGAGGCGGCGAAAAACTTTGAGCAGACCCAGTATCCCAGATGCTGTTGCCTTAGCTTTGGCCCCGGCTCGGGGTTCCAGGGCTCCTCCTTCTCTCCAGGGCGGAAAGAAGCCAGCAGCTTAAACAACCTTCCCCCGACCTCGAATTTCCACTTCGGCCTCAGAATCCCGGTGGGCCGGCCTGGAAAGCCTTTTTTTCCCCCACACTGTGCCCCTCCATCCCCAGCCACGGCCTGGAAAACTCTGAAACTCGGCAAAAGCAGGGCGATATAATAAGAGAGGCTGTGCCAGTCGAGCCAGGACCCCGGGCTTCTACCTCGGAGCCGCTCTGTTTACGGCCCCCCTGGAAGCTTGAGCCCTCACGGAAAGACAGGTCTGCTCAGGCGGGACTCTCGGTTCCTGACGACCCTATCTCCTCCACCTGTAGCTTTGGGCGGCATGGGAGAATCCGGTGATTGGAGAGATCCCAGGACAGAAAAGGAAGCTTAGCTCCATAGCGGGTGACTAAGCGCTGCCCACAATCGCCACAAAGTTCATTTGCAATTGACTGGTAGGCGTGGTCAGGATTGTTCCCTGACCACAGTGCACCCAGGTCTGCCATTTACCCCCGGGTCAATTCGGCGGGCTTGGTAGGGGGAGAGCTGAACCCAGGAGACTTTTGAATCCGGTAGACGAACAAGCAGCTGGGCAGGCAGGCTCTGTACCCAGGGAAGAAAGCTTGAGAGTGAAGATGTCTTTGAAAAAGAGTTATACAAAGCAAAACTCAGGTTCTTGTTTGCATTCCCCTAGGAATACGGTTCATCAATTTATTAGTCCCAGGGGTGAAGGTAAGAGGCCTAAAACCGGTATTCTGGTTCCTATGCAGCGCTTCCTGGATAAAGCTGGGTCTCTCCTACTCTTGAAAAAGACCTAAACCATCAGCGGAGGATCGCAGCTGCCAGCCGCACTTCTACCTCCGCGCCCGCCACTTGCCCCGGAGCGGTTACTACCCAGAGCCAAGTGCTGGGCCACAGGGAGCTTCGTGGTGGGAGGTGAGCGAGCACGCAGGGTTCCAGAACTGGCTGGGCCTCTGGGGCCAGCATCCATTCTGCCTGTCCTCCAAGTCCTCATCCGCCCCGTCTCCAGAACGGGCTCCCCCAAGGAGGCAAATATTCTGGGGTCACCTGGACTTCGCTGCAGCGGAAGAGGAGAGACTTGAGGCGAGCTGAGCAGGGACGCTGCCGGTGAAACTTAGACCACAGTGGAAAGGGCAATGGGAGCGTTGGGAACTCAAAGCTTTCGCAGACAAGACTGAAGGAAAGAACCAGGTTCCAAAAAATAAAAGGGAGCGGGGACTTCCAGGGAGTAGGGGAGGAAATGTGGAGAAGAGCATTCAAGCACACTGTGGGTTTCCATCTGTGTTCCTTCCCCCACTCTGGTTCCTGCTCTGCCTGAACCTGGCTCATGCTCTCCTTCAGGGGAATCTTCCCACCCAGTCACTCCCCTAAATCTGACCTGGGTTGTCTAGAGGGTTCAGGACCCTGGCCTTGTCCCTGCAGACTGCAAGCTCTACCGGTCTTTGAAAGTACAGGTAGCTGCCTGACCACCCTGGCTCGCACCTGTAACCCTTGCATTCTGGGAGATGGAGGTGGGTGGATTGCCTGAGCTCAGGAGTTCAAGACTAGCCTGAGCCAGAGGGCGACCCCGTCTCTAGAAAATATAGCTGGGCGTTGTGGTGGTTGCCTGTAAGTCCCAGCTACTCAGAAGGCTGAGGCAAGTGGATCGCTTGAACCCAAGAGTTTGAGGTTGCTGTGAGCCAGATTGCAAGGGCACTCTGCCCAGGGTGACAAAATGAGACTCGGTCCCAAGGAAAGAAAGATAGGAAGAAAGGAAGGAAGGAGCCACCTCACAATTACCGTGAATATTTCTGGTTATTAATAATCATTGTCTACGTGTTCATATCCAGTTTTTCCAGGAAAGAAGCAATTTTTAAACAAAAAGAATAAATTATTATCAAGCTATCCCCCATACAAGGGTGATAATCACAACTATTTAGGAAGGGCACTAATTCATTTATTCACTGGTTCCTTTAAACATTGCAGAACACCCTCCACCCCCCAACCAGTCAAAGTCTGGATACCGTACAGAGGCCTGAGTGGGGTGTGCTCGGGTCCTTAAGGGAACTCAGACAAAGGTTGAAGATCAGCCCTGCACAGTCAGTGTGGTGCCTGTGCCTGCTGTCCAGGCTGAGCTGAGGGCCAGTAGAGACGGGGTGTCAGACTGGCCTATGCCATGCCACTTCCACTGCCTTTACTGGAGATGCCATCAGTCAGTGCCCCTAGGGAGGGAGGGAGGACCAAAAGCCAGGTTTAGCACATTTGCATTACTGCAAAGTTTTCCTTCTTGTCTGGACTTCATCTTCACTCCCATCCCCAGTCCTAGGCACCCACCAATTAGCTATGTTTGCCTTTCCTGGACAGTTCCTATTAATGAAGTTATGCATTCCAGTCTTCTGTGTCTGGCTTCCTTAACTTCCTTACCACGGGGTTTCCGAGGCTCACCCATGTTGTATCCTTGTGATTGTTGGATAGTGTTTCCTCCTATAGGTGTATCAGATTTGCTCGTCCCCTTGCCCCTTGATATTCGGGCCTTTTTCCAGTTTGGGGGCTGTTGTACAGATAATAATGCTACAAAAAATTGAAGAATATATCTTTGTGTGGACATAAGTTTTCATTTGTCTGGGTAGCTCCCCAGCACTGGCATTGCTGAGCTGTATGATAAGTTTATGGCAAATTGTGTCATAAGCTTTCCTATGCACATTGCCACCAGCAAAGTTTCTCTGCATTCTGCACAATGCTTTCCCCCTTATAGGAGCCATTCTAGTGGCGTGTAGCACTACCTCACTGCGGTTAATTTTCACTTCCCTGGTGAGTAATGATGCTGAAAAACTCATCTTCTATCTTCCTTTTTACTTTCCTTTGTTTCTTCTTTTTTTGTTGGCCTTGGTGGAGTGCCAAGGCATCATAGCTCACAGCAACCTCAAATTCATGGGCTCAAGTAATCTTCTTGCCTCAGCTTCCCAAGTAGCTGGGACTACAGGTGCTGGCTACAGCACCAGGCTCTTTTTAGAGACAGGACCTGGCTCTTGCTCAGGTTGGTCTGGAGCTTGTGAGCTCAGGCCATCCACCAGCCTCAGCCTCCCTCTAAGCACACTGTCTGGGTGTGGGAGCAGGTGGAGGAGTCCCAGCTGTGAGACCAGCCACTTGTGGGCTTCCAAAGGGAATCCTAGGTGCCACCCCTCCACCACACCTACTGGGAATCCCAGGCCCTCCCCTAGGCTGATACCTCTGCCTCCTCCCTGCCCCTCTCCCGCCCCTTCCTCCCACAGTCATTCTTTGCTTCCCTTCTCCATTGTCCTGGCCAGGACCATCTCACTTTCAATAAGTCTTATGGCTCAGAAAGGAACAGAAATACAGGTTGAGATCAGATGTTTTACAAATTTATTCATACTTTCTGGGGCTATATCGGAGAGTGTTAAAACACTTGCCTAATTTTAAGCCATGGGAGAAAAGCCATCTGATCAACCCATTGCCCAGGGAAGGAAAGTGAGACCCAGAGGGCTGAGTGAGGGTGCTTATCCAAGATCACCCTGCCCTTTGGCTAAGCCACCCAGAAGGGGGTTGCCAGGTGTTATATGCTGCTACCCCCTGGGAAGCTGGGTGGGACTGATTCAGACTCTTGCTGCATCAGAGGGAACACCTGGTGGGGATCCTCCTGTGGCCCCAGGTGTTCCTGTGGCCCCAGGTGTTTCTTCTGGAGATGATCTCTGCTCCTGAATATATTTCTGTGAAACGAGAAGACATTCAGACCTCACAAGGCATGACAAATTTCCCCCCATGAAGTCTTTGGCAACAAGTCAGAAGACATGCTCCAGAGAAGAGGGAATAAAACATAAATGGCCAAGACCCAGGGTCTGTGAAATCGGAGCACACACCCACCATCGGGAAGGTGGGCTGGGAGCAGTTGAGAGGGCAGCAACCAGAAGAAAGCAAGTGGGCCTGAGCTGGTGGGAAGTGAGGGGAGGCTTCACCAGGACATGACCATGAGAACAACCATCATGAGGGTGAAGGTGTCAAGCAGACATCTGCTGAACTTGGAGTTGGGGGATACATCCGCTAAAGCTGAAGATCATGAAGAGCACAAAAAGTGAAAGTGCCAGGCAATTACTAAATCCCTGGAAAATATTATATTAAGATGTACAGAAAGAAATACGGGGGACTTTAACATGTGGCTCAGCTTTGTGTCACAGTCTCATGAGTCAGTAATTGAACTGAAGCTTTCCTCCCCCTCAAACTCACCATGCACCTGCCCTGAGAGGATGAAAACTGTGTGTGATGGGAAAAGGGACCGTGGACCAGAGAGATCCCAAAAAGTCAACACAGATATCTCAAATGGAAACCTTTCGAGTAGCACGAATCTATGCTAGCAAGAGACATGAAGAGAAAGAAGAAAACATAAACCAAAAGGCTGGTTCTTTATCAGAAAGGAGATGGGGGGCAATGGGTGATGGAATAGAGGGGAGACCATGTTTGCAACAGGCAACATGAAAGGGAGGCAGGCAGCACCAGGAGCCAGGCTCACCCACGGAACAGGGTTCTAAGGTAGTGGTCCAGGATCCCAGGGACTGTTCCTGTGGCTGGGGCCACTCACCCCAAGAGTAGTCCTTGGCACTGAATGAGTCTCCTTAAACGTGTGGAGGGACCAGCGGAGCCCTCTGCGCCTTTCACCGGAGCAGCCTGGCTCACTGTAGTCTATGTCTTGGCTCCTTTCCAGAGCTTAATTCATCCCCCTTGAGGGGAACTCCTTCCCACTCACAGAATCCTTACACCCTCCCCCTCTCTGGAGGTGTTATTCGATATGTGCTTGTGGGTTTGTTGGTGTCAGTGGACAGAGAGGATAGAAGGGTGCTCACCCAGCATAGCCAGAAGGAGGCAGCTCCCGAGACTCCAAAGATGACCACGTTCCAAGGGAACCCAGGGCTGGGAATGCTCAGCGAGATGCTCATCCTGGGAAAAACATTCTGAGGGTGGGAAAGAAAAAACACATTTGGGAAGTTATTGCTTGTTGCACAAAGAGTGCAAACATGCTGGAAAAGCATGGGTGGGTGGGGGGAGGCCTAAAGCATAGCAAAGGGCCCTGGGGTCTGGGGGGAGAGTGTAGAGGGGGAGGGGTATGGTGGATTCCCTGGGCACTGGTGGGGGTGGGGGTTAGGTTGACTCCTAGTATGGACTATGGTTACTTGAGGGTCAGGATAATAACTAAGTGAAGATTACATCTATGTTTGAAGGACCTTACGTTTTATACTTGGAAGTGAAGGTGAAAGGGGGTAAAACTTCATGAATAGAAACAAGCTGGGGGTGGCAGAACCAACAGTCAGCCTTGGGTCCCACATTTTCAAAACCTTGTATCCAGGTGCTAGTCCTCTGACTTCCTGGATCCCTGACCCTCCTGTGTCCATGGTTTCCTCTCCTGACATGACAGTCCAGGACAAGGCATGGACAGATGGACCAGTGCTGAAGCTCTGTCACTCCACCTGTGCTAATTATAGGGCCTTCTTATACCTTAAGAGAACATTTCCCCTCTTCCCACCCCAACTTCAGGGTTTCCATCCCAACTGGTGGTCCCTAAATCGGGAGTTTGAACCATGCGCCTCCCTTCCCCAAGGGGCTGGACTCTGGCTCTCTGCTCTTGACTCTCTATGCCCAGATCCTCCTACCAGTCTCAGATCCATCCTGGGAAACGCTCCGTCAGACATGTCAACGCTTTTGATCCAGCCTCTGCTGACAATCTCGGTCCAGTCTCCTCTGGTGAGGCCAAGCGTGCCCTTCACTGATAAGCTGGGGCTGACCTGAAAGTGGGCTGTGATCAGATGGAGAGAGACACAGAAGTTATCTTCCTTTCTTCCTTCCTTTCTGTTTTTTTTTTTTTTTTTTCCAGACAAGGTCTCAATCTGTCACCTGGGCTAGAAAACTAGTCTTCTTCTAACCGCCCCTAAAGTAGCCTCTTCTAACAACAAACTCCTCCAAATCAAGAAGGGAACCTTCAAGGTATTGTCAGGCTACTCAACTACGGGGCAGAAATTCATAAAAGAAACCAAGAAGTGGCCTGGCAAGGTGGCTCACGCCTGAAATCCTAGCACTCTTAGAGGCTGGACTGCTTGATCCTAGCACTCTTGGTGGGTGGACTGCTTGATCTCACGAGTTCGAGACCAGCCTGAGCAAAATCAAAATCAAGACCTCTTGTCTATGAATAATGGAAAAACTGAGGCAAGAGGATCTCTTGAGGCCGAGAGTTGGAGATTGCTGTGAACTCTACCCAGGGTGACAGCTTGAGACTCTGTCTTGAAAGAAAAAAAAAGTAAAGAAAGAAGGAAGGAAAGGAAGGAAGGAAAGAGAAAAGATAAAGAAAGTGACCACGAGGAAGGAAGGAAGGAAGGAAGAAAAGATAAGAAAGAAGGAAACCAAGAGCTTAAATAGTGTAGAGCTTAAATAGTGTAAAGCAGCCTACTTGGTTTGTGCAGCGCCCGAGTGACTGGAGAGCTCATCTCTGCCACCCTCTAGCTTGAGAAGCTATGTGCCAGCCAGCTCCTTGGAAGGTAGAAAGGAAAGCGGAAGTTGAGGCCACTGAGCGCAGAGAGTGACTAAGCTCTGCAGTTGACAAGTACGAATTAAGTCCATGGGTAGGCTGAGGTTTTTTAATTTTATTTATTTTTTGAGAGACGGTCTCACTTTGTAGCCCCTGGCAGAGTACGGTGGTGTCATAGCTCACAGCAACCTCAGACTCCTGGGCTCAAGCGATTCTCTTGCCTCAGCCTCCCGAGTAGCTGGCATTACAGGCACCCGCCACAATGCCCGGCTAGTTTTAGAGGCGAGGTCTCTCTCTAGCTCAGGCTACTCTCAAACCGGTGAGTTCAGGCGATCCCCTGCCACCGCACCCGGCAGGCTTGTTCATTCGTATTCCCTAACGGAGCACCTAGGTCTGCAGCTTTATCCTTGGCTATTTTTTGGCCACTCCTGGGGAGAGCTGAGCCCAGGAGACTTTTGAATTGGGTAGACGAACCGCTGGCAGGGTGCAGGCAGCCCATGTGCCCAGGGAAGGAAGCTTGGGCGTCATGCCTGAGGATGATGTCTTTAAAAAGTTAGATAATGAAAAGGTGAAGTTCACATTTGGCGTTCCCCAAAACTGAATACAGATCATAGATAAACTAGTCCCGGGGCGACCAGAACTGGCCTGAAACTGGTCTTCTGATTCCTCTCCAGCCCTTTCCTGATAAAGCTGGGTCTCCCTTCCTCTGGAACTAGCGCTAACCCCCAGGGAGGATCCCAGCTCCCCAACTGCAGTCATCCAGAAAGGAACCCAAGGTCAAATAAAGTGAAGCAGTTTCTGCCTACCTGGCTTCTGCACCTCACCGCACTGGGGGAGCAGCTAGGAAGTCTTCAGGAACTCAGATTCCCAGGGGCTCCAGCCCAGCGTCGGTCTCGGCTCAGGGTACCAGGACTCCCTTTTTCTTTCTGAGGCGACAAGGTTTTCCTCGCCGGCAGCCTTCCACGTGGCGCGCTAGATTTCTCAAGACTAGGCGGAGCAAGACATCTAGAAAGTGCCGGTGTAAACAAACCCCAGTCCTGAGCGCGAGCACTGGAGTGCGCTTTAGTCAGGCGCTTCGGGGCAGAGTCGTAAAAGTTAACTACAAAAGGAGGGGGCCAGCCCGGGCCTCTGTAACCTCTGTTCCCAGGGCCACCTGGGAACTGGGTGCCCTGCGCTCCAGCAAGGGAGTTAGAGATAAGTGGCCAGCTCACCCCTGGCCGCCCTGAGGTCACACGATCCCAGCCTCACAGACAAAGGTTGGCTCCTCAAATTCCGGACAGCCCCCACCACCACCACCACCACCTCGCGTGCCTCCCTTCCACCTTTTCTTGCCCACTTCCTGTCCTCCCTCCAGCAGAACCCAGGCCCTGCGAGGAGGCCGGCTGCGTTCTCTGCGTGGAGAGCAGGACAGGCTCGTGGGCGTAGGCAACCATAAGACTACTCGGTGGGGGCGGCGGCGGCGGCGGCTGAGACCTAGGCGGTGGCCGCTGATGAGGAGGCCGCGGCATCCCAGCTGGGGAGGGT
>NW_003852426.1:570483-575126 GCF_000181295.1 Otolemur garnettii
GGGGAGCAGCAGTGCTACTCCGAGCTCTTTGCGCGCTGCGCCGGCGCCGAGGGCGGGGGACCTGGGTCAGGGCCCCAAGAGGCCGCCAGGGTCGCCCCCGGCACGGCGACTGCCGGCGGCCTGTACGGTGGCCGACCTTTTTCGGGCGTCGCAGCTGCCCGCTGAGACGCTGCACCAGATCACAGAACTTGTGTGGTGCAAAGCGGATTGGTTATTTTGGTCCAACACAATTTTACATTGCTCTGAAATTAATTGCTGCAGCACAGTCTGGCCTCCCTGTTCGGTTAGAGAGTATTAAATGTGAATTGCCTCTGCCTCGCTTTATGATGTCCATGAATGATGGTGAGATACGATTTGGAAACCCGGCTGAGCTGAATGGAGCTAAGGTTCAGATACCATATTTAACTACGGAAAAAAATTCCTTCAAAAGAATGGACGATGAGGATAAACAGGAAACACAGTCTCCTACAATGTCACCCCTCGCCTCCCCAGCCTTCTTCCCCACCTCATTACCAGAGGGTGCCCTTGAGCCATGGCTACAGCAAACTGCGAGTGGCACAGAACAGATGCATCCAACTCCTTATGAAGCTCGACAGCCCCTTGTCCAGACTGAGGGACCCTCATCAGGGGGCACAGGACCCAAGCCTCTTGGGCACCAGGGGTCCCTCATCCGGTCCCTTTCAGTGGAAAGAGAACTGCAGGATAACAGCAGCGGTTACCCTGATGAGCCCTGGAGGATAACAGCAGAACAGCGCGAATACTATGTCAATCAGTTCCTGTCCCTGCAGCCAGACCCCAGCTCCTTCATTTCAGGTTCTGTGGCCAAGAACTTCTTCACCAAATCAAAGCTTTCCATTCCAGAACTCTCTTATATATGGGAGCTTAGTGATGCTGACTGCGATGGAGCCCTAACTCTGCCTAAATTCAGTGTTGTGTTTCATCTCATTGTGCCTCAGAAGAATGGCTACCCACTGCCTGAGAACCTGCCTCCCACTCTGCAGCCAGAGTACCTGCAAGCAGCTTTTCCTAAGCCCAAGTGGGAGTGTCCATTATTTAATTCTTATTCTGAGACGTTGCCGGCAAACCAACAACCCCGTGACTTGAATGGATAGAGAAGACATCTGTTAAAGACATGGCTGACTTTCCTGTCCCTACTCAAGATGTGACTGGTGATGACAAACAAGTTTTGAAAAGTACTACCAATGAAGCCTTACCAAAGGATGTGTCTGAGGATCCAGCAACTCCCAAGGATTCCAACAATCTCAAAGCAAGACCAAGATCCAGATCTTACTCTAGCACCTCCATAGAAGAGGCCATGAAAAGGGGTGAGGACCCTCCCACCCCACCACCGTGGCCACAGAAAACCCATTCCAGAGCTGCCTACTTGGATCTGAATAAAGTCTTCCAGCCCAATGTGCCAGCTACTAAGTCAGGATTGTTACCCCCTCCACCTGCGCTCCCTCCGAGACCTTGTCCATCTCAGTCTGAACAAGTGTCCGAGGCTGAGATACTCCCACAGCTGAACAGAGCCCCTTCGCAGGCTGCAGAAGGGAGTCCAGCTAAGAAGGACACACCATATTCTCAGCCCCCATCCAAGCCCATTCGTAGGAAATTCAGATCTGAACATCAAACTGCAGAAAACCATGAACCTTCTACCACTGTAAGCGGGCCGGCTTCTATAGCAACCATGAAGCTGCATCCAACGGTCCAAAAGCAATCTTCCAAACAGAAGAAGGCCATTCAAACTGCTATCCGCAAAAATAAAGAGGCGAATGCAGTGCTGGCCCGGTTGAATAGCGAACTCCAGCAGCAGCTCAAGGAGGTTCATCAAGAACGGATTGCATTAGAAAACCAACTGGAACAACTTCCTCCAGTCACCGTGTTGTGACACCCATGGTTCAAGTGACAGTAAATGACCTCATCTGCCAAGATCTTTCTCATTTGAATGTTTGAACCCCACTACTTGTCATAGATATTTGACTGTGTCACAAGCTGTGAGCAGCAGAATATTATCCATATGACCTTTTCCCTTGTAATTCACGTGTACATTTTACTGTGGTGGAAAATACGTCAACTAATTATCACACTTGAAATTGTAATTATCAGTAGAATCTCTCCATTCTTAAGCACTTCCTCAAGGTGTTAGATGCTGCTCCTTACCAAAAATCAGTCTTCTAGCAAATAAAAATAATTGAGCATTATTTATTTAAGGAATTTATGATTTGTACAAAACCTTATAACCAAGTACCTTCAGGATGTTGTTTTATTTTTGTATGAATATCACATACAGTAGGTTAGTTTCCTGAATAATTAGGATTCCAACTGGATAGTCTTTGGCATGACGATAATAAAAACAAAAGCTGAAATAAAATGAAAGCATCAGATTTAGACTGGCACCGTGCCCTCCACCACTATATGCCAAAAATTGCTTCTCTAGTGCCATTTTGATATTATATCTAGCTATAAATAGTACATGACTATTGTTTTCTATTGAATGTCAAAGACTTATTGGGTCTTTACACTTCTGTAAAGTGGAGGTTTGGGCAGTGAGCTACTTAACTTGGCCAGCCTAGGCCATCAACCCAGATAACTCTGTCCTTTCATGTAAATTTTTGGGCAAAAGCAATCTACTTTAACTGCCTCACCCAATCAAATTAAATAAATAGTTGCTAGATCTCTACTTTTATCCTGCATGGGAGAACATATATGTAATGCATGAGTTTGGAAACTACCCATCAAATATGAAAGGCCAGGCTCAATGCTGGTGGCCCAAGAGGCTAAGGCGCCAGCCACATACACCTAAGGTGGCGGGTTCGAATCCAGCCCGGGCCCACCAAACAACAATGATGGCTGCAACCAAAAAATACCCAGGCATTGTGGCGGGCGCCTGTGGTCCCAGCTACTTGGGAGGCTGAGGCAGGAGACTCGCTTGAGCCCAGGAGTTGGAGGTTGCTGTGAGCTGTGATGCCATGACACTCTACCCAGGGTGATAGCTTGAGGCTCTGTCTCAAAAAAATATATATATATATGAAAGGCCAATGAGATATTTGCATTGGTTAACACTTATTTCTTGAACCCAGGTATCCAAACTGGGAAAGAAAGGGAGACGGTTGTTAGCTTCAATTTAAGAATCTCTGGTAGTTATTTTCATCAACTTGGACTACAGATGTCTTGTGTATAAAGAAATAATGAAAGGAAGCGGTCCTCATGCTGGATGTATGACTGTTTTGTTCTCTGTGAAGTGTACCCCTGGGAAGTGATTGGTTTATATCAGGTTCAGAGGCGCCAAACTGACTCCAATGCAGGCGATATAAACCATTAAGCTTGATTTAAGTAGCTGTTGCTTCTTCTGAAAGCCCAAGTTGAAAGTGGGAACATAGGGTCAGAGGGTCAGAGGGTCACTGGCTCTCAGAAGGCATGCCAACTTTAACATTACTTCAGGAGACTAACGGTAGGGTGGTGCCTATAGCTTAGTGGATAGAGTGCTGGCCACATACACCCAGGTTGGCAAGTTCAAACTCAGCCTGGGCCAGTTAAACAACAATCACAACTGCCACAACAACAATAAAAAAAATAGGGCTTGGTGCCCGTAGCACAGTGGTTACAGCACCAGCCACATACACTGAGGCTGGCGGGTTTGAACCTGGCTCAGACCTGCCAAAAACAATGACAACTGCAACAAAAAATATCTGTGTGCTGTGGCAGGCCCCTGTAGTTCCAGTTACTTGGGAGGCTGAGGCAAAAGAATTGCTTAAGCCCAAGGGTTTGAGGTTGCTTTGAGCTGTGATGCCACAGTACTCTACTGAGGGCAACATAGTGAGACTCTGTCTCAAAAAAAATAAGAGACTAATGGCAAGAAATGCTGTCTCTCATGCATTTTGATAATTTCCCCCTTCTTAAGTTAGTGGGGTAGGGTGTGCCTAGGGTCCTTTTTGAAGCAGTTTAGATAGTTTGCAATATGTGGGATTAAACCTTTGATTTCAGTAGAGCTGAGAGCTTGTAGAACAAGTAGGCATTTACTTAATGCTTCCTCATTCCATTGGTAAGCTTTATCAACAGTTTAACAGCAGAGGAGAAAGGCACAAACAGATGATGTTTTTCCAAAGAAAAACAAATTGTGAATCTCTTCTATTCATGTCAAAGGATTTTGAATTGATTTGATTTTGAAAATCGTGAAACTTGAACCATTTCTCTGTTTTCCTTTATCTTTCCTTTCAGTTGTCCTTCTTGTTCTTGTTGGGGAAGGATTGAGAGTGAGTTTAAACCCTCTCTAAGATTATAAATGGGTCAGTGCAGATTTTTAGGTAATCTCTTTCCCCATGTCCTGAGATCTGGGAGCTGCAACACATGTTCTCAGCAGTGTTCTTACTGCAGACATTTCACAGCACGCTTGGCTTATGCATAGCATATGCACTTTATCTCATAATCTTCTAGAACATATGCACTCACTTGGGATAGCACTTCATATCCATTAACAAGACGTGTGAACTAAGGAATGTTAGTATACACTATGCATTTTTATTTATTTTATTTATTTTTTTTTTGAGACAGAGCCTCAAGCTGTCCCCCTGGGTAGAGTGCCATGGCATTACAGCTCATAGCAACCTCCAAAAAAAAAAAAAAAAAGACTGTGGCCAGAAGAC
>NW_003852426.1:575538-591762 GCF_000181295.1 Otolemur garnettii
TAGCCGGTTGAGCTATAGGCGCCAAGCCACACTATGCATTTTTAAAATATTGACGTGCTTTTTCTTCCCCGTAAAGTCAATGCCACAGTGCCAAATCAGGATGTTGGGGTTTTGTTTAGTTGGCTTGGTTTTCATTAAAGGAAAACACTCACATCGGACAATCAAAGCCCCCCGAGTTTCATTGTCTTACCAATATTTTAAGATAGGCATTGCATTAAAGCACACACCAATACTGTCTATGCCCAATCTTCTTGACAGGACTTAATTGTGACTACAGTTTCTTAGTTGCTTAGAAGTAGATTTTTAAAAAACATGTATTTGTGTGCATATATACGCAGACACATGCACCATAACTATTATTATATTATTACCTAACTAGTGCTCATCTTCTATTTCTCCGTTGTCTTAGGATGTGCACTTTTAATGTAAGGTTATTGTGCCTGATGATGTTTCTGTGAGTCTTTAATGCAGCGGTTCTCAACCTGTGGATCACAACCCCTTTGTAACAATGAAAATACACCGCAGCATCAGGAAGGTTGGGAATCACTGCTTTAATGTGATTTATAGGGAGGCAGGGTAATGGTATGGTAAATCACCATTATACCTCTTCTATGAAACAACTCCAAACTTAGACCTGCTTATTGGGGAGAATTCTATAGACAGAAGGTCAATGTTGCTCCCGTCCCTGGGGGTTGAGTTACCTTCTTGTTAAGTGGTCTTCCCCCAGTGGGATTCTACAGTCCCACAGATGAAAGCACAGTAGGAGCCCAGCATCTTTTGTGTGGCGTATTGCTTTTGCCAACTTCCTATCCAGCAAACATTGAAGCAAAAGCAAAAGGTAGTTATCTGGAATGAGTTTGTGTGTTGTAATAAAGGCAGATATTTGCTTCATGTGGAAGTATCTGTTTCACAGATATTAACAAACAGTGTTTGGGCCTGATTGGGAGAGGAGGTAGCTTAGGGAGAGGATGTAAGCTGTGCCCATCATTGGAGAATAAGGTATCAGAAGTGGGCAGGACTGGTATCCATGCCCTGCAGTTTGCTTGTGGGGAAACCAATGCAGTAAGAAACAGAAGTGCTTGACCAAAGAATCCATAGAAAGAGGTAGCTAGCGGCAGATTTTTATGGATTCCAAGTTAGGACTTCCACCCTCTCTCAATGCTAGAAATAGATTAGAAGGAGTTTTTTTTTCTATTTGTCACATTGAATTCCATTGATTTAATGAGTCTTTAAATATGAAAACATGTTTTTGAGGGTTTAGATCCAGAAATTTCTCTTGAACTGAAGTGAAAAATAAAAGCTGAAGGAAAAGAATATGATCGAACTATTTGAGGTGATCTGAACCACCTCACCTTTCATGATGCAATAAGTTGCTCTAAGTTTCTTAGCAGAACTTTTGACAGCTGTTGCTTTCAGTGCATTCCATTCCTGTATTCCTTATGGGGTTTTGTTTTTTAAATAGACTACTGTGATTGAAATGAACTCAATATGTAGTAAGTTATCATTTTCTTCAATATAGCTTTGGTTCCTTGGGTCACAAATGTTCAATTTCAGCATATTTTAGGGCAAGTAATCAAAAACACGAATTTTCCTTTGATTTCCTACCAGTGTCTGAACTATCATAGAGCATTCTTCGCTTCAGATGTGATTTGATTCTATAGTATGTTTCTAAGTGATATTTGTCTGTTTCTTACATGATCTCACAGCCATTGTAATAATAGATGTGTACTCAGAAGATCAATAAGGTAATATCTGAAATTGATGTGTTCTTTGCAATTAAGGCAGACATTTGCAAATGTCTTCTTTTAAGCAGTAGTTGGAAAGATTTCACTTGCAGTATAATACCTTAGAGCTAAAAATACTTGTTCAATATAAACTAGAATCACACCTTCTGACTAGATACCACAAAGGGAATGTGATTTTTAAAGTATTTTTAAAAACTTAATTTACTGTAACAAGCAGATTCTCCCATATTATTGACAAATTTGGCTCATTAGATTGTGGTTTGAACATTATGAATGTGAACAAAATGAAATGGCAGTTAAGAAGCCTTTTCCCTCTTTATTTATTTATTTATTTATTTTGAGACAAAGCCTCAAGCTATTACCCTGGGTAGAGTGCCATGGCTTCACTGCTCACAGCAACCTCCAACTCCCAGGCTCAAGCAAGCTCCTGCCTCAGCCTCCCAAGTAGCTGGGACCACAGGCACCTGCCACAACGCCCAGGTCCGGGCTGGATTCGAACCCGCCACCTTAGGTGTATGTGGCTGGCGTCTTAGCCGCTTGAGCCACAGGCACCAAGCCTCCCTCTCTATTTAAATAGAACCCTAGTAACTTTGGCTTCTCTTTCCAACTGGTTTACTGTGTTTCCAGTGTGCTCTTTTAAAACTGATTTCAAAGGATCAGTTGAACATGTACTTTTGTTATGGATGTTTTGTTAGGGCTTTTCTTGGCCTCATGACTCAGTGTGGTTCAATGTCCTAGTAAGAAGTGGAGATTTGGTTCTAGGGAGCCCTCAGCTGGCATGTCTTGCTCCTCCCTTGGCATAGGTTTAGGGAGGATGCTTACCAACTCTGACAGGTCAGTCATTGAGGGCAGTTTGAATGTGAGTACCACTCTGTGAGCCACCCTGCTTTGCTTGTTTTTAAGGAGAAATTCGTCTAGTCATGTGAACCTCCCAAGAGCAGCAGATAAGGTGGGCCAGACTTTAAAAGCAATGCAGATTTTAAGAGCTGCTGCCCTTCCCCTAAATAAATAGGCTTTGGCGTGGGGGCTGCCTTACCCACATGCCCCAAGGCAGCCGGTCTGTTAGTGTGAGCAAGACACCCCAGGCATATAGTTGCTTTATGCTTGTATAGTGATTTTCTACATTTCCTAACACATGATCATAAAGGAACCTCTTTCTCCCAGGTATTGCAGGGTTTCAATAAGACAGGACTTGTTCTAGTTACACAGGCCTTGATCTGTTGTCCACAATTGGGGAATACTTATTTTTCATGTTTTCTGAATCCTCCTGTCTTACTGTTAGCTAATTTTATGGCTTTGGAAGGTTAGAGAAAGTGAGTTTATGACTCTGAAGACCAGAGGACACCAGACTTCAGGAGGGCTTAAATTGGAATTTGGGGACTATAATGAGGAACTTTTAGATATCAGTTCCTGCTGGACAACAGGACTAGATCTAAAGCTCCTTTAGGGAGCTCTGCTATGGGACTGGAACAGTTGATGTAATAACTCCATTGTGTGGAGATTGGATCACCTGAGTTGTGGTAGTTTTCTTTTAAGTCAACTGGTATGAGAGTGTTAATTGCATCTACCTTGGGAACCAGGTATACCCTTTTCTTTAACACCACCATCCTTTTTGTCTTCAGCACAAATAAAGTGTTCAAGTGAGCCAGAGGCAAGAAGAGCCACTTTAGTCCTCACAGCTGTTGGCAGAAAGATAATGTCCTGATGGTCTATTTTAACCTTGAAAGTAAAAATGTATATTTTTTCACTACAGGTACATTGATCAGTAAAAGTGTAACAGCAAAGTATATATTTGATGCCTTCTGTCTTTCCGTGGCAATGTGCTAACAAGTTATGTTAACATTTTACTCAGCCAGAGCCTCATTCATTTGCTAAGCATTTGGCACATTATGTATATTGACCTTAAACATAAATCCCTGAAAGTGTCCTATATTTGGATTGTAATTGTAGACTCAAGCTAACCTTACTGCCTCTTTTTCACACATGTTGAGAAGTCTTTGAAGAACATAGTAGGTTAAGGATCTCCAACTTTGGGAAATATATACATGAAGTGAAACTGGGGTGCTATGTTAAAAATAAACATATGATAACTTAAAAAAAAAAAAAAGCCTACTCCTGAAAAGTGGAGAAACTTGGGCTGCCATTTGGAGACTCGGTGGCCAGTCAGTGGGCTGCTCTGGGCATGTGACCGCCTACGATCTGCAGCTCTATCCTCAGTGAGGTCCTGGTGCTCCTGGGGAGAGCTGAGCCCAGCTGACTTTTTGACTTGCACAGATGAGCAACTGCCCAGGGCAGGGTGCAGACAGCATCTGTGCCCAGGGAAGGAAGCCTGGGTGCACAGCGTCCTAGGAAAGAATCCTAAGAGTGAAAAGGAATAGTTCCGGCTGGTGTGGAGGCTCGTGCCTGAAATCCTAGCACTCTGGGAGGCCTAGGCCAGAGGTCTCCTTCAGGTCAGGAGTTGAAGACCAGCCTGAGCAAAGGCAAGACCTCCAGAGATCTGTCTCCACCAGGATGGCCAGGAGGACAACAGAAGAAAAATTAGTATTGAGTACATTGGATACTTGCTTTTCCATTCCTGTGATAATTCACTAAGGAGAATATGCTTCAACTCCATCTGGGTAAATACAAAAGGTGTAAAAACCAATAGAAAAACAACTACCCCCCCACACACACACAGGAGGGGAGAACACAGGATATTCCAGTGGGGACAGGGGAAGGAGGGAAAGAGGAAAGGAGAGGACCAAGGTTACTGGTAAGCTCTCACCTAAGGTGCACAAGGTGAGGCTCTACAGCACACCCCCAGGTTGACCGGCTCAACTACAACTTCAACCTTGCCTTAGAAATGCAAACCATGTAACCTAATCATTTGTACCCTCATGTTAAATCTGAAATTCAGAAAAGAATAGGAAAACTTAGCCTAGCATTCTGGCAGGGCTGAGGGACTGAGGTGGGAGGAGCACTGGAGCCCAGGAGTTTGAGATTGCTGTGAGCTAGGCTGATGCCAGGATTCTGACTCAAAAATAAACAAGAATGAGAGAGAGGGCTCGGCGCCTATAGCTCAACCGGCTAAGGCGCCAGCCACGTACACCTAAGGTGGCGGGTTCGAATCCCCAGCCTGGACTCGCCAAACAACAATGACGGCTGCAACCAAAAAATAGCCAGGCGTTGTGGCGGGCGCCTGTGGTCCCAGCTACTTGGGAGGCGGAGGCAAGAGACTCGCTTGAGCCCAGGAGTTGGAGGTTGCTGTGAGCATGATGCCACGGCACTCTACCCAGGGGGACAGCTTGAGGCTCTGTCTCAAAAAAAAAAAAAAAAAAAAAAAAAAAAAAGAATGAGAGAGAGAGAGAGAGGGAAAGGGAAAGGAAAGGAAAGGAAGAAACAGAATAGAAAAAGGGAGTTCCTTTAAAAGGGAGTTTCTTCCCCCCCCACCCCAAACAACTAAACGTGGATCAACTGACTGCTCTCAGGGGTCAGGATAGCAAGACTACAACTAGTCTCCTGGTTCCTATCCAGCCCTTCCTCTGAAAGGTTGGTGTCCCTTCTTCTTGCAGAAGGTCAACCCACCACCACCACCCCTCCCCCACACCTCCACCCCACAGAAGATGCCAGCTCCCAGACCCGGAATTTCAAACCTGGAATTTGGCTTCAGCTTCCCCCTTCCACACACTGTCCAGGACTGAAGAATATCACCCAGGGGGATCATAGTGCAAGAGCATGAGAAGTGTGTGGTGCGTACCATAGGGAGTGACCACATAGGGGTGGGGGTGGGGGCTGCTGGTGCTCAGGATGTCTTCAGGCCACTTGGAATAGAAAGGGCACACCCTGGGGAGGCAGGAAAGGGAAAAGACCTGTGTGGTATTGCCTGGACTCTGGTGGAGAACAGGGCAGAGAGAGGAGAGGGAAAGGGTACTGACCCTGGCTTGGGAACCCGCACCACAGTGGGAAAGGGAATGGGTGTGGCAGATAAGAGGGAAACAAGGGAAGCAGCTTCCAAAAATAAAGAGGCAGGGGGCAGATGGAGGGCAAGGGCGTTGGGGAAAAATAACCAAAAAGCTGAGGCAGGGGATTCAAGGCAAAGGCGGGCTCTAGGAAAACATTTCCAGGCACTGGCTCCTGCTCTGCTCAGGGTGTCCTTCAGCAACGCTCCCTCAGTCAAGATGAATCAAATTCATCCTTATTAGGAACTCACGCGCTGCATTGTTAAAACCCAGCATCACCTCATCTCCTTTTTGACATCTCTGCAGAGAAGCCAGAAAATACACCCCCCTCCCAGAATCCGCTTCCCTGTTTCATTCCAGGTCACAGTGACAGATGAAATGATGGTTTGACTGACTGTCCGCACAGACTGATTGACAATCCCACTGTGGCTGTGTATAATTTTGAAACGATACTTCGCATTTGGGACTCTGATTCTCTTGGTCACAACGGAATCTTTTCCAGGTTTCAGAAGTTCCCTCTGTGCTTTTAAATTCTGTGCCTGAAACCACCCATGGGACTACCCGTGGGACTCCAGCCCAACGAGACTTCTAGTGCTCCCACCCTGGCTCTGCCCCGTGCTAGCTATACAAGGCATTTCTTCCTATATACCTCACCTCCGGTCACCACATTTTCACGCTGCTCAAGCAGGTCGAGTTGAAGAAATGCTTGTCTTTAGTCTTCCTGGTCATGCTGTCATTGCATTGGTCCTAAATTAGCCTTACTCAAAGAGGTAAGTGACTGCTGCCCGGTTTTGACAACTCCTAAGCTCTCCCCTTGCCATCTTCGTACACCCTAAAAATTCAAACCCCCTCCCAGCTTGGGAATGGGCACCTGCCAGGCCAGTCTCCTTGCCATCCTCTGCTCATCCCTAATTCTCTCTGCTTCTGCACCTGTGTTCATTCTGACTTTCCTATCAAGTGTCAAGAGTCCGCAGTCACCTCTAGTTTCAAACAGAATGCATTTTTCTCCGTCGTCCTTCCTCTCAGCCTCTCCAGAGCATTCTGCAGGTACACAATCGAGATTTTCCTCTCCGGAATCCATGTTTCTGCCAAATCCCATGAAAGCCTTTGATAAGGAATAATTACTAGACCCCTCTGAGCCTACCAAATTATCTACTAATCATAGCACTGTGATCTATAAAAGTCACAGAGCAAGCTCGGTGCCTGTGGCTCAAGTGGCTAGGGCTCCAGCCACATACACCTGAGGTGGCAGGTTCGAATCCACCCTGAGCCCGCCAAATAACAATGACTGCTGCAACCAAAAAATAGCCGGGCGTTGTGGCGGGCGCCTATAGTCCCAGCTACTTGGGAGGCAGAGGCAGGAGGATCACTTCAGCCCAGGAGTTAGAGGTTGCTGTGAGCTGTGATGCCACAGCACTCTACCCAGGGTGACAGCTTGAGGCTCTGTCTCAAAAAAAAAAAAAATCATGAAGCAGAGTGCAGATGTGGTTCCTACCCATGTCTGTGTGAGTGTGTGAGTGACAGATGGAGTGAGTGAGTGTGTGGGGGAGGAAGGACTCGGTTTGCTGCTGCCTGTGACTTTTGCCTCCCCTCCACCTCTTTCCCTCCTGGCTGCTGCAGTGGCTGCTCCCTGGGCCACAGGAAATGAGCGATGACAATGATGTGGAGGAGAGCCACAGAGCGGCCATCAAGAACAAGGGAAGTTTCAGTCTGTGGCTGACAAAATGGCTCATCATAATGCATTAGAATGAAAACCTAAGAACCACACTGAAGACAGCTTTCACAGTTTGCAGGGACTCGGTCCCATCATCCAAGGAAAGAGGGCATCCCGGGCCCAAACCCTAGACAAAGCCACCAAGTATATCCATCATATTCGCAGGAAATACCACACACACCCCAGCATGATATTGACGACCTCAAGTGGCAGAATGCTCTTCTGGTGGAGCAAGTCCCTGCACTGGAGCGGGTGAGGTCAAGTGCCCAACTGCAGACCAACTACTCCTCCTCAGACAACAGCCTCTACACCGACGCCCAGGGCAGCACCATCTCTGCATCGGATGGGGGCTAGGGCTGCAGCCTGAAGAGCCCCAAAGCAGGAAGAAACTCCGGATGGAGGCCAGCTAAGCTACTCTGGGCAGGCCAGCAATAAAAACTGTCTCCCTCATCTCATCTTCCTTTCAGTCCATCATTAGAACCCTCAGAACCATTTAAGAGACTCTTCATTTTTCTCTTTCTCCCCTTTTAAAACAACGTTGACTTTTATGAGGAGGCTCTTGGACAACAGCTCTCCTTCTCCTTCCCCATTTCCACTTTTAAAAAAATGTGTTGCCTTCACGACTCCTTCTCCCCACCAGGCATTTTTAAACCCAAACACCCCAGAGGTGGCAGCTTTTTGAAACGTGGAGGACAGACCTTCAGAGGCCTGCCACATCTCTGAGCACATAGTCTCCTGCCCAACCCACCAGCTCCTCCAGCCCTGCCTGCCCCGCCTAGACCTCTCCTCCAACGCAAACCCACCCTGCACCTGCACTGAGAGGATGAAAATTGTGTGTGATGGGAAAAGGTACCATGGACCAGAGAGATCCCCAAAAGTCAACACACCTATCTCAAATGGAAACATTTCAAGTAGCAGGGATGTATGTTACCAAGAGACAGGAAGAGAAAGAAGAAAACAGAAACCAAAAGGCTTGGAAGTGGTTCTTTATCCGAAAGCAGATGGGGGGGGGGCAGTGGAGGATGGAATGGAGGGGAGGCCATGTTTACAGCAGGTAAAATGAAGGGGAAGCAGGTAGCACCAGGAGCCAGGCTCCCAGAGAACAGGGTTCCAAGGTAGTGGTCCAGGATCCCTGGGACTGTCCCTATGGCTGAGGCCACCCACTCCAAGAGGAGCCCTTGGCATGGAGTCTGCTGAAATGTAGGCAGAGAGCAGAGAAGCCCCCTGGACCTTTGAACTTAGCAGCCTGACTCACTCTACTCTGTATCTTGGCTCCTTTCCTGAGCTTCACGTGACCAATTGTCCTCTAAATTCATCCCCTTGAGTGAAATTCCTCCCCCACTCATTTCCTATACCCCCACGACCACCATTTCTGGAAGTGGGATTCTTTCTGTACATGCCTGTGGATTTGTCCACTGACAGTGGACAAAGATGATGGAAGAGTGCTCACCCAGCACAGCCAGAGGGAGGCAGCTCTAAGCGCTCCTGTGGTGATCACAGCCCACCAGGACCTGGGGCTGGAGGTGCTCCATGAGATTCTCAGGGCAGTGGGAACTGCCTGAGGGTGAGAAGGAAAAGCTAGATTCGGGAGGTTGCTGTGTGTTTCACAGAGACTGCAAACATACTGGAAAAGCATGGAGAAGGAGGGGAAGATAGTTTAAGGGCCCTGGGGTGAGGACAGAAGTGTAGGGGGGAGGGGTATGGTGGACACCCTGGGCACTCATGGGGGTGGGGGGCAGGTTTACTCCTAGAATGGACTGTGGATACTTGAGGGTCAGGATAATTACTAAGAGAAGATTCCCTATATGTGTAATATAAGTGACAACTGGAAGTGTAGGAAAAGGAATTGAAACTTCATAAATAAAACCAAGTTGGGGTGTGGTAGAACATCCTATGGTCATCCTGTTCCTGCTTTATTTATTTATTTATTTATTTTGCCGTTTTGGGCCTGGGCTGGGTTTGAACCCGCCTCCTCCGGCATATAGGGCCAGCTTCGCCCAGGTCCTGCATTTTCACAACCTTGTATCCCAGGGAATATCCTCTGACCTCCTGGATCCCTAGCCCTCCTGGGTCCACAGCTTCCTCTCTTGTAATGATACTTGGGTCTCCAGGACAAAAGACGGACAGGTGGATCTGGGCTGAAGCCCTGTCTGTCACTGTGCTTCCCCCCCCACCCCCCAGCCCCCAGTTCAGGGTCTCCATCCCAGCTCCAGTTCCCTAAAACTGAGAGCTCAGCCCAGTGGGGTTTTGACCATGTGCCCCCTTCCCCACGCTGCTGGACCCGGGCCTTCCAGTCCCGCTCTACGTGGGCAGATCCTCCCACCAGGCTCAGGCTGAGGGGCCGGCCCGCACGGGTCGGGCCCGCACGGGTCTGGGCCGCACCGCACAGTCCCACACCGCAAGGTTTTGGATCCTGCCGCTCCCGATGGTCTCGACCTCCCGCTCGTCCTGCGGAGAACATCCGCCATGCCCTAGTACTGATCAGCTCCTGCTGACCAGCTGACGGGCAACTAGGCTGACCAAAAGACATCTGTGGCTTCTAAGAACAAAGCTAGTCTTGAAACCACAGAACGAAACCTGCTGGCTTCGTAAGGGGATTTGCCAAACCACAGATGTCCTACCTTATGTACACCGTTGCCTTTTAAGAGACAAATTCTATAATTAGGCAAAACTGCCTACTTTTTCCATTAAAATGTGCTGGGGCCAGAGGCGGCGAAAAACTTTGAGCAGACCCAGTATCCCAGATGCTGTTGCCTTAGCTTTGGCCCCGGCTCGGGGTTCCAGGGCTCCTCCTTCTCTCCAGGGCGGAAAGAAGCCAGCAGCTTAAACAACCTTCCCCCGACCTCGAATTTCCACTTCGGCCTCAGAATCCCGGTGGGCCGGCCTGGAAAGCCTTTTTTTCCCCCACACTGTGCCCCTCCATCCCCAGCCACGGCCTGGAAAACTCTGAAACTCGGCAAAAGCAGGGCGATATAATAAGAGAGGCTGTGCCAGTCGAGCCAGGACCCCGGGCTTCTACCTCGGAGCCGCTCTGTTTACGGCCCCCCTGGAAGCTTGAGCCCTCACGGAAAGACAGGTCTGCTCAGGCGGGACTCTCGGTTCCTGACGACCCTATCTCCTCCACCTGTAGCTTTGGGCGGCATGGGAGAATCCGGTGATTGGAGAGATCCCAGGACAGAAAAGGAAGCTTAGCTCCATAGCGGGTGACTAAGCGCTGCCCACAATCGCCACAAAGTTCATTTGCAATTGACTGGTAGGCGTGGTCAGGATTGTTCCCTGACCACAGTGCACCCAGGTCTGCCATTTACCCCCGGGTCAATTCGGCGGGCTTGGTAGGGGGAGAGCTGAACCCAGGAGACTTTTGAATCCGGTAGACGAACAAGCAGCTGGGCAGGCAGGCTCTGTACCCAGGGAAGAAAGCTTGAGAGTGAAGATGTCTTTGAAAAAGAGTTATACAAAGCAAAACTCAGGTTCTTGTTTGCATTCCCCTAGGAATACGGTTCATCAATTTATTAGTCCCAGGGGTGAAGGTAAGAGGCCTAAAACCGGTATTCTGGTTCCTATGCAGCGCTTCCTGGATAAAGCTGGGTCTCTCCTACTCTTGAAAAAGACCTAAACCATCAGCGGAGGATCGCAGCTGCCAGCCGCACTTCTACCTCCGCGCCCGCCACTTGCCCCGGAGCGGTTACTACCCAGAGCCAAGTGCTGGGCCACAGGGAGCTTCGTGGTGGGAGGTGAGCGAGCACGCAGGGTTCCAGAACTGGCTGGGCCTCTGGGGCCAGCATCCATTCTGCCTGTCCTCCAAGTCCTCATCCGCCCCGTCTCCAGAACGGGCTCCCCCAAGGAGGCAAATATTCTGGGGTCACCTGGACTTCGCTGCAGCGGAAGAGGAGAGACTTGAGGCGAGCTGAGCAGGGACGCTGCCGGTGAAACTTAGACCACAGTGGAAAGGGCAATGGGAGCGTTGGGAACTCAAAGCTTTCGCAGACAAGACTGAAGGAAAGAACCAGGTTCCAAAAAATAAAAGGGAGCGGGGACTTCCAGGGAGTAGGGGAGGAAATGTGGAGAAGAGCATTCAAGCACACTGTGGGTTTCCATCTGTGTTCCTTCCCCCACTCTGGTTCCTGCTCTGCCTGAACCTGGCTCATGCTCTCCTTCAGGGGAATCTTCCCACCCAGTCACTCCCCTAAATCTGACCTGGGTTGTCTAGAGGGTTCAGGACCCTGGCCTTGTCCCTGCAGACTGCAAGCTCTACCGGTCTTTGAAAGTACAGGTAGCTGCCTGACCACCCTGGCTCGCACCTGTAACCCTTGCATTCTGGGAGATGGAGGTGGGTGGATTGCCTGAGCTCAGGAGTTCAAGACTAGCCTGAGCCAGAGGGCGACCCCGTCTCTAGAAAATATAGCTGGGCGTTGTGGTGGTTGCCTGTAAGTCCCAGCTACTCAGAAGGCTGAGGCAAGTGGATCGCTTGAACCCAAGAGTTTGAGGTTGCTGTGAGCCAGATTGCAAGGGCACTCTGCCCAGGGTGACAAAATGAGACTCGGTCCCAAGGAAAGAAAGATAGGAAGAAAGGAAGGAAGGAGCCACCTCACAATTACCGTGAATATTTCTGGTTATTAATAATCATTGTCTACGTGTTCATATCCAGTTTTTCCAGGAAAGAAGCAATTTTTAAACAAAAAGAATAAATTATTATCAAGCTATCCCCCATACAAGGGTGATAATCACAACTATTTAGGAAGGGCACTAATTCATTTATTCACTGGTTCCTTTAAACATTGCAGAACACCCTCCACCCCCCAACCAGTCAAAGTCTGGATACCGTACAGAGGCCTGAGTGGGGTGTGCTCGGGTCCTTAAGGGAACTCAGACAAAGGTTGAAGATCAGCCCTGCACAGTCAGTGTGGTGCCTGTGCCTGCTGTCCAGGCTGAGCTGAGGGCCAGTAGAGACGGGGTGTCAGACTGGCCTATGCCATGCCACTTCCACTGCCTTTACTGGAGATGCCATCAGTCAGTGCCCCTAGGGAGGGAGGGAGGACCAAAAGCCAGGTTTAGCACATTTGCATTACTGCAAAGTTTTCCTTCTTGTCTGGACTTCATCTTCACTCCCATCCCCAGTCCTAGGCACCCACCAATTAGCTATGTTTGCCTTTCCTGGACAGTTCCTATTAATGAAGTTATGCATTCCAGTCTCCTGTGCCTGGCTTCCTTAACTTACCCTGAGGTTTCTGAGGCTCACCCATATTATATCCTTGTAATCGTTGGATAGTATTTCCTCATATAGGTGCATCAGGTTTGCTCGCCCCATTGCCAGTTGATATTCGGGGTTTTTTCCAGTTAGGGGGCTGTTGTATAGATAATAATACTACAAAAATTGGGGAATAAATCTTTGTGTGGACATAAGTTTTCATTTGTCTGGGTAGATCCCCAGCACTGGTGTTGCTGAGCTGTATGATAAGTTTATGTTTAACATTTTAAGGCTCTATCAAATTGTTTCATAAACTGACTTTCCTATATACATTGCCACCAGCTAAGTTTCTCTACGTCCTGCACAATGCTTTCCCCCTTATGATAGCCATTCTAGTGGTGTGTAGCACTACCTCACTGTGGTTAATTTTCACTTCCCTGATGAGTAATGATGCTGAAAAATGCATCTTCTATCTTTCTTTTTTCTTTCCTTTGTTTCTTCTATTTTTGTTGCCTTGGTGGAGTGCCAAGGCATCATACCTCACAGCAACCTCAAATTCATGGGCTCAAGTAATCTTCTCGTCCCTGCTTCCCAAGTAGCTGGGACTACACGTGCTGGCCACAATGCCATACTATTTTTAGAGACAGGGTCTAGCCCTTGCTCAGACTGCCCTTAAACTCCTGAGCTCAAGTGATCTACCAGACTCAGTCTCCCAGAGTGCTAGGATTACAGGAGTGAGCCTAAGGCCCAGCCAAAAATGCATCTTTTCATGTGTATGCTAAGCATTCAGATATAATCTTTGCTTGAAATGATACAAATCTTTAACCCAGTTTGAAATGGCTTGTTTATCGTTTTATTATTGAGTTATAGAAGTTCTTCATATCTGTTAGACTCTGCTTTATCAGATACATGAATCACAAATTATGATCCTAGTTTGTGACTCAATTTTTATTTGCTTAATAAAGTCTATGGAACTTAAAAGTTACTGATTTTTTATGAAATCCAATTTATCGATCATTTTTCACATGTCTCTATCTAAGAATTCCTTGTGTAGCCTGTGCTCATATAGCTGAGAACTCTTTGGAATCTATTTAGGAACTCTTTGTCCAACCTGAGCTCAGGGATCCTTTTTTCCTATATTTCCATCTAATATATTCATAGCCTTAAATCTTACATTAAGGTCTATGATCCATTATGGGTAATTTTTGTGTTTGATGTGAGGTAGGAACAAAAGTTTATATTTTGCACGTGGATATCCAAAAGTCCAAGCACTCTGTTGAAAAACCTCCCTTTTGGCACCTTGCTTGAAAATTAATTAACCGTTAGTTTAAGAATACACATATGGACTCTCAATTCTGTTATATCCATTTATATTGGCCTGTTCTTATGACAAAACAATACTGTCTTGGTGCCCATAGCTCGGTGGGTAGGGCTCTGGCCACATACACCGAGGGCTGACAGGTTTGAACCTGGACCAGGCCAGCTAAATCAACAATGACAACTGCAACAACAAAAAAAATAGCTGGGCACTGTGGCAGGTGCGTGTAGTCCCAGCTACTTGGGAGGCTGAGGCAAGAGAATCACTTAAGCCCAAGAGTTTGAGGTTGCTGTGAGCTGTGACACCATGGCACTCTACCCAGTGTGACAGCTTGAGACTCTGTCTCAAAACAAAACAAAACAAAACAATACTGTCTTGATTAACTGTGGCTTTATGATAACTTTTGAAACTGGGTGGTATGAGTCTTCCTTCTTTCTTCCCTTTTTTCAACACCATTGTGACTTTTTGAGTCCAGCCCCTTATCATAGAGATGTAGTCTCACTCTCTTGCTGCAGACTACAGTGCTGTGGCATCACCCTAGCTCACAGCAACATCAAACTCCTGGGTTCAAGCCATCATTCCAGCCTCAGCCTCCCAAGTAGCTGAGGCACTCTGAGTACCCTGAGACACAGGAAGAAAACTAGGGTCAGTGTCCCAAGGAGATTTGACCAGGCCACACAGTTCTTCACCTAGTTTAGCATGGAGATTAAAATGCTGGCTGCTCCAGGTAGGGTAGAGTCTTCTCTTCAAGAGCCACAAAAGAGCAGTGCTTGTAACTCAGTGAGTAGGGCACCAGCCCCATATACAAAGAGTGGCAGGTTCGAACCCGGCCCTGGCCAAACTGCAACAAAAAAAATAGCCAGGCTTTGTGGCAGGTGCCTGTGTTCCCAGCTACTCTGGAGGCTGAGGCAAGAGAATCAGGTAAGCCCAAGAGCTGGAAGTTGCTGTGAGCTGTGATGCCACAGCACTCTACCAAGGGTGACAAAGTGAGACTCTGTCTCTAAAAAAAAAAAAAAAAAAAGCCACAGGAGTTGGGAGAAGACATTCAGAGACATTATGTTCCTCAGCCCAGCCCTCTGCTGTAAAAGAGAGGGAGGAAATCAATATGCATGACCTCAGAAGGTTACCACCATACCACATATCCCACAAAGAATGTCCACATTGAGTATTAGGAAATCTAAATATTCAATAGTTCATAAAATCAATGGAATAGGAAAATGGACAAAAGATATAACAAACACTTCATTTAAAAGGATATGCAGATGGAAAGAAAGGACGGGACAAGTTTCTCCACATTATTGATCACTAGGACAATGCAAATTAAAACCAAAATGAGCTAATTTTATACCCCGGTCAGCAAAGGATACAATAAAAAGTAGTGATAACAACAAATGTGGATGAGGGCAAAGTCCCATCTTAATGATGCCCCTTCCCCTTGGCCCACCTGTCCAGCACACAGCCCTCTCCCTCCTGCCTCAGACATCAGAACCTGTACCAGCATCAGGCTCATCACTTCCTCCCCTCAGGGAGAGACTCTCAGTGAAGCTCATCCAGGGAGTCTGCTCACAGGCTCCTCTAAGGAGTACTAGGGGCATCCTCTACGCCTTTCTTTCCAGCAGATTTCCAGGGATCTCCAGCAAGCTCACTGCAGACCACACTGCTGACCCCTTCTCCATTCCCCACAACCTGGGGGAAGCTCACAATGAGTTCTCCCAAAAAGCAATTTCTCTTCTCCCACTATCTCTATAGTGTTCTTTCTAGTTGCTAAGCAAGGTAACCACACTGGGCATCAGTTAATCTTTCAATTCCTATAACACTGTGGTGTTATGAACAGTGTAGTAGTTAGTTTCTCCACAGAAACAGAACAAGTAGAAGGATACATATATAATCTTCACCTGATTTGATGACAGCCACCTATACGATGGAAGGCAATGTTCATGACTCAAGTTTACTGATTTAAAAGTACCTTATATCTGCTGTTTGACCAAATGTCTGTGCTACCTCATGGCCCAGTCATGTTAACAAATCAAATTAATCATCACAAGAAGCAAATGAGATAACATCCCTTTGGATCTTAGACTACAGACTTGGATATAGGAAGTGCTCCGTGAATGTTGGCCTTACAAATGTGAGGAACTACTTTAGATCTTATGGAACATAGCAGGTCTGAAGGTATCAGAAACTTGTTCATTAACTCTTTTTTTTTTGAGACAGAGCCTCAAGCTGTCCCCCTGGATGGAGTGCCATGGCATCACAGCTCACAGCAACCTCCAATTCCTGGGCTCAAGCAAGTCTCCTGCCTCAGCTTCCCAAGTAGCTGG
>NW_003852426.1:591782-602086 GCF_000181295.1 Otolemur garnettii
AAAAAAAAAAAAAAGACTTTAGATATCCACATATACTACCAAGTGTATGTCCTTTTGAGAAGCCAAGTTCATAGTAAACATCAGGCTTTCATAATATACAAAGGAGGCCAAAATATATATACACATTTTATTTTATTTTATTTTATTTATTTTTGAGACAGAGTTTCACTTTGTTGCTTTCAGTAGAGTGCCGTGGCGTCACAGCTCACAGGAAGGCGTTGTGGCTGTCACTTTGGGGCTTAAGTGAGTCTCTTGCCTCAGCTTCCCAAGTAGCTGGTACAACAGGCACCTGCCACAACGCCTGGCTATTTTTTGGTTGCAGCCGTCCTTGTTGTTTTTGGTGGGCCTGGGCTGGATTCAAACCCACCACCCTAGGTGTATGTGGCCGGCGCCTTAGCCACTTGAGCCACAGGCGCCCAGCCTATTCGTTAACTCTTTAGGAAAAAAAGAATACATGGAGAATTCAGTTGTGTTAACTGATGGGGTTTGGGTTTTGGTTGTTTATTTCTTCGCTGTGTCAGTGAAGGACAGTTAAGCAACCCTCTGCATACAGGGTGCAGTGCATGCACTAACGACTAGGGATTTCACGTGGCATTTGGAGTCAGTTTTGTGGTACTATGGGGAAACTGAACAATTATTTGAGAATATAATACCTCTGCCTGCTCTCCAGTAGGGAACTGGCTGGTCCATTGAGCCTATTTGATCCCCAGAAAGTGTGTAGGAATGTGGGGGGAACAAAACTTGAAGAATAGGAAAATGTGGAACCACCCAGGTAAAGACTTGAAGGTTATGAGAAGCCTTGCCTAGATCCACAGAGGAAGACTGGACTTGCCCATGGGCACTTCCAGGATACAAAAGCCAGCACGCACTTGGAGACTTGGAGGCACAGTCTGTTGTGTTCCCTCTCTGATGGGTGGGGTAGTGAGTGACCCCAGATTGCCCTGCACCTTCTCACCAGGCCTGTTCTGAAGCCAAGAGGCAAGCCAGGGAAGGAAGGAAAGGGCAAAGACTGCGTGGGGTCACACAAAACAGGGCAGGCAGAAGGAAGTAGGAGGAAGGCCCTGACCACAGAGCGCACAGGGAATGGCATTTTCCCTAACTCAAGACTTAGCCATGCCCGACCAGAGCCTAAGATGTGAGTGCCTGGTAGAAGATGATGGGAAGAACATCACCAGGGGCATGTGCTAGTGGCTGGGATGAGAAGACAGGAAGGAAGAGGATGACAAACATCTAGGAGGTGAGGGATCACTTCAGTCTAAGAATCAGGTGACAGTTCTATTTCATTAGGTTTCTAAGCACACTGTCTGGGTGTGGGAGCAGGTGGAGGAGTCCCAGCTGTGAGACCAGCCACATGTGAGCTTCCAAAGGGAAGCCTAGGTACCACCTCTCCACCACACTTACTGGGAATCCAGGTTCTCCCCTAGGCTGATACCTCTGCCTCCCCCCATTCCCCCTCCCTCCCCTTCTTCCCACAGTCATTCTCTGCCTCCCGCCTCCATTGTCCTGGCCAGGACCATCATGCACCCTGCCTCTCCCCTCACTTTCAGTAAGTCTTACAGCTCAGAAAGGAACAGAAATACAGGTTGAGATCAGGTGTTTTAAAAATGTATTCAGTGCTTTCTGGGGGTGTATTGGAGGAGAACAACACTGTCCCTAATGTCAAAGCACATGCCCAATACCTAATTTTAAGCTATGTGAGAAAAGCCATCCTAGTGAAGGAAATTGAGGCCCAAAACGTTGAGCATGCTTACCCAAGATTCAGCTAAACTTCCTGGAACAAGGGGTTGCCAGATACAACCCCAGCTCCTGTTATATGCAACTGCCTGCTGGGAAACTGGATGTGAATGATTCAAACTCTTCCTGCCTCACAGGGCCACTCATGCCCCTGGGTGGGATCCTTCTGTGGCTCCCACTGTTCCTTCCATGTCTGACTTCCTCCATTCTCAAATCCATCTCTATAAATCAGGAAGAAAATCACACCTTACAGGGCATGAACGTTTATTAACCTATGAGCTCTTTTTCAAAAAGTTAAAGAATATTCTCCAGAGATGAGGGAATAAAACAAACAAGATCAAGACACAAGGTCTGCGGAATCTGGGCATCAATCCACGATGGGGTGAAGGGACTCCCCACAGATGTGCAAGAGTGAAGTTAACAGGGCAGTGTCCCAGAAAGAAACTAGGGAACTTAGGCTGGTGGGAAGTGAGAGGAGACTTTACCAAGAAATGACCTTGACAATAACCATCATCAATATGAAGGTGTTAAGAAGGGATTTACTACGAAAGAGTTGGGGGATACATTTATTAAAGTAGAAGATCACACAAAGCAAGAAAATGAAAGCCTCAGGCAATTATTAAATCCCTGAAAAAAAATCAAAATAAGGGAGTTTAACATGTGATTCACATTTGAGTAACATTCCCGTAAGTCAGTAATTTTATCTTGGACTCTCCTTCCACTCAAAATCATCATGTACCTACACTGGATGGTTGAAAATGTGTGTGATGGGAAAGGTAGTGTGGGCCAAAGAGATCCTGAAAAGCCCACACAAATGTCTCAAATGGAGACATTTCAGGTAGCATGGATGTAAGCTACCAAGAGACATGAAGAGAAAGAAGAAAACAGAAACTAAAAGGCTTGGAAGTGGTTGTTTATCAGAAAGGTAATGGGGGCAATGGATGAAGGGGAAGCAGGTAGCACTAGGAGCCAGGGTCACCAAGAGAATAGGATTATAAGTAGTGGTCCAGGATCCCAGGGACTGTCGCTGTGGCTAGGGCTACTCACTGCCAAGAGAAGACCTTGGCAGTGAATCTACTGAAATATGGAAAGGACCAGAGAAGCCCTCTGCACCTTTGACCTGAGCAGCCTGGTTCACTCCAATGTCTTGGCTCCTTTCCAGAACTTAATGTGATCAATTGTCCCTAATTCATCTCCTTGAGTGGAATTCCTCCCCCCCCCCACTTTCTATACCCTGGCCACCACCATTTCTGGAAGTGTTACTCTGCACATGTTTGTGGATTTGTTGATGTCAGTGAACAAAGAGTTTAGAAGAATGCTCATCCATCTACTGAGGGTGACCAAATAAGACTCTGCCTCAAAAAAAAAAAAAAGGGTGCTCACTCAGCACAGCCAAAAGGAGGCAATTCCAAAGACACTAAAGGTGCCCAGAGCCCAGGAGAACCCAGCGTGAAGGTGTTCAGTGAAAGTCTCATCCAGGCAGAGGGAGAAATCTCCTGAGTTTAGGAAATAAAAGCCAGAATTGGGAAGTTATTCTTTGTTTCTCAGAGAGTGCAAACATACTGGAAACTCCTGGAGAAAAAGAAGAGAGAATTGCAAAGGCCCTGGGGTGTGGGGGAGGGGGTATGATGGCCTCCCTGGGCACTGGTGAGAGTGGGGGGCAGGTTTACTCCTAGAATGGACTGTGGATACTTAAAAGTCAAGATATTACTGGGTGAAGATGGTACATATGTTTGAAGAACCTTGAGGTATTTTATAATTGGAAGTGAGGGGAAAAGAAGTAAAACTTCATAAATAAGAACAAATTGGAGTGTGGTGTAACAGTCAGCCCTGGGTCCTACATTTTTTAAATCTTGTATCCAGGTGCTCGTCCTCTCCCTTCCTGGATACCTGGCCCTCCTGTGCCCATAATCCCTTCTGTCATATTAGAGTCTCACAGACAAGAGGTGGACAGGAGGACCCATGCTAAAGCTTCCACATGAGAAATCACTACCCTGATAGGGTCTTATTATACTGTAAAAGAAAGTTTTCTTCTCCCAATTCAAGGTTTCCATCCTAGTTGGAGATTCCTGAAACTGAGGGCTCAGTCCAGTGGGGTTTTAACTGTGTGCTCCCTTCCCGTGCTCCTGGACCCAGGCTATCCCCTCCCTGTCCTGCTCTACATGCCCAGATCTTCCTGCAAGAGTCAGGTTCATCGCAGGTGCTCCTTGGTCCTCTGTGGCAGTGCTTCTGATCCAGCCACTCTCCAACAATCTTGTCCAGTCTCCTCTAGTGAGTGCCCAGCCTGCCCTTTACTGGTGAGCTCTGGCTGAGGGGAAATTGGGCTCCCATCTCTTGATCTTAGATAGGGCTGGGAAGAGACACTACTAAAGTTTTCTTTTAAGCACCAAGCACCAACATTATCATCTCTGTTTCTCCCTATCTCTATCTCTCTAAGACACCTCTCTCACACTCTGTCACCCAGACTTATGTAAAACCAGAGAACCACAGAACTCCTCTTCTAACCACACCACAAGAAACAGAGAAGGAACTAGCAGGGCCCCACCCAAGCAACCTTCCCCTGTCTTTTCCCCTGGCACTCTAATTTTTTCAGATCTGGGTTGGCCACCCCAAACAAGAAACCCTGCCCCACCAACCTCCACCCCTATGATGAAGCTGTGAAACTCAGTGAGACCAGGTTGTAAAGAAAGGCATCCCCCCTTAGGTACGACTTGATGGGTTTCTCCCCCAGAACCAGCCTGCTGCCTGTGGAAGCAGAGGAAAGCCTGAAGACTGGAGGCTGTGGGGCCCTGGCTGCCTGGCAACCCCACCTCCCCCAGCCTCTAGCTTGGGGGGAAGGAGGAATGGGTGAACTGGGTGATTGGAGGACCAGGTTTGGAAACCTCTCTGTCTGAAGATGGGCAAGGAGCTTCCCTGGGAGACTGAATACTGTAAAGGACAGGTGGCCTCTGGACAGCCGCACTTCCCACTTTCTATATCTGGTCTCTTGGCTTTCCAAACCAGTGAACTTGAAAGCACATGAATCCACTACTTCTGTCCACCATTCCCTCCCCTTGTGGTGACCTCAGCATGACAGCGCTGGTGACTTCAGGATGTGAAAGTGAGTGTGGGGCTAGGGCCTGCAGCAGCTAACAAGAAAGGAGAGGCTGGCCCACTGCCAGCCCCAGGATCACTGGCTCCCAGCGGAAGTTAGGCTCCCCAAATTCAGATGGGGGGGCTCCCTTCCACGTTTGCGCTCTCACCTCCCAGCCTCTCTCAAGTAGGACCTGGCTCACTGGGAAGCCCAGGTACACACTTTGAACGGTGGTTCAAAAAGGGTGTGAGGGAGAGAATAGTCAGATCAGACCTGAAAAACAGGGAACCTCAGGACTACAGATTTGAAACTTCCCTCCACTGGGCGTGACTAAGAAGGCTCCAGGCCCCCAAAGAAGAAAGGTTGATTCGTAACTGACTTGTTGGCTTGGTCATTATTATTCCCTCTCTGAGCACCTAAGTCTGCAGCTTTATCCTTGACGAGATCTGGCTGCTCCTGGAGAGAGAGGAGCCCAAGAGACTTTTGAATCCGATAGATGAACAGCGTGAAGAGGGCGCAGGCTATGTGCTTAAGCATGATGATTGATGTCTCTGAAAAATTACACGAATTTTATATAATGTATAATAAAAATTATAGGCCAGTTTCATTTTTGCATTCCACTACTGAATACAGATCATCACTTAACTAGTCCCAGGGCAGACGGCAACAGGCTTAAAACTGCTTTTCCAGTTCCTATCCAGCCCTTTCCCAATAAAGCGTGTCTCCCCTACTCTTGAAAAAGAGCTAACCTCCAGCGGAGGGTCAGAGAGGATTGTTGCTCAAAAGCCCCGATTCAGCCTCCGCTGCTTCCGTGTCCGCTGGAGTCGGTAAAACCTGCAGTCAAGCGTCGGGCCAGAGTAGCTTCGTGGGGCGGAGGAGGTGAGTGAGCACTTAGGGATGAGCACCCTGGGCCTCTATCTGGCCGGGCACTCACTTTCACATCCTGAAGTTACCAGCGCTGTCATGCTGCGGTCACCACAAGGGGAGGGAATGGTGGACAGAAGTAGCGGACTCAGGTGCTTTCAAGTTCACTGGTTTGGAAAGCCAAGAGACCAGATACAGAAAGTGGGAAGTGTGGCTGTCCTGAGGCCAGCTGTCCGCCCCCTCCTTTACAGCATGCGGTCTCCCAGGGAAGCTCCGGCTCTGCTTGTCTACCAAGTCTTCAGCAGCGTTGTCGCCAGAAGAGGGCGCCCCCTGGAGAGGCAGGGGGACACAAATGTCCTGGACTTCGCTGCAGAAGGGGAAAGATGAAGCAGAAGCGATTCTCCTACGGAAAGGTACGATCGCCGCTAGAAAGGGGCACTAGGGTGTTTGGAACTCAAAGTTTCGGGAGACAAGAGTGAAACCAAAGAGGAGGGGAGTTCCAGAGAGTAGGGGGAAATGTGGAGAAAAGCATTCAAGTAAAATGTGGGTTTCCAAAGGTGCTCCCAGGCCCTGGCTGTTTCTTTCCCTCTTTCCCAGTACCTGACTCAGGTTCTTCTTGGGGGGACCTTCCCGTCCAGTCACACTCCACAAACCGACTGTATTCTCTGGGGAGCTACAGGGCCCTGGGCTTGCCCCTGCAGACCCCATCCCCTAGTGGTCTTTCCAACTGCAATTGCCAAAATCTTGGGACATTCAGCAAAGAAACTTTCAACCTCCAGATTCTCCCGTCAAGTAAACGGGAGCAGTAAACGGGAGCATAGCACTTTCCAGCAGAAACAGAGAATTTGGAGGCTGGTGGGAATAACAACGTGAAGGGATGAGAGTAATTATTCTCAATTGACTTTTTTAAGGTTCCACTCTTTTTCTTTACTGTTGATTTTTGGTTGTTTGAAAAACTGTGACAAAATACTAGTTTGTCTTACTCTCTTAAAGTCCTGCGGTTGGTACCAACCACGCCTCAGTCATCATTAAGTTAGGGCCATGAAGGTAGCACCTACCAGGTGGGGTGTTAGGAGGAGCAAATGAGTTCATATTTGCTTGCCTCTTGTACTGTTATCCTTACAAAGAACTTAAATGACACGAATCACCATCGATTCTACGTTTTCACATGGTTGTTGATTGAGTCATTTTGGTGGGGAACTGGAACCAAATATGTGGGAAACTCAATTGTGCAAACTGAAGTTTCTTTTGGTGAGCACAGTGAATGAATGCATGGTACATCTTCTATCCAGTGTGCCATGCTTGGAAGGCTGCAGCTCCCACTGAACTCTTCAGACCCCCAGGCTGTGGCTACTCTGGAATAGGGAAAACATTTTTTTAAAAAACTGCTTTTTTTCTAGTAATGTTATACCACACATGACCAAAGAAACTTCACGGAATCTGTATACAGAGAGAGTTCAGGACAATTTGGTTATCCTCTTTTTCACATCATTCTAATAGGGAATAGAATAGTACTATTTTATGCTCAAGAATGCCTGGCATGTTTTAGAAATAGCACTTCCATTTTTTTAGTAGTCAAATTTTGGGGGTTACAAAGAAAGACTCCACATCACAATGAGTGTCCTTCCAAATCACAATGATTGTTCATGTTCCTATTTTTAATAATCATTATTGTCTAGGCTCAGCACCTGTGGCTCAAGTGGCTAAGGCGCCAGCAGCATACACCTAAGGTGGTGTGTTTGAATCCAACCCAGGCCCATCAAACAACAAAGATGGCTGCAACAAAAAAATAGCCAGGTGGTGTGGTGGGCACCTGTGGTCCCAGCTTCTTGGGAGGATGAGGCAGGAGACTCGCTTGAGCCCAGGAGTTGGAGGTTGCTGTGAGTTGTGATGCCTCAGCACTCTACCCAGGGGGACAGCTTGAGGCTCCATCTCAAAAAAAATAAATAAATAACCATTGTCTAAATTTTTATATCCAGTTTTTCCAGGAAAAAAAAGTAATTTTTAAACAAAAAGTATAAAGTATTACCAAGTATACAGTATTACCAAAACAAGGTTGGTAATCACAACTATCTAGAATGGCACTTGATCATTTGTTCATTCATTCCTTGAAACATTCCAGAACACCCCCACCCCCAGACAGGCACAGTCTAGAGTCTGTACAGAGGCCTGAGTGAGATACACTCCTGGCTTTATGGGAACTCAGACAAGGGTGAAGGATCAGCCCTGCATCGTCAGTGTGGTGCCTGTCCCTGCCATCCAGCTGAGCTGGGGGTGGTAAAGAGGACCTGCGACAGTGGCCTATGAAGTGCCACCTCCACTGTCTTTACTGGAAATGCCATCAGTCACCAGCCCTTAGAGAGGGAGGGAAGTTGATTTTATGTAATAGGTTCTGGGGCATCACACCAGGGGACGCTCACCAATCCCCCAGCCTGGGGGCTCCGTGGTTGGCACAGGGCAATCTGCACAGACCTTGTCAGATTCAGTTTCCTCTCCAGGCTCATCATATGCCAGGTAAGTTCAGCCTCATTGTCAGAATGGGGTGTCATGAACCCAGTGGTAGGTGTTAAGACTCATGAGCAGATCAGGAAGGGAGCAGGACTGTAGGAGGGAGAAGATCCAGGAGCAGCAGTCACAAGGCAGTGCCTGGCTCCGGCCAGCATTACAGCACCTGCCTGGGTGGGGCTTCTGGCTCCAGGGAATGCCTTACTTCTAAGGTTTCTTTTTCTTTTCTTTTTCTTCTTTTTAGACAGAGTCTCACTTTGTCACCCTCAGTAGAGTGCCATGGTATCACAGCTCACAGCAACCTCAACCTTGCTCAGGCTGGTCTTGAACTCCTGAGCTCAGGCAATCCACCCACCTCAGTCTCCCAAGTGCTGGGATTACAAGCGTGAGCCACTGCCCCCAGCAACTTCTAAGGTTTCTTTTTTTTTTTTTAATTTTTTTTTTTTGAAACAGAGCCTCAAGTTGTCCCCCGGGGTAGAGTACTGTGGCATCACAGCTCACAGCAACCTCCAACTCCTGGGCTCAAGCGAGTCTCCTGCCTCAGCCTCCCAAGTAGCTGGGACCACAAGCACCCACCACAACGCACGGCTATTTTTTGGTTGCAGCCATCATTGTTCTTTGGTGGGCCTGGGCTGGATTTGAACCCACCACCTTAGGTGTATGTGGTTGGCCCCTTAGCCATTTGAGCCACAGGTGCCAAGCCAACTTCTAAGGTTTCTAAAGCAGTTTGCGGCCACCAGCCTGCTTCTGTGTGTCACGGGAGGTTCACTTGTTAACACCTTTTCTGACTACCTTTGTCAGATAAATAGCCAGACTCCCTAGATTTTTTTTTATCCTGCCTACTGAACATCACCTGAGGTCAAAATGAAGCATCAGATAGGATGCCTCAAATTCCCCTGAAAGGCAATGCCATCCAATCCCAAGGTGGGCAAGGACTCCAGTGCTTCAGGCACTGAGATGAAACAGGAGAGCCAAGCTGCCCAGTCCTGGCCATAGGAGCACTGAGAGAAAGTCCACGGCTGTACTGCTATGCTCTGACTTAGAAGTTGCCAGGGACACAGGAATGGAGGGACCTGTTCCCAACTCCGTCTCTCATGCTCTCACTATGTGCTCCCACAGGGGACATGTGTGAGTGCATCCCTGGGCCATCTGGGGAGCTCTGATCATTCATGACACCCAGGCCTCTCCCAGGTCTCCAAAGAGTAAGGACACAGACTTCAGCCTTTCTCAGATGTTTTCTCTCTCCTTTTAAAATCTATCCTATCCAGGCAGGGTGGCTCACATTTGTAATCCCAGGACTCCAGGAGGCCAAAGAATTGCTTGAACTCAAACTTCCAGGTTCAACCTCCCCAGTGGCTGGGATTACAGGCACCTGCCACCATACTTAGCTAATTTTTCTATTTTTTTGTGGGGACAAGGTCTCATTCTTGCTCAAGCTGATCTCCAAATCCTGGCCTCAAGCAATCCTTCCATGTCAGCCTTCCAAAATTACAGGAATGAGCCACTGTTCCTAGCCCATTGTAGCTTTTTTTAAGCACTCTGAGAGGAAGGCAGGTAGATTGCTTGAGCTCAGGAGTTTGAGACCAGCCTGAGCAACACCCCTTCTCTACTAAAAATAGAAAAATCAGCTGAGCATGTGGTCAGCACCCATAGTCCCAGCTACTGGGGAGGCTGAGGCAAGAAGATAGCTCAAGCCCAAGAGTTTGACGTTGCTATGAACGAAGACACCATGGCATTCTACCAAGGGTGATAGAGTAAGGCTCTGTCTCAAAAAAAAAATTAAAAATAAATATAGTCACATAACCAGTTATATAAATCTTAGTATAAAACCAATCATCAATAGGTTTTGAGATGGCAATTTATTATCTTTGTGAAAAGTTGAATGTCACTAATTAAATCTAATCATATCAGCAGAAGGGGAGACCAGTGATAGCATTTACTAAATTAGAATTACTATCAAAATCAAAAAAACTGATCATATTCATTTAACCACAAGCCAATCTTTTTTTTTAATTGAATGATAATTATGTACATTAATGCACTTCTGGGGTACAGTGTTACAAGCCAGTCTTAAATTAAGACTATCCAACAAAAACATTTTGTCGGCTCGGCGCCTATAGCTCAACTG
>NW_003852426.1:602218-603799 GCF_000181295.1 Otolemur garnettii
GGAGGCGGAGGCAGGAGACTCGCTTGAGCCCAGGAGTTGGAGGTTGCTGTGAGCTGTAATGCCACGGCACTCTACCCAGGGGGACAGCTTGAGGCACTATCTCAAAAAAAAAAACAACATTTTGTCACTCATTCATGATCTGAATTCTGGTTTATAAGACCAATCAAATTATGATACACATTAAAAAAAAGCCATGAGATATTTCTGATTTGTAATAAATAAGGCAGTGGCCAGCTATTACTCATTTGTAGCTTTTTGAAGATAAGCTACCAAGTCTGCTCTTTTCTCCCTTCTTCTTAGTGTCCATGAAGATCAGTTTTGTTCCAGTGATGTACTTCTAGGGATTCTCCCAATACTCCAGGTTGCTGTGCCGAGGAGTTCCACAAAGATCACACTGCCAAACAAGCCAAATTTACAGCAGAGTCCTTTTATTGAAGAGCTGGCGAGTGACTGCCTCAGTGTCACAACATGGGGTTTCTGAGAGCAGCCCCGAGCTTAAGGGGTTGGGTTTTTAAGGCTTAGTCTGCATCCTGGTTGGCACGCAGGCTGTCCAGGTGCATTCAGGTGGGGGTAGCAAGCAAGCATTGTACAGAAGCAGAATTTGTAGTTAGCCATATGTCATACATCTTTGTTTTAATATTTTCCCATACATCTTAGTTTCAGTACTTTTCCTCCATATATCTTTGTCTCAGTATTCTCTCCAGATGGTATTGCCTAAAGGTCAGTCTGGGGACAATTGGTTCATTTCCCAGGCCCAGGAGTTAGTCAAGCAAGAAGTTAGTGAGTACTTTCCCATCTATCTTGGGAGTGAACCAGACTTGCTCCATTTTGTTAAGGGCTTGCAGCCCAGGAATTTGCCAGGAGTTAAGTGGTATTTTTCTACTTTAGCCCAGGTCTAACAAGGTGATGCCTTTGTTCTTGGCATCTATGTAACAGAAGCCTGGCCTGGCCTATCTTCAGCCCAAAGAGACCGTGGAGATTTGACCCAGTCCTTTTTCCACAGTGTGCTACTGGGCACACTTCTGAACAAAAATCTTCTTTCCTTTCTTGATATCACCCACATTTAATTCTCTCTTTGGTTGCTGACAGTACAAAAGTTCCCAGTCAGCAACCGGATATCCTGCTCTCTCCAATTCTTGGAATTTTTAAAGCCCAGGTGATTGTAGCTTTCTCCAGAGAGGATTTATATTTGTTTTTGCCAGGTTCCTGGAATATGGCCTACATTAAAATGAAACTGTGACTTGGTGATTTTTTTTTTTTTTGAGACAAAGCCTCAAGCTGTCTCCCTGGGTAGAGTGCTGTGGCATCGCAGCTCACAGCAACCTCCAACTCCTGGGCTAAAGTGAGTCTCCTGCCTCAGCCCCCCACGTAGCTGGGACCACAGGCGCCCACCACAACGCCTGGCTATTTTTTGGTTGCAGCCGTCATTGTTGTTTGGCAGGCCCGGGCTGGATTCGAACCTGTCCCCCTGGGTAGAGTGCTGTGTCATTACAGCTCACAGCAACCTCCAACTCCTGGGCTCAAGCGAGTCTCCTGCCTCAGCCTCCCCAAGTACCTGGGACCACAGGCGCCCTCCACAAC
>NW_003852426.1:603819-605155 GCF_000181295.1 Otolemur garnettii
TTTTTTTTTTTTTGAGACAGAGTCTCACTATGGTACCTTCCATAGAGTACTATGGCATCACAGCTCACAGCCATCTCAAACTTGGGCTTAAGTGATTCTCTTGCCTCAGCCTCCCAAGCTGGGACTACAGTCACCCACCACAATGCCCAGCTATATTTTTATTGTTGCTGTTGTAGTTGTCATTGTTGTTTGGTAGGCCTGGGCTGGGTTCGAACCTACCAGCTCCAGTGTAGGTGGCTGGTGCCCTAGTTACTGAGCTACAGGCACTGAGCCAACTTGATAATTTTTTTTTTTTTTGCAGTTTTTTGCAGGGGCTGGGTTTGAACCCACCACCTTCGGCATATGGGGCTGGCGCCCTACTCCTTTGAGCCACAGGAGCTGCCCCCGACTTGATGATTTTTCAGACCATCCAGGTAGTGTGAACTTGGGCTGCAAATCCATGTGAGGAGCCACTTCTAGTTAAAAGCAGAAGCAAGTTTTCCCTCCCACTTCACTCACCATCAGGGCAACTGTCCCGGTAGTCCTTCAAGAGTGGGGCATTTTTCTTATACTAAGGATCTAGTCTTAGGCATTCAGACTTAATAGAGGAGGTCATCCTATTATGTGTCTCCCTTTCAGTGCTCCTTGGAGTTTGTCTTCTATTCCAAATGTTCTTTGAAGACATGGAAACTAACATTTAAGTATCCTACATTCAGTAAATGACCTTAAGGCAAAAGTAAATGCAGTATCTTCATTTTTGGCTGTACAATTCCTATTAAATTGGAAGCACTTCAATGTCTTCAGGAAGTTTGTTTGTTTGTTTGAGACAAAGGCTCATTTTGTCACCCTCAGTAGAGTGCTGTGGCATCACAGTGCACAGCAACCTCAAATTCTTGAACTTAAGCGATTCTCTTGCCTCAGCCTCCCAAGAAGCTGGGACTACAGGCACCCACCACAATGCCTGGCTATTTTTGTTTTTTACTGTAGTTGTCATTGTTGTTTATAGCAGGCCCAGGCCAGGTTTGAATCTGCCAGCCCCGGTCTATGTGGCTAGTGTCCTAACCACTGATTTATGAGCACCAACCCTTGAAGGACATTTTTGATGGATATAGGCTTCTTGGTTGAATGTTTATTTCTCTTACCACTTTAAACATGTTTTTCTGTGGTTTCTGATGATAAGTTGTCACACAGTAAAAGAGTAACACAGGAACAAAAAGAGAGAAAATAACAAGGTAGACCTAACACTTATCATTGCAGTGATGACAAACAGCTGAACAGATTAACACTCCAATTAAAAGGCAGAAATTATCAGAATACATTAAAAAACAAAATCCAACTATGTCCTCTTTTTTTTTTT
>NW_003852426.1:605698-609754 GCF_000181295.1 Otolemur garnettii
CCAGGGGGACAGCTTGAGGCTCTGTCTCAAAAAAAAAAAAAAAAAAGAAAATAAATTGTTGGGAAAATCTATGTCATACAAACAACAATCACAAAGAGAGTAGAATTTTTGTATTAATACCAGTAAAAAAAGAGATTTGTATCAGTATCATTTAAACTTTATGCTCACTCTGGATGCAGGAAAGAAAGAGCACAGAAACTGAGTTGGGGGAGGGACCCCTCCTTAGCTTATCCCCTCCTCCCCCAACCTTCCTCTATATATCAGTGAGGATTTCAGGAAGCTCCAGCAAGCTCCAGGAGTTCATAAACTGCCTGGCACAAGTGAGAAGGGGAAAGGAGATACACAAACTTAAATCTCCACACTACACCTCAAGAAGCCCTTCTGAATTCTACCCAGTTTTGTTCCTTGCTGCAGCCTTGGTGTTTTCCCTAGTAGGATTTTCCCCACCCCCACCCCCAACCATCATCTTTGTGGAGAGTGATCCTAGAACACCCTCTCTCAATAACCACAGAGCTCACTTCTCACTTGCTTTGGGAATTTTAGGTCAGATGCCACCTCTCTGTAAACCTTATACCGATGGTAATTCTTTTGTTTGTTTGTTTGTTTGTTTGTTGAGACAGAGTCTTACTATGTTGGCCTCGGTAGAGTTGCCATAGCATCACAGCTCACAGCAACCTCTAACTCTTGAGCTTAAATGATTCTCTTGCCTCAGCCTCCCAAGTAGCTGGTACTACAGGTGCCCACCATAACACCTGGCTATTTTTTGTTGCAGTTGTCGTTGTTGAGCTGGCCCGGGCCGGGTTCAAACTTGCCACCTTCAGTGTATATGGTTAGCACAGTAACCACTGTGCTATGGGCACCAAGCCTACAGATGGTAAATTTTTTTTTTTTTTTTTTTTTGAGACAGAGCCTCAAGCTGTCCCCCTGGGCAGAGTGCCCGTGCATTACAGCTCACAGCAACCTCCAACTCCTGGGTAATTCTTAAAATTACACCTGGTTCCTTTCTTTTTCAGTGCCTTGTTATTTTTCTCTTAATCTCTTTTACTTTGGGACACTCCTATAATTCATTTCAGTTACTTTATTGACCGTATCTTTCAACTGAATGGAAATTCCTTGAGGATTTGCCTGTTTGAATTTGATTCAAGTGCCTAGAATAGTGCCTGACACAAAGTAAATGGTCATTAAACAGTTAAGAACTAAATGAATTTAGAGACCAGAACCTGTTAAAGTTAAATCTGGGCCTGAAAAAATGTCTGTATCTTGCTAGTAAATGATTTTCTTTTTTAATTTGAGACAGTCCCCCTCTGTTGCCCAGACTCAAGTGCCATGGCCTCAGACTAGCTCGTAGAAACCTCAAACTCTTGGGTTCAAGGGATCCTCCTGTCTCAGCCTCCCCAGTAGAGGACCACAGGCTCCTGCCACAATATCTGGCTAATTTTTCTATTTTTAGTCCAGACGGGGTCTCGCTCTTGTTCAGGCTGATCTCAAATTCCTGAGCTCAAGCAATCCAACTGCCTCAGCCTCCCAGAGTGCTACAATTACAAGCATGAACCGCCACACCTAGTATGTGATTTTGAGGTCCTCTGGGGAGGAGGAGGGGTGAGACTTACAGGGGTGAACACGGCCTGAGCTGCAGAAACCCCCGCCACGCTTCTTCCTCGTCTGGACAAAGCTACTCTTGCATGGCCCATGAGGAAGCATGACCACCAGCTGCTTCCGCCTTTTGGACCGGTATCAAGGTTCATAGACTACTGAGTCTAGCTGTAGAGCCAAAAACTGCCGCTATTGCTCAGCTGAAGCCTGTGTGGCCCTGGGGAGCCTCCCCAGGCCCACGTCCCTCACAACCCTGAGTCTATCGACAGGGTTTGGGTTCAGGATCAAGGAGGGAGCTTTAACCAGGGATTTGGTGGGGGTACAGGTGGTGGCCCAAAGGATCTAGATAGTAGGTCTGTTTAGCTCGCAAAGGGGAGGAAGAGGCAGAACGTCAGAGCCCTGGAGGTCTGGCAGTCACGGAGAAACCACCCTCCGGTGGGGGAGTGAATTGGGGGCAAACGCCTGGCGCAGCCTGATCACAGATGTCTTTGTAACACATTATATAGTCTCCAGCCTTGGTCCCAACCATACTGGGTGTGGAGAATCACCAGGTTGATTACTGGGAAGAGGGGCCTTCATCCCTGGAAGCAGCGGAACAAGTTTTAGGGACTCCAGCGCCCAAAGTCTCATTCCCAAAACACCGAGAGATTGGATACTGGGGCACACAGTGTGTTTGTGGGGTCCACCAGGACCTGGGAATCCAGCTTCAGGGCATGCGGACTCCCTTTCCCTCGAGGCGAGAATCCACTGTCACCCAACGGAGAGGAAAGCTATCAGCTTGAATTTTGAGAAACTTGACACCGGACGTGAGTGCCTCCTCCCCCCATGCCCCCTGTACAAAGTCCGGTCCTCCACCTGGGAGCCAAAGGAGATCCTGGAGAGGCTCCCGAGTTGAAGGTTTAGAGCTGAGTAGTCTGTCCTCAGTTATTTGGCTACACGGGGGCGCTGCCGCTGCGTTCTCCAACTCTTGATGAGCTGGCTGCTGCGAAGAGCACCGGGCTGTGGTCTGAGTAGAGGTTGCTGATCCAGAGAGGATGCATCAAGGGGATGGAAAGGCCTTCTGAGAAGCCCTCCAACTCGGCAAGGCTCAGGCTCTAGGGAGGAAAGGAGAGCTCTACAGCTGCCCGTCTCTAAGGTTTCTAGCTCCTCCCTTGCAAACACCTCTGGCCCTTTGATGGCAACATTCCAGGGAAAGGAAAAGTACATCTTTTTTTCTTTCTTCTTATTCCTTTCCTCAGTGCTGTTTTTAAATAATTTTATTTTAAAAGAGTTTTTAATTTACAGAAAGTTGCAAAAGTAGCACAATGTTGCCATACTCTCACACTGTTTCCTCTGTTGTGAACATCTTGCCTTTCTGTGATACATTTGTTGCAACTAATGAAGCAGTACTGATACATTATTGTTACCTTACTTTATTTGGAGTTCATTAGTTTTCTCTTAATGTCCTTCCTCTGTTCTAGAATTCCATCCAGAATATCACTTTACATTTAGTCCCCTGCATGTTTCCTCTGCCTTCTCTTATCTGTGACTGTTTCTCAGATTTTCCTAATTTTTTTCCTTTTGTAGAGGCAGAGTCTCACTTTATTGCCCTCATTAGAGTGCCATGGCATCACACAGCTCACAGCTACCAACTCCCGGGCTTAGGCGATTCTCTTGCCTCAGCCTCCCGAGTAGCTGGGACTACAAGTGCCCGCCACAACATCTGGCTATTTTTTTGTTGCAGTTTGGTCCGGGCTGGGTTCCACCCTCAGTATATGGGGCTGGCGCCCTACCCACTGAGCCATAGGCACTGCCCAATGTTCCTTATTTTTGATATCCTTGATAATTTGGAGGAGTACTGATCAGGCATGTTGTAACATGACCCTCAAATTAAGTTTGGTTAATGTTTAGATCATGGTTAGATTGGAGTAATGGGTTTGGGGAATGAAGTGACGTGCTATTCTTGAAACAACTTATCAAGGGTTATAATATCAATTTCATTCATCACTATTGATATTGAACTTGATCACCTAGTATATTTGTTTCCTGTAGCTGCCATAAAAAAATTCCTACAAACTTGGTGGTTTAAGACAACAGAAAATTATTCTTTCACTGTTCCAGAGGCTTGCCTGAATTCCAAAAATCAGTATGTTGGGAGGGCTACACTCCCTTTGGAGGCTCTAGGAGAGAACCCAGTCACTGTATCTTCCAGCTTCTGGCAGTGGCACAGCATTCCTTGCTGTTCCTTGGTCTATGGCCCCATTGCTGCAACCTCTGCCTCCTTCTTCACATCACCTTCTCTTCTCTCTGGCTCTTTCTACTGTGTGCAATTTATGAAAACTCTTGTCATTGGATTTAGAATCTACCTGGATAATCCAGGATGATCTCACTTTAAGATTCTTAATTTAGGCTCAGCGCCTGTGGCTCAAGAGGCTAAGGCGCCAGCCACATACACCTAAGGTGGCGGGTTCGAATCCCCAGCCC
>NW_003852426.1:609906-611351 GCF_000181295.1 Otolemur garnettii
TAAAAAAAAAAAAGATTCTTAATTTAAATAAATCCGCAAAGAATGTTTTTCCAAACAATTTAACATACACAGCTTCTGGAGACATGGACATATCATTGTGGAGATCACCATTTAGCCCACTACACCTAAGGCAATGTTTCCCAGAATGGCAGGCCACCAGTGCATTTCTCATCCCCAAATAAACTCAACATTTTTGCACATTTCTCTAATGTCCTTTTTTTAGATGGACATGATCTGGTGTCAGACGCACTCCTAAAGTAAGTTTTGAAGGGTCTGGTGACCTCTGGAACCAGATGAACTGTTTGTACTCTCTGCTGCCACACATCACCTTCTTCCTGCCCAGGTAAATGACTCAAGTCAAATTCCCTGGGGATCTGGCTAGGTTAAGGTGCCTTAATAGTCAAGACCAGGCTGAGCAAGAGGGAGACCCACATTTCTTAAAAATAGAAAAACTAGCCAGGACACCTGTAGTCTCAGCTACTCAGGAGGCTGAGGCAGGATAATTGCTCAAGCCCAAAAGCACTCTACCCAGGGTGACAGAGTGAAATTCTGTCTGGAAAAAAAATCCTTAATAAATGCTCCTGTGTCCCTTCTGGAACTATAAAAGACCGTCTTTCCTAGCAAATCTGTTCTTGCTTTGTTCAGAGTTTGTCCTCCTGGTCCTAGTAAGTGTGGTTTTAGTTTCATTTTTGTTCTAACGTGTTTGCACAAACATATACTTTTATTATTGTTGATATTTTTTCTTCCTCTGTTTCTGAACACCTTCGGGGGGCAAATTTTACTTTGTAGTGAGATTATGACTGAATGCTTATAAGTCTGAATCCCGCCCAGGTAGAACGACAGGGATCTCCGTTGGCCTTGGATAGCCAGTCCCCACAGTTTGCTGGGCTGGCAGTTGCGCGCAGTTGCGCGCAGTTGACTGGGGTCCAATGCAGAGGGCCCCTAGTCCTCGGAAATCGGGAGTGGTCAGGAAGGCGGCCTCCCTCTGGCAGGTCAAGCAAAGCAAGTTCGTGGGGAACCTGGTGCTAAATTGTTGGTAGACGACTTGCGTCTGGGTCGGGGTTTCATACAAAGCAGAGCAGCTCCCTCGCTGCGATCAGCAAAAGGCACAAGGGTTTTTAAAAAAAATTTTTAAAACAAAAAAAAATACGTTCTAAACCCTTTGGCACAAACAGACCCTTTAAAAGTCAGTGAGGCTTGGCTCGGCGCCTGTGGCTCAAGTGGCTAAGGCGCCAGCCACATATACCTAAGGTGGCAGGTTCGAATCCAGCCCAGCCCGCCAAACAATGACAGCTGCAACCAAAAAATAGCCAGGCGTTGTGGCGTGCACCTGTGGTCCCAGCTGCTTGGGAGGCGGAGGCAGGAGACTCGCTTGAGCCCAGGAGTTGGAGGTTGCTGTGAGCTTTGATGTCACAGCACTCTACCCAGGGCGACAGCTTGAGGCT
>NW_003852426.1:611371-616073 GCF_000181295.1 Otolemur garnettii
TGTGATTCCTGAGTGGCAATTATAGGAAAGTAAACCTGAGGCTCTGTCTCAAAAAAAAAAAAAAAAAAAAAAGTCAGTGAAGCTGATGTTACCATCCATGAGGGAGGTCAGTCTCTGAAGCAAAATTTTCTCCAGTCAGACAAACTCGTACAAAGACAGGCAAGATTACCACTAGGGGGCCTGCCAGTCTCAAGAAAAATCCGTAGGATTTTTCTAGGGAAAACTTGAAGGGTCACGGGACCAGCAATTACAGCACAGGCTGCCCACCAAGTACAAACAAACTACTGTGCCAGGCACACTGTAAAACAAATACCAAATCAAACCATTCCCAGTCCCTGACAGGGCTTACAGAGGTTTTCTTTTGCACTTTAGAGAATAATAAGAGACAGAATGGGAATCCCAACATTCCAAAGCACGCAGGAATGGTCCCCTTTCTGGGACTTCAGCCAGCTTTTTCAAAAACTATGATCCTCTCTCGTGTACTATTTAAAATAGGACATAGAGCACATCAAAATTAATTTGGATTTTCAGTGACCATCCTGGCAGTGTTTTGAGTTTGCCAAATTAATCTTGCTTAGAAAAAACTAGGAAAGTGCTGTCCTAAAATTAAACAATTTAATTGGTACTTCAAAACTTATAAGTGCATTCAGGATCCCAAAAGGCCTCCCTATGAGAGATACTATTTCAAAACAAACAGTTGGGCGGCGCCTGTGGCTCAAAAGGCTAGGGCACCGGCCCCATATGCTGGAGGTGGCAGGTTCAAAAACCCAGCCCGCAAAAAAAAAAAAAAAAAAAAAAAAAAAAACAGTTAAGGCCGAACAACAAGGCTTTGAGGCCCAGACTCTTTCCTCTCCTCTGTTCTTCCTCTCTATTCCCTTTGGGCTTAATTACCTTTTCCTTCAGATTCCTCAACTCTCACTACCCCTGACTGTTAAAACCTGTCCCTTTAGGCCAGGTGTGATGGCTCACGCCTGTAATCCTAATACTCTGGAAGGATCACTTGAGGTTTAAGAGTTATTTGTACGTATATTCTGGATAAAACTGATTTATGAGTTAGATGATTTGCAAATACTTTTTTCCAACTCTGTGGCCTGACCTCTTTTTCTGAATTAACACCATACACTAATGCAAAGATGTAGTTTTCTGAAAATAGTAATTAGAAATTACTACCTGGTATGGTTTCTGAGTAGATGATCTCAGTGGCTGGAGATGGGATGTAAAGGGCAGTGTCACATATGTAGTATTTATCTTTGTATATGCTTGAATACTTTTTTAATTTTCTTGTGGTACATGAACTATCTTTTTATAAAATATGCTATATTAAAACCTTTTACCCTACTAAAACACTTTATCCTACCCAAATCATGCATTAAGACTCAGAACCTAATCATCTTCTCTAAAGCCAATGATCTTTTTACTTAATTATTTAAATGTTCTAGCTCTGAAAAAAGTAGGATATAACCTATAAATAAATCCTCCCACTGAAAACAGCTAAAAATGCTAGGTTAAATATAAAATTCTGCCCTTAAAGCCATCAAGAAATGGCAGGACAGTGACAAATGACCAAGTCCCTAACAGAAGGGAAAGATGCTTCTTGGCCTCAATAGAGCACAGGGAAATGGAGGGTGAGAAAAGCCCCCAGAAGCTCACTGTCCAGAGCCCAGTCGTGGGGGCACGGCATTTCCAGATCTTTGGTTCTTGTTTTGGCTACCTCAGGTGAGGGGTCCCATGGAAATCCCACCACCCAGATAAGTAAACCAGTTCTGTCTCCCTCTCTAGACCAAATCCTTCAATGTCAGTACAAGTAGGGCTAATTTCTTTAATAAAGGGTTCTGTGAACACAGTGGAGAAGGCAAAGGAGAAGTGTATTGTGAGGCTTTATACCCACTGTAATATCTGTCAGCTTTCCTCACACTACCACAAGTAAGTAAACTTTCTAAGTAAATAGCACATGCATTTGCAATGCTCCTTCAAGACAACAAACACTTCTTTTTTTTTAATTGCAGTTTTTGGTCAGGGCTGGGTTTGAACCTGCCACCCTCTGGCATATGGGACCGGAGCCCTACTCCTTTGAGCCACAGGCGCTGCCCAACAAACGCTTCTTTAACCCCTCTCTCTTCCAACTAGATTCTGATTCAAAGCCAACTTTATATGGAAGTTCTGAACACACACAGAGCCTCTTTTTTTTTTTTTTCAGTTTTTGGCTGGGGCTGGGTTTGAACCCACCACCACCAGTATATAGGGCCAGTGCCCAACTCCTTTGAGCCACAGGCACTGCCTCACACAGGGCCTGCTGAATTCCTACTACCAATGACTTTAAGTCTCAAGAGATGAGGTGTGACAGAAACACGAGTTTTTGAATACAATTGCTCTGGATTTGGACACTTACCACTCATGGACAAATTACCTATCTTTCTTGATTTATAAACTGAGCATACTACCCTCCCAATTAGGGACACCAAGATGTAGCAGAATGGGGTTGCCCTTTTCACCCCTTTCAACCCTCTTCATACTCACTGGGGATGAGAGTTTCTACACAATAATCAATCACTGCTGTGCTGTGAGTGACAATGAGAGCATATTTTGCCTGCTCTAAGGACATGAAGAATCAGAAAAATGGGAATTGCTGCCTTTAACAAGCATTGGGTACAGCAGCAGAATAAAGCTACAATCTTGGGGTTAGGAGTATAAGTTCTGACAATTAAGTTCTCGAACTTGCCACCATGCAATTACATTGGCAGCACTGTACAAACAACTTGGTGAGGTTTCATAACCTTGGTTTATCAATGTCTCACGTTGCATGTGTCAGTGTGTGGTGGTGTCTTGCTGAGTGATATTCATTATGGTTATTCCCTGTTTTTGTGTGCCATGCAAGAATGTCAGAGCTTGGATTAGAAAAACGAATAAACATTTGTAAATTTCTTGCTAAACCTGGCAAGCGTGGACATGAAATCAGGGAGATGTTACTCAAAGTATATGGGGATAAAGCCATGAAGAAAACAGCAGTATACAAGTGGATTAAACATTTTTCTGAGGGGAGAAAAAGCATCACTGATGAAGAGAGGTCAAGGTGGCCAGTAACAAGCAGAACTGATGGAAACATTGCAAAAATTCATCAAGTTCTGCATTAAAATCATTAGCTGACTATGAGAAGCATAGAAGATACAGGAAACATTAATAGGGAAATAGTTTGGAAAATCTTAACTGAAAATCTTGACCAACAACTCATGGCTCTTACATCATAACAACATACCAGCTCACATAGCACTGTCTGCAAGGGAGTTTTTAGCCAGTAAACAAATAACTGTATTGAAACACACTCCCTACTCACCAGATCTGGCCCCAGAGACTTTTTCCTTTACCCAAAGATAAAGAAAATGTTGAATGGAAGACATTGATGATATTCAGGACATCATGGGCAATATGACAACAGCTCTGATGGTCATTCCAGAAAGCAAGTTCCAAAATTGCTTTGAAGTATGGACTAGGTGCTGGTGTTGGTACATAGCTTCCCAAAGGGAGTACTTTGAGGGAAGGAGACCTTTGTGATATTCACAATGAAGTATGTAGCACTTTTTCTAGGATGTATTCGTAAACTTAATTCTCAGAGCTTGTAGGCAAGAAAAGAGAGATGGAGATCCAGGAAGAGAAGCAACCTGGATGCCCATGAGGTATACCCAGCATTCCCTGACAATGGGAGGGGGACAGTATACACATGTCTAAACCATCCTCTGATCTGTGACTATCTTCCTGGCCAGCTCCAAGAGGGGACTTCAATTAGAGAAACACATTAAGCTATACACACATGCACTCTTACTCACACATTCTCTGTGGATGGATGAATAAGAAAACCCATTCTTACAAGGATCCATAGCCAAAATCCATGTCATCTGAATGATCCAACGTGGGAATGCACTGATGCTGTAAGTCCCTCTAGCCTCATGGGGCTATATAAGGTGATGTGAGATCATCAGTGGAAAACACCTGGCACAGGCTTAGAATATGGCAGATGTGCAAAGGCTGTGCCTGCTCCTTGTAAAGACAAAATCAGATTTGCCCCTAAAGTCACCATACATAAGGAAAATGGGAAATTATAGCTACATGTGCCTTTCTAAATAAAATATTCACTACAAAATTTTATAAAATATTTACAAAATATTCCCTATGTGTTGGCCTCCTCTTTGTAAATTTTTGTAGTATATCTTTACATAAAGGGCCTGGACTTGGGATCAGACAGACCTGCGCACACTGCCCAGACCAGGATGACACAGGGCAAGCTGCCCAAAGCTTCACAGAGTTCAGTTACTTGTCTATAGTTTGTCTTTGTAAGAATGAAATAAAAGAGCAACAGTATCTCCAACACATTTAACACAACCCCTGGCACTGCAATCAGTGGCAGTGATCATGACTTCCTTTTCTAGGGCACCAACTCATCTCATGGAGGTTCCCTGGAGCCAAGCCTTACCCTAAAGTTCCGTGTCACCCTATAGGGAAGTGTTTTGGATAAAACAGGCTTTTGAGTTCCTCCCAAATCACAGCATGTGTAGTGACTTAGGAACAAGGATTGCAGAGGGGAAAGAGGCTTTTACATTTAATTGGGTTTTTTTTTTTTTTTTTTGAAACAGAACCTCAAGCTGTCCCCCTGGGTAGAACGCCATGGCATCACAGCTCACAGCAACCTCCAACTCCTGGACTCAAGTGA
>NW_003852426.1:617618-621656 GCF_000181295.1 Otolemur garnettii
TTTTTTTTGAGACAGAATCTTACTATATTGCCCTCAGTAGAGTGCCATGGCATGACAACTCACAGCAACCTCAAACTCTTGGGCTTACGTGATTCTCTTGCCTCAGCCTCCCAAGAAGCTGGGACTACAGGCACCCACCACAACACCCAGCTAATGCTGCTGCTGCTGCTGCTGCTGTTGTAGTTGTCATTATTGTTTAGCAGGCCCTGGCCGGGTTTGAACCCAACAACCCTGGTATATGTGGTCAGCGCCCTAACCACTGAGATACAGTTTTAAGTATCATTTTTATTAAATTAGCTCTCTTTCATAAACCCCTATCCTCCCAATATACTTAATTTATTGTATGATTTTGGTTAGCTTGATGTTTCATGTTTACCTTACTATAAGCATGTAAATGCTAGTCATAACTCAGCATTTAGTAGGCTATGATTACTTTTCCTTTCCTATATCAACTTTTTCTTTTCCCTGAAGTTATAAATATCTTGTTCCTTGCCTTGTTTAGTATCTGTGGTGTTCAAGACTAGATCCTCCTGCTCTCCCCCCCAGGGTCTGTACATTCTAGTTATATATAAAAAATAATAAACAAAAATTTAGTTGGGCACTGTGGTGGTGTGTGTAGTCCCAGCTACTCAGAGGTTGAGGCAGGAAGATGATGAGGCAGGAAGTTTGATCATATAGGGAAGATGAAGTTGAGGCAGGAAGATGAGCCCAGGAGTTTGAGGTTGCACTGAGCTATAATGACACCACTGTACTCTAGCCTGAGCAATAGAGTGAAACTCTGTTTCAAAAAAAAAAGAAAAGAAAAAGAGATCAACATGCGAGATGACAGCCTATCTTTGACTGAACATCGCAGTGTAGAGAAAAAGGTTGGTTTTCTATGTTGTTCAAGATGAAGTGGAAAAATACATTCAAAATGCAGTCAATGCCCCGCAGCTGGATCTAGCACTGAATAGACATTTCACAGCCTGTTAAGATTCCATTATAGAAGTATGGAGCATCAGTCAGCACAGGCAAGATCCAAACATAGCATCAGTGGAACACCATACTGATCAGGTAAATGACACTGTATACTCTGCTGTAATGGGAAACATTAATGTCTGCTTCTTCAGCACTGCGCCCATGGCTCAGCGGCCAGCCACATACACAGGAGCTAGCAGGTTCAAACCCAGCCTGTGCCTGTCAAACAACAATGTCAGCTACAACTAAAAAATAGCCAGGCGTTGTGGTGGGCACCTATAGTGCCAGCTAATTGGGAGGCTAAGGCAAAAGAGTCAAACAACAATGTCAGCTACAACCAAAAAATAGCCAGGCGTTGTGGCGGGCACCTATAGTGCCAGCTAATTGGGAGGCTAAGGCAAAAGAATCACTTAACCCCAAGAGTTCGAGGTTGCTGTGAGCTGTGATGCCACAGCGCTCTACTGAGGGTGACACAGTAAGACTCTATCTCAAAAAAAAAATCTGCTTCTTTTGACACGACAGTAAAAGTATGGAATGCACATAAGAGATTTTGCATGTCAACATTAATGACATATAAGAATTATGTAAAGACGTTAGCATATGCCAAGAATAAAGAGCTGGTAGTACCAGCTGGGTTAGACAGACCAAGATTCCTTTGGGGTGTGAATACTCACAGCATTGACTGCCTCAAATAACATGGTCACAACTTCTTTAAGTGTGAGCAAAGATTCCATTTATAGCCTGGCCATGAAGAAACTGGGAATGATCATTGTATCAGGGACCACTTTGAAGGTATTAAGGGTATGGAATCCATGTGCAAAACTGATAAAGCTTAAAGGGCATGTGGATAATGTGAAAGTATTGTTGTGGAACAGAAATGGCATGCAGTGTCTTTTCAGCACTTCCAGTGGGATAATTTGCCTTTGGTCCCTTGACCTGCAGAAATGTATAGCAACGTACCAAGTCCGTGATGAAGGTTTTTGGACCCTGCGAGTCAAGGATGCCTTCACACACATGTATTCTGATGGAAGAGACAGGAAGACTTATGGTACAGACCTAAGAAACTTTGGCAATTGGGTGCTAATTTGTGAAAAAAAAGCACCAGTTCTCAAGATAGAGCTTGATGGATCTGCTTATCCTTCCCCCCAGCAACCCGGGTTGCAAAAACGAAGTCTACAGTAACTAAATACATTGAAGGGAATCTATAATTTCAGAGCCTCTGGAGATCATGACAATGACTGTTGTGATCCTGTAATACCCTTTGTAAACAACCTGACCGGGTTATTATAGGGGGTGCTAGTATTAGTGCCACACTGTTAAGAAACATATTAATCAAAGTTTAATAATAATGTGGCATACCAGGATGTACTGTAGACATGTAAAGTTAAAGATCTGGACAAAGAAAATTTTGAAGATTAAGATTTTAAATGATGGCTTGGTGCCTGTAGCTCAGCACCTAGGGCACCAGCCACATAACACCAGAGCTGGCGGGTTCAAATCCAGCCCGGGCCTGCCAAACAACAATGACAACTACAACCAAAAATATCCAGGCATTGTGGAAGGTGCCTGTAGTCCCAGCTACTGAGGCAAGAGGATCGCTTAAGCCCAAGAGTTTGAGGTTGCTGTGAGCTATGACACCATGGCACTCCACCGAGGGCGACAGCTTGAGACTGTCTCAAAAAAATTAAAAAAATATATATATAAGATTTGGAAGTAGGATGTTGGTATTTTAGCAGGGATGGCGTTGAATTGGTAAATTGCTCTGGGAAGTATAGACATTTTAACAATGTTGATTCTTCCCAGCCATGAGCATGGTATGTTCTTCCATTGTTAATGTCCTCTGCTCTTTCCTTTCTTAGGGTTTCATAATTTTCTTTATAGATGTCCTTCACTTCTTTTGTTAGGTATATTCCTAAGTATTTCATTTTCTTTGGAGCTATGGCAAAGGGAGTTGAGTCCTTAATTAGCCTCTAATCTTGGCAGTAGTTGGCATATATAAAGACAACTGACTTGTGGACATTGATTTTATATCCTGAGACATTATTGTATTTTTGATGACTTCTGAGAGTCTTGTGGTTGAGTCTTTAGGGTTTTCTAAGTAAAAGATCATATCATCAGCAAAAAGGGAGAGTTTGACCTCCTCTGCTCCCATTCGGATGCCCTTTATTTCCTTGTCTTGTGTAATTATACTGACTAGAATTTCCAGTACTATGTTGAATAGTAATGGTGACAGAGGACAACCTTGTCTGGTTCCAGTTCTAAGAGGAAAAGCTTTCAGTTTTACTCCATTCAGTAAAATATTAGCTGTGGGTTTGTCATAGATAGCTTCAGTCAGTTTAAGAAATGTGCCACCTATGCCTATACTCCTCTGTGTTCTAATTAGAAAAGGATGCTGGATTTTATCAAATGCTTTTTCTGCATCTATTGAGAGGATCATATAGTCTTTGGTTTTGCTTCTGTTGATATGGTGAATAACGTTTATGGACTTGTGTATATTAAACCAGCCTTGCATCCCTGGGATAAAACCTACTTGATCATGATATATGACTTTTTTGATGATAAGCTGTAATCTATTAGCTAAGATTTTATTGAGAATTTTTGCAACTATATTTATCAGTGAAATTGGTCTGAAATTCTCCTTTTTAGTTGGGTCTTTTCCTGGTTTTGGTATGAGGGTGATGTTTGCTTCATAGAACGCGTTGGGGAAGATTCCTTCCTCCTCAATTTTTTGGAATAATTTCTGCAGTATGGGAATAAACTCTACTTTGAAGGTTCGATAGAATTCTGGTGTGAAGCCATCTGGACCAGGGCACTTTTTTTGTTGGGAGATTTTTTAATTGTTTCTTTGATCTCAGTGCTTGAAATTGGTCTGTTCAGGAGATCCATTTCATCTAGGCTAAGTCTAGGAAGAGGATGTTATTCCAAATATTGATCCATTTCCTTCACATTGTCAAATTTCTGGGCATAAACTTCCTGGTAGTATTCAGAGATAATCTCTTATATCTCTGTGGCATCAGTTGTTATTTCCCCTTTATCCTTTCTTTCTTTCTTTCTTTCTTTCTTTTTTTTTTTTTTTTTTTT
>NW_003852426.1:621676-623336 GCF_000181295.1 Otolemur garnettii
AGACAGAGCCTCAAGGTGTCCCCCTGGGTAGAGTGCCGTGGCATAGCTCACAGCAACCTCCAACTCCTGGGCTCAAGCGAGTCTCTTGCCTCCACCTCCCAAGTTGCTGGGACCATAGGCACCCACCACAATGCCTGGCTATTTTTTTTGGTTGCAGCCATCATTGTTGTTTGGCGGCCCGGGCTGAATTTGAACCCGCCACCTTAGGTGTATGTGGCTGGCGCCTTAGCCACTTGAGCCACAGGCATTGAGCCCCCTTTATCATTTCTGATTGAGGTTACTAGAGATTTTACTTTTTATTTCTAGTTAGTCTGGACAAAGGTTTATTTAATTTATTTTTTCAAAACACCAACTCCTTGTTTCATTAATTTTCTGAATGATTCTTTTGTTTTCAATTTCATTAATCTCTGATTTAATTTTGGATATTTCTTTTCTTCTGCTGGGTTTGGGCTTAGATTGTTCTTTTTCCAATTCCATCAGATGGCTTGTGAGTTTGTTGATGCGCTCTTTTGGTTTTTCGAATATAGGCTTCTAAAGCGATAAATTTTCCTCTCAGGACTGCTTTTGCTGTATCCCATAGGTTTTGGTAGCTTGTGTCTTCATTGTTGTTATGCTCAAGGAAGTTAATGATTTCCTTTATTTCTTCCTGCACCCAACTGTTGTTCAGCATAAGGTTGTTTAACTTCCATGCCTTTGTGTGAGGTTGAGTGCTATTGCTGGAGTTGAGTTCCACTTTTAGTGCCTTGTGATCTGAGAAGACATAAGGTAGAATTTCAATTCTTTTAATTCTGTTGAGGTTTGCTTTGTGTCCTACGATATGATCAATTTTGGAGAATGTTCTATGGGACAATGAGAAGAATGTATATTCTTTATCTTTGGGATGGAGTGGTCTATATATGTCTATCAAGCATAGTTGTTCTAGGGTCTCATTTAAATCTCTAATATCTTTGTTTAATTTCTGTTTAGAGGATCTGTCCAGCTCTGAGAAAGGGGTGTTGAAGTCTCCTGTTATAATGGTGTTATAGAATATCATATTGCTCAGACTAAGCAAGGTCTGCTTCAAGAATCTGGGAGCATTTAAATTGGGTGCATAAATATTTAGAATTGAAATGTCTTCTTGTTGTATTTTTCCCTTGACCAACATAACATGACCATCATTGTCTTTCTTGACTTTAGTCACTTTAAATCCACATGTATCTGAAAATAAGATTAAAACCCTCTTTTCTTCTGAATTTCGTTTGCCTGGAAAAGTGACTTCCAACCCTTAACTCTGAGTTTTAATTTGTCCTTTGACATGAGGTGTTTGACGTTTCCTGCAGACAGTGAATAGATGGTTTGTGTTTTTTAATCCAATCAGCCCAAACTATGCCTCTTCTGTGGGGAATTCAAGCCAGTGACATTTATTGAGATAATTGATAAGTGTGGTAGCGTTCTATTCATCTTTTTGTGAAAATCCATTGTTTAGTTTTGTCTTTTGCATGATTGTGGAAACTAGGTTCTGTTCTTTAATTTCTGGGTGTTTACTTTGTTGAAAGTCCATTGTGATGGTCAGTGTGTAGAACAGGTTGAAATATTTCCTGTAAAGCTGGTCTTGTAGTGGCATATTTCCTCAATGTTTGCATATCGGCTCGGTGCCTGTGGCTCAAGCGGCTAAGGCGCC
>NW_003852426.1:623491-646214 GCF_000181295.1 Otolemur garnettii
GCTTGAGCCCAGGAGTTGGAGGTTGCTGTGAGCTGTGATGCCACCGCACTTTACCCAGGGGGATAGCTTGAGGCTCCGTCTCAAAAAAAAAAAAATGTTTGCATATCAATAAAAGATTTGATTTCTCTGTCAATTTTAAAGCTTAGCTTAGCAGGATATAGAATTCTGGGTTGGAAGTTGTTCTGTTTAAGTAGATTAAAGATAGATGACCATTCTCTTCTGGCTTGAAAGTTTCATTAGAGAAGTCTGCAGTCACCCTGATAGATTTGCCCCTGTAGGTCAGTTGGCGCTTAGTCTTGGCAGCTTGCAAAATCTTTTCTTTTGTCATGACTTTAGATAGATTCATCACAATGTGCCTTGGAGGAGCTCTATTTGAGTTGAGGTGACCAGGGGACCGACATCCCTTTGAAAGGAGTATGTCAGAATCTTTGGTGATATTTGGGAAAATTTTGTTTATAATATTCTCTAGAATGGCTTCCATTCCTTTGGGACATTCTTCTTCCCCTTCTGTGATACCTATAACTCATATGTTTGAATGCTTCATAGAGTCCCATAATTCTGTCAGTGAATGTTCTGCTTTCTCGCTCTTCTTTTCTACCTCTTTAACTATCTGAGTTATCTCAATAGGTTTATCCTCTACCTCTGAAATTCTTTCTTCTGCATGATCTAATCTGTCATTGATACTTTCTAATGTATCCTTAAGTTCCCTAATTGACTGCTTCAGTTCCTTCAGCTCTGCCATATCCTTTTTATATTCTTCATATCATTCAGCTCTTATTTGATTCTGTTTTTGGATTTCCTTTTGGTTGTTTTCCACTTTCCCAGCAATTTCCTTCATTGTTTTTTGACTGTTTTCCACTTTCTCAGCAATTTATTTCATTGTTTTTTGATTGTTTTCTGCTTTCTCAGCAATTTCCTTTATTGTTTTCATCATCTGTATTTTAAATTCCTTTTCTGTCATTTCTAACATTTCTTTTTTTTTAATTTTTTTTATTTCAACTTTATTACTTTGAAGGGTTTTTTTTATTTTTTATTTTATTTTTTTTTTATTACTTCTTCCTCCTGTAGTGTTTTCTTGCCCCCCATGGAGCTGGAATCACAAGGTCCGGCTGTCTCGTTGTCCTGTTGTTGTTGTTGTAGAGACGGGGTCTCACTCTGGCTCATTTGGCTCAGGGGGGTCTTGGCTGGTCTCGAACCTCTGAGCACAGGTGATCCACCTGCCTCGGCCTCCCATAGCGCTGGGACTACAGGCGTGCGCCACCACGCCCGGCCTCTAACATTTCTTTATAGGCGGAATCCTCTGCTGTAGCTACCTCACGATCCCTAGAAGGGGTTACTCTGGACTGGTATGTCATGTTACCAGGATTTTTCTGCTGATTCTTCTTCATGAGTGCTTTCTTGTATCTGTTTCCTTACCCTGATTTTCCTTTCACTTCTTCTTGCTCTTTAAGTTACTGTACCACTGGCCTAAAGTTTTAATGAGTCCTTTTGGAAAAAAATGATGCTGTGTTTTGTATGGAACCAGAAAAAAAAAAACCATATAGCCAACACAGTTCTTAGTAATAAAAACAAAGCCAGGCTTTTAAAATCACCATACCAGATTTTAGCCTGTATTACGAGGCCATAGTCTCAAGACAGCATGGTACTGGCACAAAAATAGAGACATAGACATTTAGAATTGAATAGAAAACCAGGAAATGAAACCAACAACTTACAACCACCTAATCTTCAATAAACCAAACAAGAGCATCCACTGGGGGAAAGACTCCCTACTCAATAAATGGTGCTGGGAGAATTGGATATCCACATGTAAAAGACTGAAACTGGACCTGCACTTTTCTCCATTCACAAAAATTGATTCAAGATGGATAAAGGACTTAAATTTAAGGCATGAAATGATAAAAATCCTCAAAGAAAGAATAGGAAAAACACTGGAAGATACCGGCCTGGGGAAAGACTTTATGAGAAAGACTGTCATGGTAATAGCAACAACAGCAATAATAAACAAATTGGATTTAATTAAACTGAAAAGCTTCTGTATACCCAAGGAGATATCAAGGCAAATAGACAACATACCCAATGGAAAAGGATATTTGCATATTTTGAATCAGAAAAGCTTAATAACCAGGATCTATACAAAACTTCAATTAATCCATTGGAAAAAACCAACAATCCCATACATAAATGTGTAAGAGAGATGAATAGAATCTTCTCTCAAGACAACAGATGAAAAAAAAAAAAAAGAAAAAAGAAAGGAAAAAAAAGACAACAGACAAATGGCTAGCAAACATATGAAAAAATGTATATCATCCCAAATTATTAGAGAAATGCAAATTAAAACCACCCTGAGATATCATCTAACCCCAGTGAGAATGGCCTATATCACAAAATCTCAAAACTGCAGATGCTACCGCAGATGTGGAGAGAAAGGAACACTTTTACACTGCTGGTGGGACTACTAACTAATACAACCTTTTTGGAAGCAAGTATGGAGAAACCTCAAAGAACTCAACCTAGACCTCCCGTTTGATCCTGTAATCCCATTACTGGGCATTTATCCAGAAGGAAAAAAAAACTTTTATTATAAAAACACTTATACTAGGCTATTTATCGCAACCAAATTTACAATCGCTAAAATGTAGAAACAGCCTAAATGTCCTTCAACCCAGGAGTGGAGTGGTAAGTTGTGGTATATGTATACCATGGAATATTATTCAGCCATTTTTAAAAATGGAGATTTTGCAGCATTTGTACTAACCTGGATGGAGGTGGAACACATTATTCTTAGTGAAGCATCACAGGAATGGAGAAGTATGAATCCTATGTATTCAACTTTGATATGAGGACAATTAATGACATGGTGGGGCATGGGGGAAGGGGAGACCAGACAGAGAAGGAGGTAGGGGGTGAGGGAAAGGAAAAGAAGAAAAAAGAAAAGAAAATAGTGACTAATTCTCACATAAATTGGATTTAATTTTGACCAAAGTACATTACTTAAACATTAATTTTTAATTCAACCTGGTAATATGCTGTTTAGGATATTGTAAACTCATTTGTAAGTTAAATATGTTTGTAATTTCCCCTTTATAATAATATATTTTCTCCAATTTTAACATCAGGCTGGCTCGGCCTGTGGCTCAAGTGGTTAAGGCGCCAGCCACGTACACCCAAGGTGGCGGGTTCGAATCCAGCCCAGGACCACCAAACAACAATGATGGCTGCAACCAAAAAATAGCCAGACGTTGTGGCAGGCGCCTGTGGTCCCAGCTACTTGGGAGGCTGAGGCAGGAGACTCGCTTGAGCCCAGGAGTTGGAGGTTGCTGTGAGCTGTGATGCCATGACACTCTACCCAGGGGGACAGCTTGAGGCTCTGTCTCAAAAAAAAAAATTATAATAACACTAGTAGTAATAAAAATAAAAGTAATTATAATGATAAAAAAAGATTTGGCATGATCTGTTTTTTGAAATTATCTTCTATTTTTATTTATAAATACTCGTTGTCTATTTTTTGAAATTTTGGAAAAAAATAAGAAGTTAACTGATGGCTCTATGCTGAATCTCAAAGTCAAAGCATTCTATGATAGACATACTCTTATGTGACAAGGTGAATGTTACTTTTTTGCATTATTATTATTATCACTGCTCAATATTTTGTTGCAGCAATAGTCTGATTTCTTTTCTGAATGTACTTATCTTCGTTCGTTCTTTACGTGGCTTTTGTTTCTAGTCCTTATCTTAAACATTGTTACTGTTACTAAATTTTAAAAAAGGGAAAAAAAAGTTTTTAAATGGTATGTGGGTCAAATGGTTCTCAGTAGACTAAAACAGGGATGTTGACTGTTACTTTGGATGAGAATGACTGGCCACTTTGGTTTCTGCAGAAAATACTGGTTTCAGCAGTCCGGAAACAGCTCAGTTCCAAAATTGAATTTAGAGTTGGGTGACCAGATTTTAACATTTGTAAAGCTGGACAACATGGGGGAGGTGTGGACGGGACAGGGCAGGGCCTGACAACAATGCAAACTTTGATAAGCAGTTCTTGATAATCACTTCTCAACAATTATTTGTTATTATTACAGTTTAACATTATAAAATTAACAAAAATAATATAAAACTCATATTCTGGCAAAATAGTCACATGGCAGCCGAAAACCATATATTCTGTTCCTGTTCTCCCACCTGTTCATGCATTCTTTCCAAAAATCGGGACTTTTTTAAAACGCCACAGGATGTGGGACAAATTATTCAAAAGCGGGATGTCTGGTCACCCTAATTTAGAGGGACATCTCCAGGCACTCATAGAATATTGGCCTAGAACACACCTAAATCCAATAGATGAAGAAGAAAATGAAGCAAACCATGTAAATGGAGAGCAGGAGAACCGACACAGGAGGGAAATGCATATTTTCCAGGGCATCACATACACCCTGTGGTCTTTGTGAAGCTGGAGGGCCACACACTGTCTGCAGGCTGCTCTGCCAGATTCCAGGATTGAAACAGAATCAATGCTTCTTAATGAGACAGTGCCACAATGGGTAATTGACATGGAAAAAATGTACCCAAATTTAACAAAATTCTTTTCTGCCTCCAACCTCATGCATTTTGGAGAGCAAAACTCTTAAAAAAGGTAGACTCAGGTGGCACCTGTGGCTCAGTGAGTAGGGTGCCAGCCCCATATACCAAGGGTGGCGGGTTCAAACTCGGCCCTGGCCAAACTGCAACAAAAAACAGCCGGGTGTTGTGGCCAGCACCTGTAGTCCCAGCTACTTGGGAGGCTGAGGCAGGAGAATTGCCTAAGCCCAGGAGTTGGAGGTTGCTGTGAGCTGTGACTTCACAGCACTCTACCAAGGGTAGGAAGTGAGACTCTATCTCTAAAAAAAAAAAAAGTAGACTCTCTGCTAGTGACATGATTCAAGTCCAGAAAGTTATGCAACATGTTTACGAGTGGTGGTGACACTGCCCTCCACTACCAGCAGAAGTCCACATGAAGGGTGGGCTGGTGCTCCTGGGTATTCATTACTACCTTCCTCTATAGTAAAATTAGTTCTAGAAAGCAAACAGAGCCCAAACAGGAGCAAGACTCCTAACAGCCAACTTGGTATGGACTGAAATTATATTTCAATTGAACTGATTAATTCAGATGTAAAATACCAGAGATGCCAAAAATATGCATACACATTTTAAGTGATCTTGTTGGAAGTAAAGTCGATCATTCCCCAGAAGTATACAGAAGTATGTGTGTAGGTACACTTAACCAGTAATGATACCTTCAATTCAACTTCAAAAAGTAATACATAGATAACATCTCTTAAAATGTGTAAACATTTTTTGGCATCCTCTGTAGAAACCAGTCTCCATGTGTAAACTGTCCTCAAAGGAGCAGAGTCAAGAGCAGAAGATCTCTCTCAAGCAGACACTGTCTTGCGAGATATGCAGAGAACTGATAACAGGCCAGTGCAGACTTTGCTTCCCTTTTTTTTGTTTCAAAGGACCTTTTTTTTTGAGACAGAGTCTCACTATGTCACCCTCGGTAGAGTGTCATGGTGTGGCAGCTCACAGCAGCCTCAAATGCTTGGGCTTAAGTGACTCTTTTGCCTCAGCCTCCATAGTAGCTAAGGGACTACAGGCACCCACCACAACACCCGGATATATATATATATATATATATATTTTGTAGTTGTCATTGTTGTTTAGGAGGCCCAGGCCAGGTTTGAACCCACCAGCCCCAGAATAGTGGCTAGTGCTGACCCATGTTTCAAAGGACTTTTATCTTTGTCTGTTAGCACTTGTTAGTGACACATTGGTCAGGCCACACCTGTCACTGTGTTTTGACCTCAAATCCATACACTCTGTAGCTTGTCTAAGAGAGTACATTCCATTCATACAGTAGCTATGGAGGCTTTTGGGCAGCGCCTGTGGCTCAAAGGAGTAGGACGTCGGCCCAATATGCCAGAGATGATGAGTTCAAACCCAGCCCCGGCCAAAAACTGCAAAAAAAAGAAAAAAAAAGGGAATAGCTATGGAGGCTTTTTCCAAGTTAGTCATTTAAAAAAAACTGAAATTGTTTTTACCATTTAAGATAGTTGTTTTTGCTTTTGTTTTTTGTTTGTTTGTTGAGACTAAGTCTCACTCTGTCACCCTGAGTAGAATGCCACGGTGTCACAGCTCACAGTAACCTCAAACTCCTGGGTTTGAACAATCCTATTGCCTAGCCTAGCCTCTAGAGTAGCTGGGACTATAGGCACCCATCATAACACCCAGCTAATTTTTTTTTCTCTATTTTTAGTAAAGATGGGTCTCACTCTTGCTCAGGCTGGTCTTGAATTCTTGAACTTAAGCAATCCACCACCATCACCCCACTCCCAGCCTCCCAGAATACTAGGATTATAGTATGAGGCACTGCACCTGCCAAAGATACTTATTTTTTAAAGAGAATTTGCTGTTGCACAATTTTTGAACCAGCTCACCTTATAGTAAATGATTAATGTTGGGCTTGTTTTTAATACTGCGTCTCACATATGTTCTTGTAGGAAGATGTATTGGAAATTCCAGGTGCTAGAACCACAGCACTTGGACTGCTGGGCCAGAGTTTGCACAGTCCATACCTACCAATGCTGCACCCCCACCCCAATAATGCCCTGGCTATGCAGAAGCCCCACGGAGGTGCAGCTGCTTCACCCATCTCCCGTGTCCAATGCTATTTGCAGGCAAAGCCAGCTGAGACCACAGGTTCTTGCTCTTGATGAGCAGCATGACATCATCAAAACTTCAGCATGGTGAAAAAAATATTTTTTTTTTTTTGAGACAGAGCCTCAAGCTGTCACCCTGTGTACAGTACTATGGCATCACAGCTCACAGCAATCTCCAACTTCTGGGCTTAAGCGATTCTCTTGCCTTAGCCTCCCAAGCAGCTGGGACTACAGGCACCCTCCCCAACTCCTGGCTACTTTAGGGTTGTAGTTGTCATTGTTGTTTGGCAGGCCCAGGCTGGATTCAAACCTGTCAGCTCTGGTGTATGTGGCTGGCACCTAAGCCACTTGAGCCCCAGGCACTGAGCCAGCATGGTGACATTTTAATTTCATTCTAATGTTACTTAGAACTTATGATGTCAGATGCTGGCTGCAGGAAGTCAGTGGTTAGTGTGCTGGCCCCACACCCCAGGGGTGCCAAATTTGAAACTCTGCTGGCCTGATTAACAACAACAATAATGAAAACCAATGGTGTCAGAATAAAGGAATATCAGAGCGTTAATTTGGTGTCCATGACCTGGGAGTATACATATTTTGGTTCTCCAAAGATCATATGCAGGTTTTATTGTATCTGTATCCTGATCTTCTTTTCTCTGTTCCTTCTAACAATCTAAAGCTTTCTTAGAATCACTTGGATCTTGTACAGAATATCACTTATTGGGGATAAACACTTCAACTCTTGGCAGAAAATACTCTGAATTTCCCCAAAGTCATTTATATTCAGAATAGACCAATGGTCCACCCCCACAAAATTGCATAAAACAAGCCTCCTGTAGAAAGTCAGAAGCACATGTGCCTTCAGAGGCAGCTTATCCAGTCTCATTGCCTTCCCAGCTTGTGTGTGGCCTGTCCCCACAATAGCAGGAACTGGGAGGTGGTAGGGGGTAGGGTTTTTTCTTTTCTACATCTTCACAGGTTCAGCTGGGGGCACATGATGGGCCCAGGTCTACACCTTACTTACTATTTGAGATATTCTGACTCACACAATGGCAAAGACAGGCTTGCCTCACTGCTGGTCAGCTTCCTTTGAAAAGTGGACAAGCCATTTGCTTCCGGCATTGTGAAGAAGTGAGCAAAGACCTGACCACGTTTCCAATGGGCTGAATAGTCATTCTCCCTTCTTCAGAGAGCAACCAGCTTCTTTAAAAGAAAAAAAGGCTCAGAGCCTGTAGCTCAAGCAGCTAAGGCACCAGCCACATACACAGAACCTTCCAGCCCGGGACTGGCAAACAACAATGACAACTACAACCAAAAAATAGCCGGGCCTTGTGGAAGGCACCTGTAGTCCCAGCTACTTGGGAGGCAGAGGCAAGAGAATCGCTTAAGCCCAGGAGCTGGAGGTTGCTGTGAGCTGTGATGCCACGGAACTCTACCCAGGGCGACAGCTTGAGGCTCTGTCTCAAGAAAAAAGAAAAAAAAGTCCTTTCTATTTTTCTGTTGGATACAACAGTGTACTTTTGGTGCATAGGGTGGAGAGGCAGAATATTTGTCTCCGGAGTTTCATTTCTCTAACACTGCGTCCTTCCTCCACCTCCAGTTCTCATACCCATTGGGTGTCGCGATTCGAAGAAGCCAATCAGCATCTTCGCGGTTCCTAGTTATAAGGTCCCCACAGACAAACCCGGATTCAGCGTCTCCCCAGACCCCTAGGATGAAGGTCACGGCGCCCCGAACCCTCCTCCTGCTACTCTCCGGGGTCCTGGTCCTGACCGAGACCTAGGCGGGTGAGTGCTGGCTCGGAGGGAAACGGTCTCTGCAGGGGTAGCCAGGGGACGGCCTGGCGGGGACGCAGGACCCAGGGACCCGCGCCGGGAGGAGGGTCGGGCGGAGTCTCAGCCCCTTTCGCCCCCAGGGTCACACTCTCTGCGGTATTTCCACACCTCTGTGTCCCGGCCCGGCCGCGGGGAGCCCCGCTTCATCGAAGTCGGCTACGTGGACAACACGCAGTTCGTGCGGTTTGACAGCTACGCGGAGAATCCGAGGATGGAGCCGCGGGCGCCGTGGATAGAGCGGGAGGGGCCGGAATATTGGGACGAGCAGACACGGCGCGCCAAGGGCCACTCACAGACTTTCTGAGCGAACTTGAGGACCCTCTGCGGCTACTACAACCAGAGCGAGGACGATGAGCGACCCCGGGCCCCGGGTGCAGGTTAGGATTCCTCTCCGTCCCCCATGGACGGGCCAGGGTCTTCCAGGTCTCTAGATCGGAGCTCATCTCGAGCCGTGGGATTTACCGGACCCTTGAAGACTATTCAACCCTTGAAGAATTAGAAGAAGTTCCCTCCGATTTCTCTCTGGGTTGAAGTTGGAGGGGGGTGGGGTCTGAGGGAGCGCCGCTGACCGCGAGGCGGGGCGAGGAGGGGCCAGAGTCTGACACTCTGCAGTGGATGCACGGCTGCGACGTGGGACCGGACGGGCGCTTCCTCCGCGGGTACGAGCAGGTCGCCTACGATGATGCGGATTATCTCTTCCTGAACGAGGACCTGCGCTCCTGGACCGCGGCGAACCCAGCAGCTCAGATCTCAAAGCACAAATCAGATATGACTGGTGAGGCGGAGTTCCAGAGGGCCTACCTGGAGGAAGAATGCGTGGAGTGGCTCCGCAGATACCTGGACAGCGGGAAGGACGCGCTGCAGCGCTCGGGTACGAGGGACTTGGGGCCCATCTCCTTTGACCAGGGGCTGTGCCAGTAGCCAGCAGCCCTCCAGAAAGTGGAGGAAAATAGGACAGAGCCAATATATCGCTCCTCGCTGGAATCGGGAGAGGAAGTCCACTTGGGTTTCTTGATTCTGTACCAGAGCGCGCCTCACCCAAAGGGCCTGCCCTTCTCTGAGAGGCAATTAAGGAATCCAGTCTCTCTGAGGATGCACAGGGAGACCACCCTTGAAATAACTCATCAGCGGTTCTCTTTGTCTCTGCCAGCAATCCCTAGGGACTTTCAGGCCTTTTCTCTGCCCAGCTCCTGTATCTCTCAAAGTCTCACCCTTGCTTTTCTAAGTGAACTCGGACTCCACCCAGGTCAGGACCACAAGTCCTCCTTGTCCGCCAGAGAGACCTGGTGCCTCCTACACTAGGCTATCTCATCACAATTCTAGAACTTTCTAGTGAATAGGGGATTATCCCAGATGCCTGAGTTCAAGCTGGTAACTAGGAGTTTTTTCCCCGTTTGAGTTTTGTTTTGTTTCGTTTTCCAGTTTAATACAAGGGTACAGATGATTAGGTTACTTTATTTGTGTTTGTTAGGTAAAGTCCAAGTTGTAGTTGTGCCCCTCACCCAGGAGATGTGCCATAGATTCCTGCATTGTGCCTGTTGGGTGAGAGCACACCAGTCGCACTGGTGGCTAAGTTCTATGCTCCCCTCTCCCAGCCTAATTGACCTGTTCCTTCTTAGGATGATCAAGAGTATGGGTGGAGTGTCTCATGAAAAATGCAAATGTTTCTTAATTTACTGATCCTTCTCAGACCCCCCAAACACATATATCACCCACCACACAGTCTCTGACTGTGAGGCCATCCTGAGATGCTGGGCCCTGGGCTTCTACCCTGCAAAGATCACACTGACCTGGCAGCAGGATGGGGAGGACCAGACCAACAACACAGAGCTTACAGAGACCAGGCCTGCAGGGGATGGAACCTTCCAGAAGTGGGCAGCTGTGGTGGTCCCTTCTAGAGAGGAGCAGAGATATACCTGCCATGTGCAACACGAAGGGCTTCAGGAGCCCCTCACCCTGAGATTGGGTAAGGAGAGGGATGGAGAGGGTGTTATGTCTTCTTGAGGAAAGCCCTCCAGCTGGCTCAGGGCTAAGGCTTAGGGTTGAAAGATAAGTCAACATGACCTCTGAGAGAAAATCCCCTAGGTTCCACCAAAGCTGCACCACCTCTTTACCTGCTCTGAGTCTTTCTTTCCCTGTCTGTACAAAGGATGCATATTGGGTTCATCATGGATTTGCCCTGAAGATTAATTAATTCTATATGTAAAATATACATTATTGACCAAGCCTTCTTAAGTGCCTACTATTCATAGCTAATGTTATATTGATTAAACCATTTTAGTTGTTTCCATTCCTTTGTTTTTAGAAATCGCAATTCAAGGAATATCCTTGTTATATATTTTCGAAAACATATGTGAATATCTTCTTAGGATAAATTCCTAGAAGAGAATTTTTTTTTTTTTGAAGCAGAAACTCACTTTGTATCCCTGGGTAGAGTGTTGTTGTGTGATAGCTCACAGCAACCTCAAACTCTTGGGCTCAAATGAGTGATCCCCTTGCCTCAGCCTCCTGAGTAGCTGGTACTACAGGCACCCACCACAGTACCCGGCTATTTTTAGAGATGGAATCTCACTCTGGCTCAGGCTGGTCTCAAACTCATGAACTCAGGCAGTTCACCTGCCTCATTCTCCCAGAGTGCTAGGATTACAGGTGTGAATGAGCCCAGACCTAGACGAGAAATTTTTGTGTCAAAATTTAAACACATTATATTCTTGATACATTTTACAATAATTTTATGTTATGTATATTTTTATATTTTATATTTATAATTTTATATCAGTGCTTAATCCCATCAACTTTTATGACAGTACATTTTCCCTATACTTTGATCCATACTATTATCACTGAGTTTCATCTTTGCTAAGCTAAGAGATTTTAAATTTTATTTCCGTTTCATAGTCCACATTTTAATTTTGTTCACATTTGTTTATTCCTAACATAAACATTTGTTTGATATTTTCATTTTTCTATCCCAAGTTGCATTCTAATATTCATTAACCATTTTCTAAATGGGATGTTAAGTATTTTAAAATATTGAATTTAAGGGGGAAAAAGCAGCCTCTCTGACACTAGGCCCAGAGCTAGCCTGATGTTCTTTGTTAAACCCTGTCATTCTCCTGTTGGACATAAATCATCTCACAAAACACCAACATCAGACAAGGTCATTCTGAGATGATGCTAAAGTGACATAAAACAAGTACACTTCACAGATTTGTCTAAGCACTCTTCCTTCTGATATGAACGGCTGACCCTTCTCTACTAATTACAGTTTTAACCTTCTCTAGTCCACCTTCCCTAGAGATAAGATTTTTTTTTTTTTTGGCACCCGCAGCCAGGCCGCTTGGCGGGCAGGGGCCCGGGCAGCAGGGGCGGCCCGGCCTCAGCTCTACCTTGGCGGTGCGGGCTGCTCGGGTGAGGCGCCCAGACACCGGCGCAGGCTCGGCCGCGGCCCCGCCCCCCGCTCTCCCCGCCCCAGGCGCCCGGCGCGGGCTGCGCTAGGCTGAGCGGCTGGGCCCACAGGCGGCCATGGCGGCGGGCGCCGGGGCCAGGCCGGGGCCGCGCTGGCTGAAGGCGCTGGGCTAGCCGCTGAGCGCGGCGCGGCTGCGGCGACTGGAGGAGCACCGCTACAGCGCGACCGGCGTCTCGCTGCTCTAGCCGCCTCTGCAGCTCTATGGACCTGGCTGCTCCACTAGATCCCGCTCTGGATGGCGCCCAGCTCCATCACCCTCCTCGGGCTAGTCATCAACATGCTCACCACGCTCGTGCTCATCTCCTACTGCCCCACGGCCACCGAGGAAGTAGGGCTAGCCGCCCGCCCGCAGCCCGCGCCTCGGCGGCAGCGGAGGGAAACCCCCAACTGCTGTCCCCAGGAGCCCCAAATTCCCCGGGTGCACTGCGGGCGGGTCTCTGGAGGCGCCTCCAGCCGCTCGGGGAGCGCAGTGACTCCCCGCGCGGCTGAGCCTCTAGGGCAGCTGAGGGACCGACACGGCCACTGCCCCCGCGCGGTATCCGCCCCGAGCCTCTCCCGATCTGCCTGGAGAGACTGTCACGCCGCTACCCCAGACCCGTGACCCCTCCCCGCCTCCCTGTGCAGCGGAGGGGCTGTCAAAGTCACTGCCCCAGTCCCATGCCTGCACAGATCCTCCCTCCCGAGCCAGAGGACAGCCTGCCCGGCCGGTGCCAACCTCTGGGGTGAACCTGCAGTCGGGTACTCAACACCCCTGTATCCTGGCACAGGACTTGCAGCCGGGTGGGCCAAACCTAAGATGCTCTTTCGATACTTTGATAATCGTCCGTTTCTCTAAGGTTGTGCTAGTGATCCTGAAATTACTGCTGATACTGATCAAAGACAAGGTACTTTTAAGAGACGTCTTCTTTGCTTCATTGACTTTTTCATGAAAAACAAACTGTTACCAAAATGATAATCCTTATCACGACCCAGGGATCATAAAAACCACCACATTTTATTAGCAATAGTTACATTTGACCTATATCCAAAAACAACAGTAAATAATGTGGGTTTTGGACAACTGTTAAGCAGACGCAACCCTTGGGCTGAGTGTGGAGGGCTAGAGGGCAGAGCTGGGTTCACTCCCATCTGTAGCTTATAGTATAAGTGATAAATACTACTTGGCACACTCTGTGTCATTTCTTTCTTTGCCCTCCTAATAGTGAAGTCCCTTTATAATTATCTTTGAGTATCAATCCAGTGGCGGACTAATGGAGTTGAAGTTGAATAGCAGGAATACAATGGGACTACTGTATGCCTGACATTCGTGCATCCGTTTCAAAAAAAAAATATTTCATGGAGGCTACATTTAAAAAAATACCTTGACATTTTGTCTGGTATGTTTACTATATATTTCTTAGCAGACATTCTCATTGTTTTTCCTCATTGCTATTCATTTACATAGTGTTTGGAAAAAGAAGCTGCTCTAGTTTTTGGCTTTTGCGCCCCAGTTTCCAGAATTTCCCAGAGTGTATCTGAATGAAAAGACCCTGAGTTGGAAGTGAGGGTTGGCTTCTGACTAGCTCAGCTGCCACAGACCTGCTGGGTCTGTTTTCCCATGTGTCAAATAGAAAATAATGCCTCCTAAACCAGTTTCTGAAGGATGCAGGGGGAAGCAAACGATATCCCAGATAAATGTAGGGAATTATAATTTGCTCAGTAAATTAAAAATATTAGTCAATGCATTAAAAATATTACTGTTATTAAACAGTGCCCTGAAATGCATAAAAGTTTAGTTTTGATTGGTTCTAAATTCAGCTAACATTATTTGGATATTTCTGATGTTGCCAATGTTACTATTAATTTAAGAACCATTTGTTGCACATATAAAGAGCAGGGCATACAAACAAGTCCTGGGGCTTCTTTATAGGGGGGTGGAGGGGTGCTTGATAGAAGAGAGAGATTTATGATTAGTTTTTAGGCTCAGCCTCATGTGGAAAAAAGGAAGATGGCTGTAGGGATCTGAAGCACTTAAAAAAAATAAAAAATTAGAATGGTCCAACAAGGGGATATCAGGGTTAAAATAATAAGGTAAAACTAGAAAAATTTTCAAAATATATGCCATTAGATCCTGCATATGCTTCTAAGTGACGGAAACATTGAAAATATCATTTCAAGATCCACACTGCTTGTTTGGTAAAGTCCAGCAGTAGTGTGAAGAGCATAGCAGTTAGGGGCTGTTCTGCTCTAAGGTCATGGAACTAATAAATGACAGGACCAGGTAGGGTTCAAATCTAAGTTGGTCTGACTCCAAAGCTCATGTTCTTTTTACTGTATACTGCCACCTTCTCATTTGGAGTCCTTGCTTTTTTCTATGTGCTACGTAGGAAAAATATCTTGTGTTTTATATAATGCAGGTATATAAAGTGCTTTCACGTCCATGTCTGCATATGTGTCTTGTGTCAACCCAAAGAGGTGGGCAAGTTTTTTGCTTTCCTAGAATGGCCTTTTCTCCCTTGTCTCAGTATTTCTCCTATCTAGCTATCCTAAAGTAACAGTAATGTATGTTTTCATAAGAGGAAATTGTAGCCTGGAGAGGTTAAGTGACTTTAACCTGGCTTGGAACTTGTTTTCTGATTTTCAGACTTAAGGATTCATAGTGGTTTTCCATACTTGACAGATTACTTTCAGAAAGAGTCAGGAAAAAAAGCACAGAGTTTTTTGGATTTAGATCTTGGGCTTATCTATTCATATAGGCTATAATGCTGACTGTGTATCTGTAGTAATAAAAGTATTGGATAGGCAAAAAAAAAGATTTTTTTTTGAGACAGAGTTTTGCTATGTCACTCTTGGCAGAGTACCATGGCATTACAGCTCACATCAACCTCAAACTCTTGGGCTCAACAGATTCTCTTGCCTCAGCCTCCCAAGTAGCTAGGACCACCTAGCTAGGCACCTGCCACAATGCCTGGCTATTTTTTAGAGATGAGGTTTTACTCTGGCTCAGAGTGTTCTCCAACCTGTGAGCTCAGGCAATTCACCTGCCTCAGCCTCCCAGAGTGCTGAGATTACAGGCATGAGCCACACGCGAGGCCTTCACTCCCTCACCATGTGATGCCCTATACCAGCAAGAAGGACCTCATCAGATGTAGCCCCAAAGAATATGGAGGAGCAGAAAAAGCACCTACAGATAGGTTCTGGGGAGGACTTAGAAGACGAGAAGACCAGGAAAAAGTTTAAACTCCTGATTGGTGAAGTGGTCATGACCAGAATGTTTACAGGAATGTGCACAGCTTTTTGTGGCTGCTCCTTCCATCACATTCTAGAGCCTAACAGGGCAGAATGATTTCCAGGGCCTACCAGGATGTCATCACCCAGGGCTACTCCCCACACCCTGGTGCAATGCTCCAGAGCCACCTTGGGTGTAGCTCCTGCCACAGCTTTGGCAGGTAAAAGTCATAAACCTTGGCAGCATCAATGTGGTGTTAATTCTGCAATCTTGCCAAAAGCATGAACTGTGGAGGCTCCATAGACTCCACTCAGATTTTAAAGATCTCATTGAAAGTCTGAGGGCCCAGGCAAAGATTTGTCATGGAAGAGGAGCCACCACAGTGATGACCTTACTAGAGCAATGCCAAGCAGAAATGTAGACAGGGAGTCTGCTGCAGAGAGTGCACACTGGGGCAATGCCTCGTAAAACTGTGGGACCAGCATTGCCCCCTGGCACCCTAGAACTGTGGAATCATGGGCAACACACAGCACCACACCTAGAAAAGCTTCAGGCACCAGACTCCATCCCATACAAGCAGCCACCTGGACTGTGACCAGATGGGGGACAGCCTGAGGCCTTCAGGGCCTAAGCTCTGCCCCAGTCTGTCCAAGAGATGGTCATGGAGTCCAAAGAATCTATTCTCCAGCTTTAAGACTTAATCTGTGCCCACCTGGGTTGTGCACTTGCTTACAGCCTGTTGCTCTTTTCTTTATCTTAGTCTCCTCAATTCTCAGCATTCTTTAACTTGTACTATCCACTTCCTCCTGCCACTCAATTTACACTGTCTCCCAGTGGTCATCTAAGACCTTTACTTGGTCTTCTTTGTGGTACCCGACACTACTCACACAACTCCCTCCCCCCATGGACACTTCCCTCCTTTGTCCCAGAGCACTGCTGAACACACTCCAGCCTGCTCAGTCACTTCCCCTCTCTCCACACATGCCTTGCCTCACCTTAGAACAAACCTCCAACAGAATCATCTTCATTTCCTTCACCTCCCAAGATGAGCTAAGGCAAACTCTGGGGTTAAAATGAAGGTGTGTTTGAGCATCACCTGCACTTCATTTGTGTGTTTTGCTCTTTATTATTTTGTTTTAAGTTTTCTCAAACCCTCCTTGGGCTTCCAGTGACATAATCAAGCCAGCCCTGAATTCCTTGGGCTACATTCTAGTTCTGGTCATGGCAACTTTCCCCTTCTCCCTGGTGAATCCCTGTAATTATCTAATCTCAATCTCCCAGATGATATCCACAGTGAAACTCGGCATGTGCAAAACCCGAACATACCTGGGTGTGAATTTTTACTCTGCCACTCCATGCCTGTGTGGCTTATGCCATGGGGCTTCGCCTGTGTGGACCCTAGTTCCTGTCTTTGACATGACAGTGCTTTGCTGGGAGGGTTAGATGGAGTATTATGTATCAAGTACCTGTGCTATGCTTTGAATGTATTGCCAAAAAGCATGTGTTGGAAACTTAATCATGAATGCAGCTGTGTTGGCAGGCAGGGACTTAAAGCAGGTATTTAGGACAGGAGGGCTCCATCCCATGAATGGATGAATGATAATTACAAAAGTTCAGTCTCTTTCAGGCTTATCCACCCACTTGCCTCTACCATGAGATGACATGGCAAAAATTCCCTCAGCACAAATTCCCTGTAGCTGGGACTACAGGAACCGCCTATTTTTTATTTTTATTATTATTTTTTGTTTGTTTGTTTGTTTGTTTAGGAGGCCCTGGCTGGCTTCGAACCCACCAGCCCCAGAGGATGTGGCCAGCACCCTAACCATTGAGCTACAGGTGCCCAGCCTCTACACTTCTTCTTTCAGATCCCCTTAGAATATTGTCTTTGGAAAACTCTAGTTCCTTCCTGATAACCATTTCTTTTCCATCAGTAGCTGCCTTTAATGCAGATTCAGTCACGAGATTTTCCTATTCTGTTCCAAAAAGCTCATAATACCTCAGGCTATGATTTCTGGATCAATAGACTGATCAACTGTATTTTATTGCAATACCATTTCACAATTTCTGTTTGACTTCTTATATCTGGACTTGGAACTGAAATTTACTTATCAAAATGACCAGGACAAATTAAGGCATTATCTAATGCCTCTGGGAAGTTCATGGCTCTTATGATGATAACCTTCATTGGGTTTAAAAACATTCATTTTGGCACTGCGACCCCCTTTCTCTTCCAGTCATAGGCACTTCGGCAGTTGCGGGGTGCAGTGCAGACATGGCCAAGTCCAAGAACCACACCACACACAGCCAGTCCCGACAGTGGCACAGAAATGGCAAGAAACCCCGATCACAAAGATATGAATCTCTTAAGGCGGTAGATCCAAAGTTCCTGAGGAACATGCACTTTACCAAGAAGCACAACAAGAAGGGCCTGAAGAAGATGCAGGCCAACAATGCCAAGCCTGTGAGTGCACGTGCTGAAGCTATCAAGGCCCTTGTAAAGCCCAAGGAGGTTAAGACCAAGATTCCAAAGGGTGCCAGCCATAAACTCAGTCAACTTACCTACATCGCCCACCCCAAGCTTGGGAAGCGTGCTCATGCACGCATTGCCAAGGATCTCAGGCTCTGCCGGCCAAAGGCCAAGGCCAAGGATCAAATGAAGGCCCTATCTGCTAATTCATCTACAGCTCCAGCTCAGGCTCCCAAAGGTGCCCAGACCCCCACAAAGGCTCCAGAGTAGAGGCATCTGTCTGCCATGAGGACAGACAAACTGGTGTGACCTCTAGGCTGCTGTCTATATGGGGCTGGGGTCCTCCTGTGCTATTTGTACAAATAAACCTGAGGCAGGATTTGTTAAAAAAAAATTCATTTCAACAAGAAGTTGATTTATAGTCTGACTTGAATATGGATGCATTGGAGAGTCAATTCTCTTCCCACCAACAGAATCGAATTCATCGATAAATATAACAGAGGAGCATTTGCTTTTGCTTCCCTAAAAATATTTCTGCCATGACTGGCTCCCACACCCACAACCATCTCAACAAATTCTGGTCCAGAAGTATAAAAAAGCAACCTTAGCTTCTTCTGCCATAGCTCAGGCAAGAAGTGTCTTTCCTGTCCCTGGTGATCCAGCTAAAAGAATTCCTTTTGGAAGCTTCCTTCCAAATTCTTGTGGACTTTTTAAGAACTCAGTAACTTCCTGTAATTCTTGTTCAGCTTCCTCTACCCCTTTTACATGTTCAAAGGTAACATTTTTCATCTGGACACACTCCACTGCAGAATCAGACCCTGTTGTTGCCCAGTAGACAAATAAAAATGGACTTTTTTATAAATCCATAAATAGCATAAATAGCAGCAGAACAAAGAGAATCAGATGGATTCACCTTAGGGAATCACTGGGTTTTTGAGTTAATGCTTAAGCCTTCAGAAAACCTTCTGCAAAACCAGTTTTAAATGCTTTCTGGTTAACTTCACGTATGTTTTTGATTTTCATGACAGTTTGTCCAAACTCTCAACATCTGATCCTTTGTCCTACAAAGGAAAACCCTTCGTGAATGATGGTGCCATGTTCTGTGTTTTGGTGAATCTTTCAGAGGTGGACTGCAGATGTCGTGTTCTTGATTTTAAAGTTTTGAAACCCCAAGACTGTATAAAACTGGCCAGTACTGAAGATCTGAACAAAGATTTGAAGAGCTCTTAAATGATGTCTGTATAAGCAAGAGGAACATAAGGGACTAAATATATCTAAGTAACCATATTTATTTTCAAAGAAGGACTGTGCAGAACATGAGATCTATGCCAATAGGAAGACATTTTTTTGCCTTTAGAAAATCCAGTAAGCAGATTTCCTCCCAGTTGATCAATCTGTCCAACTTTTCATTCAGATACTCCAAAGTCCCTTAAGTGTGGCCTCATTGCTGGGATCCTCATGCTCAGGAACTACATCTCAGTGTTGGTTTGAGAAACTGATGTTCCTCTGACAGAAACAGATGTGGAGTTTTTGGTGAATGGAAGGCATTAATGAGATCACTCACAGGACTTATAACCTCTAACTGTACATTCAGTTAATGGTAAATTCTCTTAAAATCAAAATTCTCTGTTGCCCAGGCTGGAGTTTAGTGGCTCCATCATATCTTACTGCAGCCTTGAATTCCTGGGCTCAAGCGATCCTTCTCCCTCAACCTCCAGATTAGCTGGGACTATAGGAGCATGCCACCACACCGAGCTAATTTTATTTTAGAGGTGGGGTCTCACAATTGCCCAGGCTGGAGTGCAGTGGTGTGACCATAGCACCCAAGAACTGAGCTTTCTCCTAGCAGCCCTGGCTTTACAGACTTGCCCTAAGAAAAATTCTCAGTAGCTTGCTGAGCAGGACACCCCACTCTCATCCCAGAACTCCTATTTTTAAGAACATTGTTGCTGTGGAGGAGAAATTTCACTTTTAGGAATACTCCTTCCATATGAAAGAGACTGCTTGAGAAAACTGGCTGTAACTTCTCACACTCCAGAGCCCAGGAGTTTGAAGTTGCTGTGAGCTATGATGATACCCTTGCATTCCTGCCTGGGCAACAGAGTGAGACTTTGTCTCAAAAAAAAAAAAAATTATAAACAGAAAGACTGAGTTCCTGGGAAATGTGGTGCCCACTGGGTGAAAGAAGGGAGTACATGGGAGCCATGAGCATAGGGACCAGGTGATCCCTTGGGCCTAGTGTAACCAGGTCACAAGCATGCATAAATACTCAAATTCCATAGTAATCAAACGTATGCAAATTTAAAGTTTAGTTTTGTAGAAAAATGTAAACAATCGGTTGAGAACATTTAATGAGAATGCTGGTCAAGTCCTATTCGCGGGTGGCATCTATCCTGTATCCTTCACAGGGTACCTTGTCCGAATCTTGTATCACAGGAAGCATTTTGCCTCCTGCTTGCTCTCTTGCTTCCTGTAATAGTGCACATGGCCTTACACGTCAGTTTCCAACCCACACTCTTCCCCCACCTCGGCCCACTAAGGCTAGCTCAAACTGTGCTCATTGCCTGAGATGTAAGGGGGTAACTGCTCTGGTAGTTTCCCCATTCTGAGTTTCAGTTTTAAGCAGTACTTCCGCTGAGCTCCTTTTATTAACACCTGGAGGATTTAGAGTGCAGTGGGGACCACGTGAGTGAAGGTTGCTGTGGCTTTAATTAAATGGAAGACAATATTTTTTTTGTTTTGCTTTTTGTTTTTTGAGAAGAGTCTCACTCTTTGCCCAGGCTGGAGTGCCGTGGAGTCATAGCTCACAACAACTTCAAACTACTGGGCACAGGTACCCTCCTGCCTCAGCCTCCTGAGTAGCTAGACTACATGCACTGGCACGACCAACACCTGGCTAATTGTTCTCTTTTTAGTAAAGATGAGGTCTCACTCTTGCTCAGACTAGTCTCTAACTAAGATTAGGGACCTAGTCTCTAACTGAGCTCAAGAATCCTCCTACCTTGGCCTCCCAGAGTGTTAGGATTACAGGCGTGAGTCACTACATGCAGCAGTGAAAGATAGTATGTCATAAAACTTGGAAATTGGAGGGAGGAAATGATTCAATTTCAAAACATCAAGACAGAACCCTAGGTGGGGCACAGTGGCTCACACCTGTAATCTTAGCACTTTGTGAGGCCAAGGCTGGAGGATCTTTTGAGCTCAGGAGTTAGAGACTAGTCTGAGCAAGAGTGAGATCCTGTCTCTACTAAAATAGAAAAACTAGCCAGGCCAGGCACGCTGGCTCCACCTATAATCCTAGCACTCTGGGAGGGAGGCCAAGTCATGTGGATTGCTTGAGCTCATGGGTTCCAGACCAGCCTGAGCAAGAGCGAGACCTCCACCTCTTAAAAAAAAAAAAAAAAGCCGGCATTGTAGCAGGTGCCTGTAAGACCAGCTCCTTAGGAGGCAAGAGAATCACTTGACCCCAGGAATTTGAGGTTGCTGTGAGCTCTGATACCACAGCGCTCTATGGAGGGTGACAAAGTGAAATTCTGTTTCAAGTTTAAAAAAAAAAAAAAGAAGAAGAAAAAAGAAAAGAAAAATTAGCTGGCATGGCCAGGTGCCTGTAGTCTCAGCTACTAGGGAGGCTGAGGACAGAGGATCGATTGAACCCAAGAGACCAAAGTTGCTGTGAGCTATGATGATGCCACAGCACTCTACCCTGGGTGACAAAGTGATACTGCATCTCAGAAAACAAAAAACAGCTGGGGTGCTAAAGTCCTCCAAGAGAATCTGCTGGGTTTGATTCACTGGCAGGGGCAATCAGTGCCCATTAGTGCCCAGATCAATAACATTCCCTACCTCAGTTTTAAGAAGCAGATTGGCAGGCATCTTTTCTCATACCCCTGGGAGTTAGCACCTGCTGTGGTGTAAAGTGTTTTTTCCTCTAGGAAAAAAAGAAACAGAACCCTATTTTAGTATGTTTGTTGCCAGGCTTTTTCCTTACATGTTTGACATGACCTCCATTTCCATTTTCAGAATATATTTAATACTTTTTTCCACTTAACATACATGCTATAGTTTTCCAGATTGCAGATTATCCTTTTAACTACTCCATGCTTTTTTTTTTATGTATACATTTACGTATTGCATTTCGGTGAAAAAGAAACGAAAGCTCTGAGAGATTTGTCCAGTGTCATAAACCCAACAAAGGAATGGGTCCCTGTGGGCCGCAGGCTGACCTGACGTGGGTTGCTGGAACTCTTCATTTCTCTGGAGACAAACTGCAACTGCACTTTTCCGGACAGCATTTATGGAATGCTTTCTGTTGGCTGCATATGACCTCTGGTTTCCTTCCTTCCCTTTTTCCTTCTCAGCCTCTGCAGTTTCTGTTCTTAAAAGGACCCTCCCACAGTTGTATAAAGAGTTGGAGTGAGTCAGGCTGCCCCACTGTGTGTTCAGAGTCCTGTTTGCCCACACAGCGAGGCGGGGGGAATATTGAAGAAGAAACCTGCACGCAGCAGAGAAAGGCTCTAACCTGGAACCTCAGGACATCTCACAGCTCAGGGATGACTTTCCAAAATCTCAGTGGGGCAGTTGCAGGCCCTTGCTCATCACAGAGCCCTCTGGCAAAGAAGGGCTGTGGTATAGACAAGAAGGACACTAGCAGATTACTTCTGAATTCTGCTACCTGGATGCCCATGAGAATCCCAGAATTCCCTGGCAAATAATGGGAGGGGAACAGTATGGAGATGTCTAATCCATCCTCTGATCTGTGACTATCTTCCTGGCCAGTCAAGGGTCCCCAGCTCTAAGAGGAGACTTTAATTAGAGAACTACATTAAGCTATACACATGTGCACTCGTATTCACACATTCTCTGTGGATGGATGAATAAGAAAACTCATTCCTACAAGGATCCATAGTCAAAATTCATGTCATCTGGCTTGGCGCCTGTGTGTCAAGTGGCTAAGGCGCCAGCCACATGCATCTAAGGTGGCGGGTTCGAATCCCCAGCCCGGGCCCACCAAACAACAATGATGGCTCCAACCAAAAAATGGCCAGGCGTTGTGGCGGG
>NW_003852426.1:646345-687987 GCF_000181295.1 Otolemur garnettii
AAAAAAAAAAAAAAATTCATGTCATCTGAATGGTCCAACATGGGAATGCACTGATGCTGTAAGTCCCTCTAGCCTCATGGGGCAAAATCTGGGCTATATGAGGTGATATGAGATCATCAGTGGAAAACACCTGGCACAGGCTTAGAATATGGCAGATGTGCAAAGGCTGTGCCTGCTCCAAAATCAGATTTGTCCCTAAAGTCACCATACGTAAGGAAAATGGGAAATTATAGCTACATGTGTCTTTCTATATAAAATATTCACTTCAAAATTTTATAAAATATTTACAAAATAGTCCCTATGTGTTGGCCTCCTCTTTGTAAATTTTTGTAGTATATCTTTATATAAAGGGCCTGGGCTTGGGATCAGACAGACCTACACACACTGCCCAGACCAGGATGACACAGGGCAAGCTGCCCAAAGCTTCACAGAGTTCAGCTACTTGTCTATAAATAGTTTGTCTTTGTAAGAATGAAATAAAAGAGCAACAGTATGTGTAACACATTTAACACAACCGCTGGCACTGCAATCAATAGCAGTGATCATGATTTTCTTTTCTAGGGCACCAACTCATCTCATGGAGGTTGCTGGGAGCCAAGCCTTACCCTAAAGTTCCGTGTCATCCTATGGGAAAGGATTTTGGATAAAACAGGCTTTTGAGTCCCTCGGCATGTGTATGACTTAGGGACAAGGATTGCAGAGGGGAAAGAGGCTTTTACATTTATTCCCTTTGGTCCTTTCTGTTCTGTCTGTAATTTCTAAATTATCTACTTTCCCCCATGTGAATTCCATTTTTTTTTTTTTTGAGACAGAGCCTCAAGCTGTCCCCCTGGGTAGAATGCCATGGCATCACAGTTCACAGCAACCTCCAACTCCTGGGCTCAAGCGAGTCTCTTGCCTTATCCTTCCAAGTAGCTGGGACCGCAGGCGCTCACCACAACGCCTGGCTATTTTTTGGTTGCAGCCATCATTGTTGTTTGGCGGGCCCGGGCTGGATTCGAACCCTCCACGTTAGGTGTATGTGGCTGGCGCCTTAGCCACTTGACACACAGGCGCCGAGCCATGAATTCCATTTTTAATTTTTAAACATAACTTTTTCTAATCACAATGCAATCTATATTCACTGCAGAAAAAGTAGCTCGCTCGCTCTCTCTCCTCAGTGGCACCCAGCCCTGCACTCTCTAGATTCAAATCTCTGGCTAGTTCACCCTGTCACCTCCTGAAGGGGCTAGTTTTCACTTTCTCCTCGCTCCTCACATCCCTATCCTTCATACTCCCCACTTCTAGATGATTGATTTATTTCTCTTTCACTCAGAAAAGGACTCAGATGAGAACTGCATCATCATCCCTCCACAACCTCCACAGCCACACCTGTCTTCTCAGCCTTCCCACCAGTGATGATGGGTGGCCCTCTTCTTGTCTGAGGCCACCCCTGCACTAAGGCACAAGATTGGGCCTCTCCCTTCCCTATATGATCAATTTACACTCTACTGGTTCATTCATTCCTGCATTCAAACATGCTGGAACATCTCCAAAGGAAACAAACACAATTAGACTAAACAAATCAAAACAAAATCCTACCATAAAAATCTATCACCTGATGGGCAGTGCCTGTGGCACAGTGAGTAGACCACCAGCCCCATATACCAAGGGTGGCGGGTTCAAACCCGGCCCTGGCGCAAACTGCAACAAAAAAATAGCCGGGTGTTAGGGCGAGTGCCTATAGTTCCAGCTACTCTGGAGGCTGAGGCAAGAGAATTGCCTAAGCCCAAGAGCTGGAGGTTGCTATGAGCTGTGATGCACAGCACTCTACCGAGGGTGACAAACAGAGACTCTGTCTCTTAAAAAAAAAAAAATCTATCACCTGATCCTGTTTCACTCCAACTGATGCCCTATTCAATGACATTCCTTATAAGAACATTTCCTGGATTCTGCGCCCGCACACTGCTAGACCGCAATTGTGTGTTCCTCAGCCAGGAAGGACGCGTTGAGGTTGGCAACATCAAGGACAGTAACTACCATGGCTTCCAGTGCTTTGGCCAAATCTCAGATGTGTGGCCTTTTGGCCAGGCGCCTGCAGATTCATATTGTTGGAGCATTTGTTGTATTCCTGGGGGTTGCAGTTTTCTATAAGTTTGTTGTGGCTGAACCAAGAAAGAAGGCATATGCAGATTTCTGCAGAAATTATGATTCTATGAAAGATTTGGAGGAGATGAGGAAGGCTGGTGTCTTTCAGAGCGTAAAATAATTTTGAAATGTAAGGAATTTCTTTGGGCTGATTTACATAGACATTTGTCACTGACCTGTGTTCCTGAGCTATGAATATGAGTGATAAATAAACTATTAATAAATTCCAAAAAAAAAGAACAATTCCTGAGTCTGTTCTCTCATGTTGTCTTTTGTAACTTTGAATTTTTGTTTTTATGATGTGGGTATATGCACATAGTTTAGAAAGTCGAATACTTCTACGAAACTTATTAGAAACACAGTCAACTCCAGTCTTCCAGAGACCACATCCCTGAACCCTAGAGGCATTTTGCTATACTACTTGCATGTGATTCTATTATTGTTACTTTTATGTCTCTAAATAGCATGCTTAGAGGGTTGTTTCTTTGCTTTTCAGTTTTTTGCCTTTTTTTTTTTCTTTTGAGACATAGTCTCACTCTGTCACCCTCACAAGAGCACCATGGTGTCACAGCTCACAGCAACCTCAAACTCTTGGGCTTAAGCGATTCTCTTGCCTCAGTCTCCCAAGTAGCTGGGACTACAGGTGCCCACCACAATCCCAGCTATTGCTGTTATTGTTGTCATTGTTTAGCAGGCCCTGGATGGGTTTGAACCCACCAGCCCTGGTGTATGTGGCTGGTGCCCTAACCACTGAGATAGTTTTAAGAATCATTTTTATTAAATTAGCTCCCTTTCACAAACCCCTATCCTCCCAATATACTTATTTTATTGTATGATTTTGGTTAGCTTGATGTTTCGTGTTTACCTTACTATAAGCGTGTAAATGCTAATCATAACTCAGCATTTAGTAGGCTATGTTACTTTTCCTTTCCTATATCAACTTTTTCTTTTCCCTGGAGTTATAAATATCTTATTCCTTACTTTGTTTAGTATCTGTGGTGCTCAGGACTACCTCCTGCTCTCCCCCAGTGTCTAAATCTCTGTAACATAGTAAAGCACCTCTAGGATTCTGCCAACTTCATCCTTGTGAAGACACCTGCCTGTAGCCTTCAGACCTATTGTTCATGGACTGGTGACTGCACAGCTGGGCAGGATGGCATCCTAGATCTCCTCCACTTCCTCTGGGGCATCCCTTAGAATCTCTACTGCTGTCTTCCCTGTTGCCTGGATCCTATGTGTCCCCTGCCCTTATCTTAATTCTTTTTTCTATAATGTTTGTTTCCCACTTAACCTAGTAGTATGTAAGGGTTAACAACTATATTACAGCACATTCAAGAGAAAGTACATCTTAGACGAAGGTGCCTAACAACCTTGCTGAATAAGAAAAACGATACAAAAGACCAGAGGCGGTTTAACACGGAGGTGCCTAACGACCTTGCTGATTAAAAGAAACGATACAAAAGACCAAAGGCGGTTTAACAGGTGCACACATTCCAAAGAAATTTACTCATATCACTCTCCACCTCCTTCCTACTTCATCCTCACAATACTAGCCTATCACAAACCAGGACTACATACATAACCCAATTTAAAAGTACCCCTCGTTCCCCCACTAACTGAACCTTATAAACCCCTACCTATTACAATAAACAGCTTCGGCTCAGTCCCTTTCCCAGTGTGTCTGTCTTTGTCTTATTTGTCTTCCCCTTTCATACGCAGACTCCCCAACCCGCCGCCGCCTGCCGGGAGGCGACAGTACTATGCTAAGGAGGGGAACATGGAAAGTAAAATGGTGAAACTATAAACATCTAAAAACATCCTTAGGCTATCTGTCACTTACACTCGACTTGATACAGAATTTTGCATTGAACATATTTTTCCTAGAATTTGGAAACTATTGCTTCATTGTCTTCTGGCTTCCACACATGGTGCTTTATGCTGCCTTTTGAAGTTTTCAGAATATCTTTTCTACCCTCTTTCTGAAATTTCATCATGGTGTGTCATAGTGTAGGTCTATTTTTATTTACTTGTGGCTGGGCGATCCAAAGTGTGATCTGTAAACTCTGAGGCATATTCTGGAATTATTTTTTAGTCATTTCCTTCTCCCCATTTTTTTGTGAAACTTGTCTTATGGTTGGAATTCCTTAATTGATAGTACAATATTCTTATTTTTTTTCTTTCCTTTTTGCAATTACTATTCCATTTTGTCAGGACTTTTGCCTTTCCATTCATCTATTGCATTACTCATTTCTATGATTCATTCATTTCTATCACTTCTATGATTCTGTAAGCATAGTTTTAATTTCCAGAGTTTGTTCTTATCATTTCTATGATTCTCTAATCATACTTTTAACTTCTAGAATTTTTCTTGTTCTTGTATATAATTTTACATAAATGTGTCCCTATGTCATACATACTATATGTTTTCTAATGTCTTTTGTATATGATAGTTCATAGTGGTGGGTACCAGTTGGGTCTCTTTGTCATCTGCTTTCACTGTATCATGAAACTGTCTCTCAAAATTTAGTGGTGATGGCTCGGCGCCTATAGCTCAACCGGCTAAGGCGCCAGCCACGTACACCTAAGGTGGCGGGTTCGAATCCCCAGCCCGGACCCGCAAAACAACAATGACGGCTGCAACCAAAAAATAGCCGGGCGTTGTGGCGGGCGCCTGTGGTCCCAGCTACTTGGGAGGCGGAGGCAGGAGACTCGCTTGAGCCCAGGAGTTGGAGGTTGCTGTGAGCTGTGATGCCACGGCACTCTGCCCAGGGGGACAGCTAGAGGCTCTGTCTCAAAAAAAAAAAAAAAAATTTCGTGGTGATTTTACACATACTTTGGTAATGTTTGCTAAATGTCCATCTCCCTCATGACAATGCAGACTTCATAGCACCAGGATCTCATGTTAGCTCTTCTGGTATCTTTGGTGTCTAGGTGAGCTCTTGATTCACTTGAGGCTTTGAAATATGCACTGGATGCTCAGAGTTAGTGTGGTTTGGGCCCTGAAGTCACACTGCTTCTCAATGTCCTCCTGAGCTCTGAGCCTAGTGGCCACCTGCTATAGAATCTTCTGGGACATTGGAAAGTTCGCTTCAATGGGATACAGGGTCACACTCTCCTACTTTATGGGCAGGGTATCAATGACACATAAGTCAACATAGCCTCTGAGAGAACATCCCCTTGGCTCTACCCAGGCTCCACCACCTCTTTACCCCCTCTGAGTCTTCCTTTCCCTGTCTGTACAAAGGAAGCATTTTGGGTTCATCATGGGCTTGCTCTGAAGATTAAATTGATTCTCTGTGTAAAATATACATTATTATTGACTAAAGCTTCTTAAGTGCCTACTATTGATAGCTAATGTCATATTGATTAAGCCATTTTAGTTGTTTCCACTCCTTGGTTTTTGTAAATCGCAATTCAAAGAATATCGTTGTTATATACTTTTGAAAACATGTGTGAATATCTTCTTAGGATAAATTCCTAGAATAAATTCCCCTTGCCTCAGCCTCCTAAGTAGCTGGGACTACAGGCTCCCACCACAACACCCGGCTATTTTTAGAGATGGGATCTTGCTTTGGCTCAGGCTGGTCTCAAACTCATGAGCCCAGACAATCCACCCACCTCAGCCTCCCAGAGTGCCAGGATTATAGGTGTGAGTGAACCCAGATTTACCAAAGAAATGTTGGTGTCAAAATATAAACACATCATGATCTATGTAAAAATGACTTAATTAAAAAAAATAGTTATATTCTTGATACATTTTACAATAATGCTCTCTAGAAATTTTATATCAGTGCTTAATCGCATCAACCTTTATGACAGTACATTTTCCCTATACTCTGATCAATACTGTTATTATTGACTTTCATCTTTGCTAAGCTGAGATTTTAAATGTTATTCCTGTTTCATAGTCAACAGTTTAACTTTATTCACATTTATTTATTCCTAACATAAACATTTGTTTGATGTTTTCATTATTCTATCCCAAATTGTGTTCTAATGTGTTCATTAAACATTTTTAAAATGGGGTGTAAGTATTTGAAAATATAGAATTTAAGGGGAAAAAAAGCAGCCTCAGATACCTAAGAACTGATCTGACCCTAGGCCTAGTGCTATGTGAAGCTAGCCTGATGTTCTTTGTTAAACCATGTCATTCTCCTGTTGGACATAAATCAGCTCACAAAACACCAACATCAGACAAGGTCATTCTGAGATGATGCTAAAGTGACATAAAACGAGAACACTTCACAGATTTGTCTAAGCACTTTTCCCTCTGATATGAACGGCTGACGCTTCTCTACTAATTACAGTTTTAACCTTTTCTAATCCACCCTCTCTTGAGATAAGATTTTTTATTTTTATTTATTTGTTTTTTTGAGACAGAGTCTTGCCCTGTCACTCTCGGCAGAGTACCATGGCATCACAGCTTACATCACCCTCAAACACTTGGGCTCAAGAGATTCTCTTGACTCAGCCTCCCAAGTAGCAGATACTACAGGAGTCTGCCACAATGCCTGTCTCCTTTTTTTTTTTTTTTATTTCAACTTTATTACTTTGAAGGTTTTTTTTAAATTTTTTTTTTAATTACTTCTTCCTCCTGTAGTGTTTTCTTGCCCCCCGTGGAGCTGGGATCACAAGGTCCGGCTGTCTCATTGTCTTGTTGTTGTAGAGATGGGGTCTCACCCTGGCTCATTTAGCTCGGGGGGGTCTTGGCTGGTTTCGAACCTCTGAGCACAGATGATCCACCCGCCTCGGCCTCCCATAGCGCTGGGACTACAGGCATGAGCCACCACATCCGGCCAATGCCTGGCTACTTTTTAGAGATCAGGTCTCACCCTGACTCAGGCTGTTCTCCACCCTGTGAGTTCAGGCAATCCACCTGCCCGGCCTCCCAGAGTGCTGAGATTATATGCGTGAGCCACCTCGCCCAGCCCAAGGTAAGATTTACTGAGATACCCAATTACAGAATTGCCTTTGCTTCCTGACAAGTACCAAGCTAGAGTGAAGCTTAGTTCCTTAAACCATCCCTAGAATCACCCAATCAAAGGCCAAACCTGATAATATGTTCTTTCTAACTCCCTCTTGCTGAGACATCACAAGGTTCACAGTGAACATTCTTGCACTTGGCAATAAGTGATAAACCAGACGTCTTCACGCACAGGTGCGTTCCTGGTGGCCTTTGGCAGAGGGGCATGGCCATATCACTGTTGTCTCTGAACTCTTTTATATGTCTTTGAGGTTGATTATGAGAAAGGGTTTGTATATTTTTATGTTGTAGTTACTAAAAAGAAGTTTTTAAATTTGTAAGTAGTTAAAATTACCATAATTTTCCTTATGACTTTCCATCTTTGGATCATAAATGGAGAATCCTTCCTCACTCCTCAATTATAGACATTTTGTGTATATTCCCATTAGGCTGTGACAATGAGGACAAAAGAGTCTGGGGGCAAAGGAAAAAAATTATTGGGATATGGGGGAAGGGGAAGCAACAGGTAAGGAATTGTAAGGTGTGCGTACAGGGCCTACAGGCTACCTGAATGATGTCATATTCAGTAAATAGTTTATCTTGGGATGAACTAGACTTATTTGTTTCCTAGAGTTTACCAGGTTAAAGCAAACAATAACACCAGGGTCCAATGCAATAAACACAAGGATTAGTTAGCATTGGTAATGGGCATTTGTGACACTTACAACCTTGAGGTAATAAATCATGTTTTGGTTAATATCTATATACTCTAGTTATCTACAAAAAATAAATTTTAAAAAGTTAGTTGATGGCTCGGCACCTGTGGCTCAAGTGGCTAAGGTGCCAGCCACATACACCTAAGGTGGCACGTTCGAATCCAGCTGGGGTCCGCCAAACAATGATGGGTACAACCAAAAAAAAATAGCCAGGCATTGTGATGGGCACCTGTGGTCCCAGCTATTTGGGAGGCTGAGGCAGGAGACTTGCTTGAGCCCAGGAGTTGGAGGTTGCTGTGAGCTGTGATGCCACGGCACTCTACACAGGGGGCCAGCTTGAGGCTCTGTCTCAAAAAATAAAAATAATGTGGCATACCAGGATGTATTGAAGACATGTAAAGTTAAACATCTGGACACAGCATATCTTGAAGATTAAAATTTTAAATGGTATCTGTGCCAAATAGTTCTCAAGTAGACTTAAAAACAGGGATATTGACTGTTACTTTGGATGAGACTGACTGGCCACTTTGACTTCTGCAGAAAATACTGGTTTCAACAGTCCTGAAACAGCTCAGTTCCAAAACTGAATTGAAGGGGACGTCTTCTCCTTCACTCTAGGCACTCCTAGAACACACCTAAATCCAAATGGATGAAGAAGAAATAAAGCAAACCATGTAAATGGAGAGCAGGAGAACCGACACTGGAGGGAAATGAATATTTTCCAGGGCATCACATACACCCTGTGGTCTTTGTGAAACTGGAGGACCGCACACTGTCTCTGCAGGCTGCTCTGCCAGATTCCAGGGTTGAAACGGAATCAATGCTTCTTAATGAGACAGTGCCAAAATGGATAATTGACATGGGGAAAATGTGCCCAAATTTAACAAAATTCTTTTCTGCCTCCAACTTCATGCATTTTTGGAAAGCAAAACCCTTAAAAAAGGTGGACTCTCTGCTAGTGACATGATTCAAGTCCAGAAAGTTATATAACATGTTTACGAGAAAATTACCAATGTGGATAATGAATCTCAAATCACTAGCTCTTCTAGAAAAAACAGGAGAATGGGAAAAAGAAAAGGATATTACTGTATTGGCAGTGAGGAAAGTCAAACTTTTGTTCTAGGACCAGGGTTTGGACCCCGATATGGACCTCTGAACGACAAAACACTTCATTATACAAGAGTGGTGGTGACTTTGCCCTCTACTACCAGCGGAAGTCCACACGAAGGGTGGGCTGGTGCTCCTGAGTATTCTTTACTACCTTCCTCTATAGTAAAATTAGTTCTAGGAGGCAAACAGAGCCCAAACAGGAGCAAGACTCCTAACAGCCGACTTGGTATGGACTGACATTATCTTTCAATTGAAGTGATTAATTCAGATATAAAATGCCAGAGGTGCCAAAAATATGCATACACATTTTAAGTGATCTTGTTGGAAGTAAAATCAATCATTCCCCCAAAGTATACAATTGCAGGTAAAATGGATGTGGTAACATGTCTAGGTACACTTGACCAGTAATCATACCTTTCGATTCAACTTCAAAAAGTAATACATAGGCTTGGCGCCCGTAGCACAGTGGTTATGGCACCAGCCACATTCACCAAGGCTGATGGGTTCAAACCCAGCCCGGGCCAGCTAAACAACAATGACAATTGCAACAAAAAATAGCTGGGCATTGTGGCGGGCGCCTGTAGTCCCAGCTACTTGGGAGGCTGAGGCAAGAGAATTGCTTAAGCCCAAGAGTTTGAGGTCGCTGTGAGCTGCCATACCACAGCACTCTACCGAGGGCCACATAGTGAGACTCTGTCTCAAAAACAAAAAACAAAAAGTAAATACATAAGTAACATCTCTTAAAATGTGTAAACATTTTTTGGCATCCTCTGTAGAAACCAGTCTCTATGTGTAAACTGTCCCCAGAGGAGCAGAGTCAAGAGCAGAAGATTCCCAAGCAGACGCTGTCTTATGAGATGTGCAGAGAACTGATAACAGGCCAGTGCAGACTTTGCTTCCTTTTTCCGTTGTTGGTGTTTCAAGGACTTTTTTTTTTTTTTTTTTGGAGACATTTGCCTCCTGCATTTTGAAGAAGTGAGCAAAGACACGCCACATTTCCAATGAGCTGAAATAGTCATTCTCCCTCAGAGAGCAACAAGCTTCTTTAGAAGAAAAAAAAGTTCTTTCTATTTCTCTGTTGGATACAACAGTGTACCTTTGGTGCATATTTTTTAGCAATAGTTGTGAATCAATGGCCAAAAAATTGTTTTCAGGGTGGCGTCTGTGGCTCAAGGAGTAGGGCGCCAGCCCCATATACCGGAGGTAGGGGGTTGAAACCCGGCCCAGGCCAACCCTCAAACCACTCACAGCAATATCAAACGCTTGGGCTTAAGTGATTCTCTTGCCTCAGCCTCCCAAGTAGCTGGGACTACAGGTGCCTGCCACAATACCCGGCTATTTTTTTTTTTTTTTTGTAGTTGCCAATGTTATTTAGCAGGCCCAGGCCAGGTTCAAACCCATCAGCCCCTGTGTTATGTGGCAGGTGCCCTAACCAATGAGTATAGGCACAAAGCCATTTTTCAAAGGACTTTTATCTTTGTCTGTTAGCACTTGTTAGAGACACATTGGTCAGGCCACACCTGTCACTGTGTTTTGACCTCAAATCAACACACTCTATAGCTTTCCTAAGAGAGTACATTCCACGCATGCAGTAGCTATGGGAGGCTTTTTCCAAGTTTGTCATTTTAAAAAACCAAATTGTGGCTCAGCGTCTGTAGCTTAGCGGCTAGGGCACCAGACACATACACTGGAGTTGGTGGGTTTGGATCCAGCCCGGGCCGGCCAAACAACAATGGCATCTACAACCAAAAAATAGCTGGACATTGTGACAGGCGCCTGTAGTCCTAGCTACTTGGGAGGCTGAGGCAAGAGAATTGCTTAAGCCCAAGAGTTTGAGGTTGCTGTGAGCTATGATGCCATGACACTCTACCAAGGGCAACAAGTGAAACTGTCTCAAAAAAAAAAAAATTGGTCGGCGCCTGTGGCTCAAGTGGCTAAGGCACCAGCCACATACACCTAAGGTGGCGGGTTCAAATCCCCAGCCTGAGCCCTCCAAACAACAATGATGGCTGCAACCAAAAAACGGCCAGGCATTGTGGCGGGCGCCTGTAGTCCCAGCTACTTGGGAGGCAGAGGCAGGAGACTCGCTTGAGCCCAGGAGTTGGAGGTTGCTGTGAGCTGTGATGCCATGGCACTCTACCCAGGGGGATAGCTTGAGGCTCTGTCTCAAAAAAAAAAAAAATGTCCTCACCATTTAAGATAATTGTTTTTGCTTTTGTTTTTTGCTTGTTTGTTTGCTGAGACTGTCTCACTGTGTCACCCTGAGTAGAATGCCAGGATGTCACAGCTCACGGTAACCTCAAACTGCTGGGTTTGAGGCAATCCTATTGCCTCAGCCTCCTGCATAGCTGTGACTACAGGGACCCATCATAATGCCCAGCTAGTTGTTTTTTGTTGTTGTTGTTGTTGTTGCTTTTCTATTTTTATGGGTCTCGCTCTTGCTCAGGGTGGTCTTGAACTCTTGAGCTCACGCAATCCACCACCACCACTACCAGCAGCACCATCCCTGCCCCTGGCTTCCCAGAATGCTAGGATTATAGGCATGAGGCACTGCACCTGCTAAAGATACTTATTTTTTAAAGAGAATTTGCTGTTGCACAATTTTTGAACCAGCTCACCTTATAGCAAATGATTAATGTTGGGCTTGTTTTTAATACTGCATCTCAGATGTGTTCTTGTAGGAAGATGTATTGGAAATTCCAGGTGTTAGAACCACAGCACTTGGACTGCTGGGCCAGAGTTTGCACAGCCCATGCCTAGCAATGCTGCACCCCCACCCCCATAATGCCCTGGCTGTGCAGAAGCCCCATGGAGGTACAGCTGCTTCACCCCTTCTCCGCTGTGTCCAATGCTATTTTTAGGCAAAGCCAGCTGAGACCACAGGTTCTTGCTCTTGACAAGCAGCATGACATCATCAAAACTTCAGATCATCAGTGGTGCCTGTGGCTTAGTGAATAGGGTGCCAGCCTGAGGCACTGAGGGTGGCCGGTTGGAACCCGGCCCTGGCCAAATTGCAACAAAAAATTTAGCCAGGCATCATGGCAGGCGCCTATAGTCCCAGCTACTCGGGAGACTGAGGCAAGAGAATCGCCTAAGCCCAAGAGTTGGAGGTTGCTGTGAGCTGTAACACCCTGGCACTCTACCCAGGTTGACAAAGTGAGACCCTTGTCTCTAACAAAAAAAAAAAACTTCAGATCATGGTGAAATTTTAATCTCATTCTAACGTCATTTAGAACTTAGTGTGCTGGCCCCACATAGCAGGGGTGCTGAGTTTGAACCTCCAGTGGTCTGATTAACAACAACTACAACAACAAAATCCTATGGTGTCAGAGTAAAATATCAGAGAGTTAATTTGGTATCCATGACCTGGGAGTATACATATTTGGTTCTCCAAAAATCATATGCAGGTTTATTGTATCTCTACCTTGATCTTCTTTTCACTGTTCTTTCTAACAATCTAAAGCTTTCTTAGAATCATTTGGATCTTGTACAGAATATCACTTATTGGGGATAAACACGTCAACTCTTGACAGAAAATACTCTGAATTTCCCCACAGTCATTTGTATTCAGAATAGATCAATGGTCCACCCCCACAAAACTGCATAAGACAAGCCTCCTGTAGAAAGCCAGAAGCACATGTGCCTTCAGAGGGCAGCTTATCCAGTCTCATTGCCTTCCCAGCTTGTGTGTGGCCTGTCCCCCAATAGCAGAAACTGGGGAGGTGGTAGGGGGAAGGGTTTTTTCTTTTCTATATCTTCACAAGTTCAGCTGGAGGTACCTGATGGGCCCAAGTCTACACCTTACTTACTATTTGAGATATTCTGACCCACACAGTGGCAGACACAGGCTTTCCTCACTCCTTTGAAAAGTGGACAGGCCATTTGCCTCCTGCATTTTGAAGAAGTGAGCAAAGACATGCCACATTTCCAATGAGCTGAAATAGTCATTCTCCCTCAGAGAGCAACCAGCTTCTTTAGAAGGAAAACAAGTTCTTTCTATTTCTCTGTTGGATACAACAGTGTACCTTTGGTGCATATTTTTTAGCAATAGTTGTGAATCAATGGCCAAAAAATTGTTTTCAGGGTGGTGTCTGTGGCTCAAGGAGTAGGGCGCCAGCCCCATATACCGGAGGTAGGGGGTTGAAACCCGGCCCAGGCCAAAAACTGAAAAGCAAAAAAAAATTGTTTTCATTTACCAGTCCTCAGTCGTGTTTGCACGAGGAGACTTTGAGATAAAGAAATGGGTTTTGCTGGGCTATTTTGCCCTGCTCCCTTCCTGTCATAGATCTGACTGCCAGCATGATTGTACTTTTACCCCCTCCACTCAAACCAGCAATACAATTTTTTTTTACAGAAAAAAAATGACGATCTGCGATGCCAAAAGAATAAAAAAATCGGTATTTCACAATTGTATATAAAATAACGCTTTTAGTTGAAATATTTCAAAAAAAAACCATAGTGTATAGAGATCCTGAACCCTCAAAATTTAAGAACTGGAGAATTACACAGGCACTGAGCCCGGACTGAAGGAGACAGTGTGATGAAGAGCGCCCAGTGCAGAAGGCGAGGGGTGAGACAAATTTCCAGGTTCCTGGGCAAGGCTGTCACAGTTCAGGGCCCAAGGTACGTCTAGGGGGAAAAGCAGCATATCTGTCTCCAGAGCTTCATTTCTCTAACGTGGTGTCAGTTCCTTCCCCCAGCTCCAGTTCTCACACTCATTGGATAAGGATTTCCGGAGAAGCCAATCAGCGTCGCCACGGATCCTGTTTGTAAAGTCCCCACAGACAAACCTGGACTCAGCGTCTCACCAGACCCCGAGGATGAAGGTCACAGCGCCCCGAACCCTCCTCCTGCTACTCTCCGGGGTCCTGGTCCTGACCGAGGTGTGGGCAGGTGAGTGCGGGGTCGGGAGAGAAATGGCAGGTGGCAGCGAGGGACTCTCCCAGCAGGGAGCCGCGCCGGGAGGAGGGTCGGGCGGAGTCTCAGGCCCTTTCGCCCCCAGGGTCACACTCTCTGCGGTATTTCCACACCGCTGTGTCCCGGCCCGGCCGCGGGGAGCCCCGCTTCATCGAAGTCGGCTACGTGGACAACACGCAGTTTGTGCGGTTCGACAGCGACGCGAAGAATCCGAGGATGGAGCCGCGGGCGCCGTGGATAGAGCGGGAGGGGCCGGAATATTGGGACGAGCAGACACGGCGCGCCAAGGGCCACGCACAGACTTTCCGAGTCAACCTGAGGACCCTCCGCGGCTACTACAACCAGAGCGAGGATGGTGAGCGACCCCGAGCCCCGGGCTCAGGTTAGGATTCCCCTCCGTCCCCCACGGATGGGCCAGAGTCTTCCAAGTCTCTGGATCGGAGCTCATCTCGAGCCCTGGGACTTACCGGACCTTCAACCCGAGAAGAGCTGGGGGAAGTTGGCTCCAATTTCTCTCTGGGTTGAAGTTGGAGGGGGGTGGGGTCTGAGGGAGCGCGGCTGACCGCGGGGCGGGACGGGGCGGGGCGGGGCCAGAGTCTCACACTCTGCAGTGGATGCACGGCTGCGACGTGGGATCGGACCTGCGCTTCCTCCGCGGGTACGAGCAGTTCGCCTACGACGGTGCGGATTATCTCTCCCTGAACGAGGACCTGCGCTCCTGGACCGCGGCGAACTCAGCAGCTCAGATCTCAAAGCACAAATCAGATATGACTGGTGAGGCGGAGTTCCAGAGGGCCTACCTGGAGGAAGAATGCGTGGAGTGGCTCCGCAGATACCTGGACAGCGGGAAGGACGCGCTGCAGCGCTCGGGTACGAGGGACTTGGGGCCCATCTCCTTTGACCAGGGGCTGTGCCAGTAGCCAGCAGCCCTCCAGAAAGTGGAGGAAAATAGGACAGAGCCAATATATCGCTCCTCGCTGGAATCGGGAGAGGAAGTCCACTTGGGTTTCTTGATTCTGTACCAGAGCGCGCCTCACCCAAAGGGCCTGCCCTTCTCTGAGAGGCAATTAAGGAATCCAGTCTCTCTGAGGATGCACAGGGAGACCACCCTTGAAATAACTCATCAGCGGTTCTCTTTGTCTCTGCCAGCAATCCCTAGGGACTTTCAGGCCTTTTCTCTGCCCAGCTCCTGTATCTCTCAAAGTCTCACCCTTGCTTTTCTAAGTGAACTCGGACTCCACCCAGGTCAGGACCACAAGTCCTCCTTGTCCGCCAGAGAGACCTGGTGCCTCCTACACTAGGCTATCTCATCACAATTCTAGAACTTTCTAGTGAATAGGGGATTATCCCAGATGCCTGAGTTCAAGCTGGTAACTAGGAGTTTTTTCCCCGTTTGAGTTTTGTTTTGTTTCGTTTTCCAGTTTAATACAAGGGTACAGATGATTAGGTTACTTTATTTGTGTTTGTTAGGTAAAGTCCAAGTTGTAGTTGTGCCCCTCACCCAGGAGATGTGCCATAGATTCCTGCATTGTGCCTGTTAGGTGAGAGCACACCAGTCCCACTGGTAGCTACGTTTTATGCTCCCCACTCCCACCCTAATTGTCCTGTTCCTTAGGATGATCAGAAGTATGGGTGGAGTGTCCCATGAAGAATGCAAATGTTTCTTAATTTTCTGATCCTTTCAGACCCCCCCAAAATATATATCACCCACCACCCAGTCTCTGACCTTAAGGCCACACTGAGGTGCTGGGCCCTGGGCTTCTACCCTGCGGAGATCACACTGACCTGGCACCGGGATGGGGAGGACCAAACCCAGGACATGGAGCTTATAGAGACCAGGCCTTCTGGGGACAACAGAACCTTTCAGAAGTGGGCAGCTGTGGTGGTCCCTTCTGGAGAGGAGCAGAGATATACGTGCCGTGTGCAACACAAGGGGCTGCAAGAACCCTTCACTCTGAGATTGGGTAAAGAGGTGGATGGAGAGGGTGTTATGTGTCTTCTTGGGGAAAGTAGGGGCCTCTAGAGCCCTTCAGAGGGTAAGGGCTAAGGCCTAGGGTCAGACCACTCACCTTCTGGTCCTTTCCCAGAGCAGCCTTTGCAGCCCCGCATCCACAGGCTGGGCATCACTGTTGTCCTGATTTCCCTTGGTGCTGTGCTCACTGGAATTGTGTTCACCACTATAATGAGGGCAAAGAGTTCAGGTAAGGAAGGGGTAAGGGGCAGGATATGGGTTTTCTTGCCCCAACAGGGGTTTTAAGCCCAGGCAGAAGTGTGCCCTGCACCATTACTAGGAAATACCTTCCACATACACCCAGCCAGGGGTCCTATGTGCCAACACTTAGTGTTTTGTAAAACTATGTCACAGTGAAAGGCAGAGGTGAATTCTGATGATTGTGGTGATGGGGACCTCATTCCCAGCAGTCACAGGTCGGAGGGGAAGGACCTTGCTCAGAACAGACCTCTAGGAGGGCAGTTAGTCAAATCACTCATTTCCTCTTCTATCCTGATCCTGCCCTGGGTCTACAGAAACCTCTTTGGGGTCCAAGACTAGGGGGTTCCTCTAGGTCATCATAGTCCTGCCTCCTCCCTGGCCTCTCACAGAACATTTTCTTCCTACAAGTGAAAAAGGAAGGAGCTACTCTTAGGCTTCAAGCAAGTATGGGAAGGGGTGAACTTTGAGAAATGTGGATAATATAAACAGGAGCTCACCCACCCCATAATTCCTCCTGCTAGTTCTATCTCCTGTGGCCTCTGACCAGGTCCTGTTTTTGTTCAACTCAAGGCTCTGATGTGTCTCTCACAGCTTCTAAAGATGAAACCCTATCAGGCCTGACCCAGGAGGGGGTGGAACAGAGGGGACAAGATGCCCAAACCCAGAGAAACCCTACAACACAAGCATGTCCCCTTTTTTTTGTAATAAAAAAGAAAATAGTCACCTGCAATCCTGCCTGACACAGTAATTTTACTTAAATTTTTTTATTCTTTCCAGCGTGACCAAGATTGGTTTGACTTTGGGAACCTGCGTGGAAAAACATTTCAGCTAAAAGTGCAGGAAGCCCCACCAATCCCTTGAGAGTTTTGCCTTTCTTAAGGAGCTCTGATGAAATTCTCTTGCCTCGGCCTCCTGAGTATCTGGGACTACAGGCACCTACCACAACACCCAGCTATTTTTTGTTGCAGTTTGGCCAGGGTCAGGTTCGAACCCTCTACCCTCGGTATATGGGGCCGGGGCCCTACCCACTGAGCCACAGGCTCTGCCCAGAAATTAATATTTAAGCTAAAAAAATTAATTATATTTTAAATTTCCTAATGAAACAATTATAAAACTACATGCAAAGTGACATAAGTTGTAGCACAAATAAGTTCTCTTAATCACTATGATAATTTCCAAATTAATTATAGATGTCTAGAAATTTATAGCATTTTTGAGGTAATTATTAGCTAAGTGATGTGCCTATGTGAGCCATGATTTGATAAAAGCCGCATAAAACCTTCTGACAATTTTCTCATTAGCTGGCTTATGACATATGTAACATCAACGGTATTATTCATGGTACTAAATGCTCTCTCCAGCAGCTCCACTAAAGTTTCTTTAGCCTTAGAAATTCTTATGTATTTAATATTTCTGTTCACTCAACCACAAAAACTGCTACTAGCTAGCAGCCATATTTATTCAGTAGGCTTAGTTTTACTAATTAAATAAAACTGTATTATTTAATTACATCTCTGTAGTTTGTAAACGTCATTCACAGTTCATGAAATTTAAATTTTTTAAGTTCTTTATATTTTTTATTTGTCATCAAATTATAATCACATAAATTATTAGATTATATAATTGATTTTTTTCTCTTGTTATAAATTTCCACACTTCTTCTTTCAGACCCCCTTAGAATGTTGTCTTTGGAAAACTCTAATTGCTTCCTGATAACCATTTCTTTTCCATCAACAGCTGCCTTTCATGCAGATTCAGTCACAAGATTTTCCAGTTCTGCTCCAAAAAGCCCACAATACCTCAGGCTATGGTTTCTGCATCAACGGACTGATCAAACTGTATTTTATTGCAATACCATTTCACAATTTCTGTTTGACCTCTTACATCTGGCCTTGGAACTGAAACTTGCATATCAAAATGACCAGGACAAGAAGGCACCCATAGTTCAGTGGGTAGAGTGCCGGCCACATACACTGAGGCTGGTGGGTTCGAACCCAGCCCGGGCCTGCCAAACAACAATGACAGCTACAACCAAAAAAAATAGCCAGGCATTGTGGCAGGCACCTTTAGTCCCAGCTACTTGGGAGGCTGAGGCCAGAGAATTGCTTAAGCCCAAGAGTTTGAGGTTGCTGTGAGCTATGACACCACAGCACTCTACCCAAGGTGACAGCTTGAGACTCTATCTCAAAAAAGAAAAAAAAATGAACAGGACAAATTAAGGCATTATCTAATGCCTCTGGCAAGTTTATGACTTTTATGATGATAACCTTCATTGGGTTTAAAAACGTTCATTTCAACAAGTTGATTTAGTCTGACTTGAATATGGATGCATTGGAGAGTCAGTCCTCTCCCCACCAACAGAATCTAGTTTATCAGTAAATATAACAGAGGAGCATTTGCTTTTGCTTCCCTAAAAATATTTCTGCCATGACTGGCTCCCACACCCACAACCATCTCAACAAATTCTGGTCCAGAAGTATAAAAAAGCAACCTTAGCTTCTTCTGCCATAGCTCAGGCAAGAAGTGTCTTTCCTGTCCCTGGTGATCCAGCTAAAAGAATTCCTTTTGGAAGCTTCCTTCCAAATTCTTGTGGACTTTTTAAGAACTCAGTAACTTCCTGTAATTCTTGTTCAGCTTCCTCTACCCCTTTTACATGTTCAAAGGTAACATTTTTCATCTGGACACACTCCACTGCAGAATCAGACCCTGTTGTTGCCCAGTAGACAAATAAAAATGGACTTTTTTATAAATCCATAAATAGCATAAATAGCAGCAGAACAAAGAGAATCAGATGGATTCACCTTAGGGAATCACTGGGTTTTTGAGTTAATGCTTAAGCCTTCAGAAAACCTTCTGCAAAACCAGTTTTAAATGCTTTCTGGTTAACTTCACGTATGTTTTTGATTTTCATGACAGTTTGTCCAAACTCTCAACATCTGATCCTTTGTCCTACAAAGGAAAACCCTTCGTGAATGATGGTGCCATGTTCTGTGTTTTGGTGAATCTTTCAGAGGTGGACTGCAGATGTCGTGTTCTTGATTTTAAAGTTTTGAAACCCCAAGACTGTATAAAACTGGCCAGTACTGAAGATCTGAACAAAGATTTGAAGAGCTCTTAAATGATGTCTGTATAAGCAAGAGGAACATAAGGGACTAAATATATCTAAGTAACCATATTTATTTTCAAAGAAGGACTGTGCAGAACATGAGATCTATGCCAATAGGAAGACATTTTTTTGCCTTTAGAAAATCCAGTAAGCAGATTTCCTCCCAGTTGATCAATCTGTCCAACTTTTCATTCAGATACTCCAAAGTCCCTTAAGTGTGGCCTCATTGCTGGGATCCTCATGCTCAGGAACTACATCTCAGTGTTGGTTTGAGAAACTGATGTTCCTCTGACAGAAACAGATGTGGAGTTTTTGGTGAATGGAAGGCATTAATGAGATCACTCACAGGACTTATAACCTCTAACTGTACATTCAGTTAATGGTAAATTCTCTTAAAATCAGGCCTTCTCAATGTGAACTGGGGTTGCACTATGCTTGGCAGGGAAAACATCTCTTTGGGGCCCTCAGCGACCACCTGCCCCTCTGTCCCCAGCCCTCCAAAGATGCGTTAAGCCCCTTTCCTTCTTTTTTCTCACCCCTACCCTCTCAGTCCTCCCAGAAACAGAACATAGCCTCCCCTTCCTGCAGCTGCTGCAATGACAATCTCTATAATCTTTTTAAAAGCCTCTGTTTAGCATGAAAAATACTCTAATTATATAGTAGATAGTATTATTCTGATAGCACTTTTGAATGTTTTCTTCATTTTATGATAAAACAAAAATTATTTCAGGTTTTATTTCAAAAATTTTATTGTGTGAAGCTCATTCTTAATCTTTAAATTCGGCTCAGTGCCTGTGGCTCAAGTGGCTAAGGCGCCAGCCACATACACCTAAGGTGGTGGGTTCAAATCCAGCCTGGGCCCGCCAAACAACAATGACGGCTGCAACCAAAACATAGCTGGGCGTTGTGGTGGGCACCTGTTGTCCCAGCTACTTGGGAGGCTGAGGCAGGAGACTCGCTTGAGCCCAGGAGTTGGAGGTTGCTGTGAGTTGTGATGCCACAACACTCGACCCAGAGGGACAGCTTGAGGCTCTGTCTCAAAACAAACAAACAAAAAAAAATCTTTAAATTCTTCTTGATTATTGCTTATTTTTTCACTGAATTATGAGCAATAACAATATGCTGGCTCAGCACCCAAAGCACAGTGGTTATGGAGCCAGCCACATACACTGAGGGTGGCGGATTCAAACCTGGCCTGGACCAGTTAAAACAACAGCAACAAAAACATAGCTGGGCGTTGTGGCAGACACCTGTAGTACCAGCTACTTGGGAGGCTGATGCAAGAGAATCGCTTAAGCCCAAGAGTTGAAGGTTGCTGTAAGCTGTGATGCCACGGCACTCTACCAAGGGCAACATAGTAAGACTCTGTCTCAAAAATAAATAAATAAATAAAATGTATTTCAGCTTCATTTTTCACTTCATTCTTACTGTTTAGTTTTCCAAGTTCTTGAATTTATAGATATCAGAACACTGCACAGTTACTATTTCCAGAAGAATAAGCACACTAACAAGAACAAAAAGAAAATCAAACAGATTCACTATTTAGAAGTGACAGCAGTAGGAGGATGATGATTATTAACTGATGATTTTCCTAAATCACAAAAATTGTTCTTGCCATCATGTGACTGAACTGGCAAGTGGTAATACAAATATTTCTGAGATGTTGCAGTGGTAAGAGACCCACTCATTGATGGCTACTGTGATAGCCTAAGACCAATAGCTAATGAATTTGTTTTAGAATTTATAATATTTAGTAATTTTACCACCTATCAGTTATTCTTGTGTTTTCCCTAACAGTAAGTATAATTGTACAAGTGGGTACTGGCTGAGAGTACCACAAAGGGCTGTTTGAGCATGAGCTAATGGGTTAGGACTTTTAAAACTTAAGCACTGAATTAATGAGGTTTGGGAATCAGGTGGACACTTTTAGAAATTACAATAATAAGGGCCCCTAGGGGGCAAGATTCTCTTGATTTTAACATTTGGCTCTTATGAACTTGGGGGTCTGAGGGGATGGTATATTTCCTTGATTTCCTTCAGCTGAATGAACAGAGGTACGTAACTGAATTTAAATAAAAAAGAGAAATTGCCTTCACTTGGATAGCTGTGAAGGGTGTTGGTAGCTGTGGTATTGCCTCTGGTAGTCAGGCCAGGTATTGGTAGGCTACAGTCCGCAGCTAGTTGTTTTCATTTGCTTAATGCACATGGTTTACCAGCACTCTCTGAACTTAGAAAACAGGATGTGAGCAGGTATGTGTTACTATCTAGATCAGTGGTTCTCAACCTGTGTGTTGTAACCCCTAAGACCATTGGAAAAACACATCCTGCATATCAGATATTTACATTACAATTCATAACAGTGGCAAAATTACACTTACGAAGTAGCAACGAAAATGATTTTATGGTTGGGGGTCACCACAACATGAGGAACTGTATTAAAGGGTCGTGGCATTAGGAAGGTTAAGAACCACTGACCAGATCATCACTGCCCAACACAAACAGAATGAAAGCCACATATTTAAATATTTCCAGAGGCCATATTAATAAAGTACAAAGAAGTGAAAATAATTTGAATAATATATTTTATTTAGCCCAATTATCCAACATATTAGCATTGCAATGCAACATGTGCTCTGATATAAAAAGTTATCCATGAGATTTTTTGCACTATATTTTCATCCTAAATCCTTGAAACCTGAAGTGTATTTTATATTCAGTTTTTCTGTTGCTCTAGCCACATATCATTTTCCTCCGCTTAAAATGGGAGAAAATAGTACCTACTCGGCTCAGCGCCTGTGGCTCAAGTGGCTAAGGCACCAGCCACATACATCTAAGGTGGTGGGTTCAAATCTAGCCCGGGCCCACCAAACAACAATGATGGCTGCAACCAAAAAGTATCCAGGCATTGTGGCAGGCGCCTGTGGTCCCAGCTACTTGGGAGGCTGAGGCAGGAGACTCACTTGAACCCAGGAGTTGGAGGTTGCTATGAGCTGTGATGTCACAGCACTCTACCCAGGTGGACAGCTTAAGGCTCTGGCTAAAAAAAAAAAAAAAAAAAAAAGAAAATAGTACCTACTCGTAACCTTGTTATGAGGATTGGAATCTGTAACCAGCTATGCCATGCTCATTATGTGTCAGATGCTGTACTAGGTGCTTTGTGTGCATTTAATCCTCACCTTCCTGTGAAGTAGGGACAGTTACCACCTACTCCATGTGGTAAGTAAACTGATGGCAAGGGAAGGTTAAGCAATTTCCTTAAGAGCACACAGTAACTAAAAATCTAAGCTGGGGTTTGGACCCAGACAGCCTGATTCCAAAGCTGGGGGTTTTATCTGCTCTGCTACAAAAGCGAAGGAAATGTGTAGTCTATTTAGGAAAGAATGCATAAGTGAGTTTGTTCATAAAGTTTAACAGGGAGTGTGAGGAACACATGAAGACTACTTAATGTATATATTGTTAAGTACACATATGGGTAGGTATATGTAAGATCATAGCTCACAACGAACTGTATGTGGGCTGGTGTGGAGCAGACCTGATCAGTGATGTCAAACCCACTCTCACAGATATCTTCCCCTCTGGCTGGGGTCCCAGGAACAGCTGGTAGGCAAAGGGTGGGAAGAATCTGTCCCACAAACTGCAGACAGAACCCATAAGATAGACAAAAGGCAGCCCAGGGGTGCAACTGGGCTTATGAGGCAAAGAGGAGAGATGGGTGTGAGAGAGGAAAACTGGGTGTAAGGTTGTCATGCAAAGCAGACCCAATGAGATCACCACCTATCTGTTCTTCACCAGGGCTCAAAGTAAAAGTCAGACTATCACATGCTCCAGGTTAAGAAGGGAGATTTGGGGGTAATTTTCAATTCAGTGTCAGCAAGTAAAGAGAAGCCAAAAGTTCCATTCCTTCTGTTACTCCACAGCAGGAGCAAATGGGGCACCGTACTGGACCTGCAGGGTGTGGGCATGTGGCAGTGTGTGTTGCCCTCTGTTATCAGGCAAGCACAAGAAGCCTAATCAATGAAGAGACACACAGACTACTTAGGCACCTGGCATTCCTGATGAGCCTGTCAGTTTTTTACAGGGCGTGGCAAGCAAGCCACTTATTTGGGGGTAACTGTTTTTTTGAGACAGAGTCTCAAGCTGTCACCCGGGTAGAGTGCCATGGCATCCCAGCTCACAGCAACTTCAAACTCTTGGGCTTACGAGGCTCAGGCCTCAGCCTCCCAAGTAGCTGAGACTACAGGCACCCGCCACAACACCTGGTGATTTTTTGTTGTTGTTGTTGTCAGTTGTTGTTTTAGCTGGCCCAGGCCAGGTTCCAACCCGCTAGCCTCGGTGTAAGTGTGTAAGTGGCTGGTGCCCTACCCACTGAACACCAGGCGCCACCCTGTTTGGGGTTAACTTTTATGAGTAACAGATAACTAATACACGGAGATGTTTGGGAATGCTATCTACCCACTAACTACAGACCTAGTGACCCAAGACAAGTCGCAGCCCCCCGCTGCCAGTTGTGAAAAAGCACCACTGACGTCTAACTTTTAGAACCCCATTCCCTGGAAGAAGAGGGAGCCCCAGTTTCTAATAAGTTCATTATTCGTTCAGGCAGCCCAGAATAACACCCAGCTCATTTTCAGACAGTGCTTCTCCTTACATGACAAAGACAATAGAACACCCAACTGAGTAAATAGGGTGATGACAGTGGGCTGCAAACCCCCAATGTGCCCATGACTTGTAGACACTCACCATGCATAGAGTCGATAAAGGCACTAAATGACCCAGACAGAGAAAGGAGACCAAAGCCAAGAAAATGTCTTTATTTCAACTAAGAAATGTTTTTAGTACCACAAAGAGGAGGAAACAGGAAGATGTGGGTGAATTGTGGCAAAAAGGAAAGCTGAACAGAAAAGAAAAAGAGAGAGCCCGTGGATTAAAAGATACTTAAGAGGGTTGGCGCCTGTAGCTCAGTGGCTAGGGCGCCAGCCAGATACACCAGAGCTGGCGGGTTCGAACACAGCCTGGGCCTGCCAAACAATGACAACTACAACCAAAATATAGCCAGGCATTGTGGTGGGTGCCCGTAGTCCCAGCTACTCAGGAGGCTGAGGCAAGAGAATCAATTGAGCCCAAGAGTTTGAGGTTGCTATGAGCTGTGATATCACAGCACTCTACCCAGGGCAACATAGTGAGACTCTGTCTCAAAAAACAAACAAAAAAAAATTTATTAAAGAATTATTTTTAACATTTCTAGAAATGATTATTGTAATTATGAAGTTTATGAAGTTATCTTTTAGAGATACATTAAAAATATTTTCTGATTTCTGTGAAGTGGGAAGTATTGGAGGAAAAGAAGTTTAAAAAATTACTTATGAAATATGCCTGGAATTTTCTTCAAAATATCCAATGTGTAATGGGAGTGGAGAACTAGGTGGAGGTATAAATGATGAAAGATTAGCATTAGTTGATGATTATTGAAGGCTAAGCAGGGGTGATACATATATGGTAGTTTATTATGCTGTTTTCTGTACTTGTGTATATACCTTAATTTTCAATAGTGAGTTTTTTTTCAAAAGAAGAAAATGAAAGCCAAAACCCTTGAAAGTTGCACACTTCTCCCAAGGGCAAGGGCTGGGAGAAAATATCTGATGAGATGATTCCTGAGTAGAACTGGAGGTCTACTGAGCCGAGGGTAACTGCTTCTGGAGCCCTGACAGATAAAATTTGTCTATCTCATTGAACACAGTTTCACTGCTCTTATACTCTAATAACATTTGTACAACTGTGTGCTGAGTAGAACATCCTTCTAGGAGGAAAGTTCAATAGCCTGAAAGAGGAATGGGAAAATGGACAAGGAGAGCAGAAATCTCCATTTAATACTTTGCAGTAGTTATCTGAAGAAAAAAGTTAGAAACTAAACATCAACTTGAGTCCCCACCCTCCCCCAATGCCGCTCCTGGGTCTGGAGCAAAAACCTTTTTAGGGGAGCTGATTATGATAACAGGCAAAGAAACAGGAAAATGTGACCTATTCACAGGAGGAAACAGTCAATAGACACCATCTCTGTGGTCAGGGGCTCTCGGACTGGACACTGAGGGGTAAGATTTAGCAGAGAAACACTACAAAGCAGCTATTATAAATGTGCCCAAAGAACTAAGGGAAATTGTGTATAAAAATTTGAAAGAAATGAGCATGGCTTGGCACCCGTAGTACAGTGGTTATGGCGCCAGCCATGTACACCGAAGCTGGCAAGTTCAAGCCTTGCCCAGGCATACTAGACAACAATGACAACTGCAAAAGAAAATAGCTGGGTGTTGTGGTGGGTGCCTGTAGTCCCAGCTACTTGGGAGGCTGAGGCAAGAGAAGTGCTTAAGCCCAAGAGTTGGAGGTTGTTGTGAGCTATTATGCCATGGCACTCTACCGAAGGTGACATAGTGAGACTCTGTCTCAAAAATAAATAAATAAATAAAAAGAAAGTAGATGACTATGACTTAATAAATTGAGATTATCAATAAAGACACAGAAATTATTAAAAGAAAAAACAGTGGATATTCTGAAGTTGGGACACAAAAGAATATTTAAATTTAAAAACTCACCGGATTGGGGGGAAGTGCTGGGCTCAGGGGCTCACACCTGTAATCCTAGCACTCTGGGAAGCCAAGATTGGCAAATTGCTTGGGGTCAGGAGTTCAAGACCAACCTGAGCAAGAGTGAGATCCCCATCTCTAAAAACTAGCCAAGCACTGTGGCACGTGCCTATAGTTCTAGCAACTCGGGAGGCTACTCAGGATCATTTGAGCTCAGGGTTTGAGGTTGCTGTGAGCTGTGATACCATGGCTCTCTACCAAGGGCAACATAGTAAGACTCTGTCTCAAAATAAATAAATTGGCTCAGCGCCTGTAGCTCAAGCAGCTAAGGCGCCAGCCACATACACCTGAGCTGGCAGGTTCAAGTGCAGCCCCAGCCTGCCAAACAACAATCACAACTATAACCAGAATAGCCAGGCATTGTGGTGGGCACCTGTAATCCCAGCTACTTGGGAGGCTGAGGCAAGAGAATTGCTTAAGCCCAGGAGTTGGAGGTTGCTGTGAGCTGTGATGCCACGGCAGTCTACCCAGGGCAACAGCTTGAGGCTCTGTCTCAAAAAATCAATTAATTAATTAATTAATTCACCAGGGGCTTAACAACAGATTGAAGCAGGCCAAAGAAAGAAGTTGAAAATACATCAATAGAGCTTGCACAGTCTGAAGAATAAAAATAAATTAAATGAAGAAAAATGCAGTAGCATCAGAAACCTGTAAGACATAATCAAGTGTACCAACACCCGCATAATCAGAGTCCAGAAAAAAAAAAAAACGGGAGAAATAGGAAGCAACAGAAACAATAGATTTGAAGAAACAAAGCCAGAAAACTATCCATATTTGATGGAAAAAATAAACATTAATCTATGTACCCAAGAAACTCAACAAACTCCAAGTAGGATAAATATAAAGGGATCCACACCTAGATATATTAAAGTTAAACTGTTTGCAAGCCAAAGACAAAAAGAAAATCTTGAAAGCAATAAGGGAAAAAGAACTCATCACTTACACATACAAACACACACAGCTTAACAGCTAACTTCAACAAATGAAGAAAAGGAGGCCAGAAGGTGTTGAAACTGCAGGGGTTAAAAAAAAGGGGGGGGCTGTCAACCAAGAATTTTACATCAAGCAAAACAATCCTTTAAAACTGAAAAACTGGGCTCAGCGCCCCGTCCGTAGCACAGTGGTTACAGCGCCAGCCGCATACACCAAGGCTGGCAGGTTCGAACCCAATACCCAGTCCGGGCCAGCTAAACAATGACAACTGCAACAAAAAATAGTCCAGTGTTGAGAAGTCGGGAGCAGGCGGCGGAGAACCGAACACAGCACTGGGCACCGGGCGGCGGCGGCTGCACCGAGGCCCGGCCCCTAGCAGCTCCCGCCCGCTACGGCCACCAGCCGGTCCCGCCCAGCTCTGGCCCGCGGGGATGCGGAGCGGCAGGCACCAGAGGCCACGGCCCTGCTCGGCCTGCGCTTGCGCCGGGAAACGCCGGCCCGAGGCTGTGGCCAAGCGACAGGGCCCAGGGTGGCCTGAGAGAAGTTTGTGGGCACTTCCTGGACCACCCAGCGTGCCTGAGACCCGGGCACCATGAATGACGTGACCATCATTTTTAAAAAAAATAGCCGGGAGTTGTGGAGGATGCCTGTAGTCCCAGCTACTCCGGACGCTGAGGCAAGATTTAAGCCCAAGAGTTTGAGGTTGCTATGGGCTATGAGGATGCCATGGCACCTAGGGTGAGAGCTTAGGACTCTGTCTCAAAAACAAAACAAAACAAAACAAAAAACTGAAAAACTGGGGTGTTGGGTGGGTACCTGTACCCTCCAGCTTAGGAGGCTGAGGCAGCAGGATCACTTGAACTCAGGAGTTTGAGGTGGCTGACATCACAGCACACTAGCCTGGGCCACAGAATGAGACTCTGTTTCTAAATGAATGAATGAATGAATTTAAAACCTGACACTAGGGCCAGACATGATGACTCACACCTGTCATCCCAAATACTTTCGGAAGCTGAGGCAAGGGAATTGCTGATCCCAATAGTTTAAGAACAGCCTGGGCAACAGAGAGACTCTATCTCTACCAAAAAAAAGAAAAAATTGTTTAATTAACCAGGGTTTAGGTGGCACACACTTGTAGTACCAGCTACTTGGGAGGCTTAGGTGGGAGGATTGCTTGAGCCCAAGAGTTTGAGGTCACAGTGAGCTGTGATGATATCACTGCACTCCAGCCTGGACAACAGAGCAAGACTCCTTCTCTTAAAAATAAATAATAGCCAGGCATAGTGGCTCACTTCTGTAATCCCAGCACTCTAGGAGGCCGTGGCAGGTGCCTATAGTCCCAGTTACTTGGAAGGATAAGGCAAGAGAATCACTTAAGCCCAAGACTTTGAGGTTACTGTGATCCGTGATGCCTCAGCACTCTACTGAGGGCCACATAGTGAGACTTTGCCTCAAAAAACAAACAAACAAAAACAAGTGTTGTAGCAGGTGCTTGTGATACCAGCTACTTGGGAGGCTGAGGCAAGAAAATCACCTGACCCCAGGAATTTGAGGTTGCTGTGAGCTCTGACACCACAGCACTCTACCAAAGGTGACAGAGTGAAACTCTATCTCAAGGAAAAAGAAGAAAAGAAAAATCAGCTGGCATGGCCAGGTGCCTGTAGTCCCAGCTACTAGGGAGGCTAAGGAAAGAGGGTCACTTGAACCCAAGAGACTGAGGTTGCTGTGAGCTATGATGATGCCACAGCACTCTACCCTGGGAGACAGACTGAGACTGTATCTCAGTAAACAAAAACAAAAAACAGCTGGGGTGCTAGAGTCCCCACAGAGAATCTGCTGGGCTTGATTCACTGGCAGGGGCAATCAGTGCCCGTTAGTGCCCAGATCAATAACATTCCCTACCTCAGTTTTAGGAAGCAGATTGGCAGGCATCTTTTCTCATACCCATGGGAATTAGCATCTGCTGTGGTGTAAGTTCTTTTTTCCTCTAGGAAAAAAGGAAACAGAGCCCTATTTTTGTGTTTGTTGCCAGTCTTTTCCCCTACATGTGGAATGTTTCTTTGACATGACCTCCATTTCCATCTTCAGAATATATTTAATACTTTTTTCCACTTAACATACATGCTATAGTTTTCCAGATTGCAGATTATCCTTTTAACTACTCCATGCTTTTTTTTTTTTTGAGACAGCGCCTCAAGCTATCCCCCTGGGTAGAGTGCTGTGGCATCACAGCTCACAGCAACCTCCAACTCCTGGGCTCAAGCAAGTCTCCTGCCTCAGCCTCCCAAGTAGCTGGGACCACAGGTGCCCGCCACAACCCCCGGCCATTTTTTGGCTGCAGCCATCATTGTTGTTTGGCGGGCCTGGGCTGGATTCGAACCCGCCACCTTAGGTGTATGTGGCTGGCACCTTAGCCGCTTCAGCCACAGGTGCCGAGCCTACTCCATGCTCTTTTATGTATACATTTAACATTACTGCATTTGGGGGCAGTGCCTGTGGCTCAGTGAGTAGGGCATTGGCCCCATATACCGAGGGTGGCAGATTCAAACCCGCCCCAGCCAAACTGCAACAAAAAAATAACCAGGCATTATGGTGGGTGCCTATAGTCCCACGTACTTGGGAGGCTGAGACAAGACAATTACTTAAGCCCAAGAGCTGGAGGTTGCTGCGAGCTGTCATGCCATGGCACTCTACTGAGGGTGACATAGTGAGACTCTGTATCAAAAAAAAAAAAAAAAACTATTGCTTTTGGATGAAAAAGAAACCAAAGCTCTGAGGCTGAGAGATTTGTCCAGTGTCATAAATCCAACAAAGGAATGGGTCCTTGTGGGCCGCAGGCTGACCTGACGTGGGTTGCTGGAACTCTTCATTTCTCTGGAGACAAACTGCAACTGCACTTTTCCGGACAGCGTTTATGGAATGCTTTCTGTTGGCTGCATATGACCTCTGGTTTCCTTCCTTCCCTTTTTCCTTCTCAGCCTCTGCAGTTTCTGTTCTTAAAAGGACCCTCCTACAGTTGTATAAAGAGCAAAATTGAGTCAGACTGCCCCATTGTGTTTTCAGAGTCCTGTTTGCCCACACAGTGAAGGGAGAAAAATTGAAGAAGAAATTCTCAAGGCAGAGAAAGGCTCTAACCTGGAACCTCAGGGCATCTTACAATTCAGGGATGACTTTCCAAAATCTCAGGGGGGCAGTCACAGGCCTTTACTCATCACAGAGCCCTCTGGCAAAGAAGGGCTATGGTATGGACAAGAAGGACGCTAGCAGATCACCTCTGAGTTCTACTACCCTATATGCTAAAAATAGACATTTCAGATCTTTATTTTTTTTTTTTTATTTTTTTAGAGACAGAGTCTCACTTTATTGCCCCTGATAGAGTGCTATAGCATCACAGCTCACAGCAACCTCCAACTCCTGGGTTTAGGCAATTCTCTTGCCTCAGCCTCCCGAGTACCAGGGACTACAGGTGCCCGCCACAACGCCCGGCTATTTTTTGTTTCACTTTGGCCGGGGCTGGGTTTGGGCCCGAGCCCGCCACCCTCAGTATATGGGGCCAGTGCCCTACTCACTGAGCCACAGGCTCCACCTACATTTCTGATCTTGAAAGCCACTTAGGAAAGAGATGCTTGTTGAATATTTAGAAGGGCAAAGTCACAGTCAGAAACTAGGTGTCTGGGATTTATCATTCCCAAGGCTTTAAAGCATCTTCCCTGCTTTTTAAATCGCATGTTTTCTTTTCTTTTCTTTTCTTTTTTGAGACAGAGTCTCGCTATGTCACCTACAGTAGAGTGCTGTAGCATCACACCTCACAGCAACCTCAAACTCTTGGGCTTAAGTGAATTCTCTTGCCTCAGCCTTCCAAGTAGCTGGGACTACAGGCGCACAACACAATGCCTAGCTATCTTTTGGTTGCAGTTGTCATTGTTGTTTAGCAGACTCAGGCCAGGCTCGAACACACCAGCCTCAGTGTATATGGCTGGCGCCCTACTCACTGAGCTATGGGCACCAAGCCTTAAATTGCATGTTTTCCTATTTATATATATTTAGATGTTCTACTGTACAATACATTATGCAATATGTATGTGTGTGTATGTATACACACACACATACATATATATATATAATTTTTTGAGATGGAGTCTCAAGCTGTCACCCTGGGTAGAGTGCCGTGGCATCATAGCCCATAGCAACCTCCAACTTAGGCTCAAACAATTATCTTGCTTCAGTTTTTCTATTTTTAGTAGAGATGGGGGTTTCACTTTTGCTCAGGCTGGTCTCAAATGCATGAGCTCAAGCAATCCACCTGCCTCAGCCTCCCAGAGTGCTAGGATTACAGGCATGAGCCACCTCACCCGATACACATTGTATTTTTAAAAAAGAAATTTTGGCCAGGAGTTGTGGCTCATGCCTGTAATCCTAGCACTCTGAGAGGCCAAGGGCAGTCAATTGCTTGAGCTCAGAAGTTCGAGACCAGCCTGAGCAAGAACAAGACCTTGTCTCTACTAAAAATAGAAAAACTAGTCACGTGTAGTGTTGCATGCCTATAGTCCCAGCTACTCAGGAGGGTGAGGCAGGAAGATTGCTTGAGCCCAAAAGTTTGAGGTTGCTGTGAGCTATGACAGCATGGCACTCTACCCAGGGTGACAGAGTGGGACTCAAAATAAATATAAAATAATTTAAATAACAGGTTTTTCTGTTCATGTGTTTGAGATAAAGTCTCACTCAGTTGTCTGGGCTAGAGTACAGTGGAATCATCAGCTCATGGCAAACTCCAACTCCTGAGCTCAAATGAGAAGCCTACCTCCAGTCTCCCAAGTAGCTGGGTCTACAGGTGCATACCACCACACCTGGCTAATTTTAAATTTTTTTGTAAAAATGGATCTCAACTATTGATCAAGTTGATCTAAAACTCCTGGCCTTAAACAAATCCTCCCACCTTGGCTCAGTGCCTGTAGCTCAAGTGGCTATGGCTATGGCTGTGATGATGCCCCTGCACTCCAGCCTAGGCAACAGAGCAAGACTTTCTCTCTGAAAAACAAGGGCTTGTAGCAAAGAGGAAAAATGGAAACAGTATACCACATATACCAGAGCTGGCGGGTTTGAATCCAGCCCAAGCCTGCCAAACAACAATGACAACTACAACCAAAAAATAGCTGGGCGTTGTGGCTGGTGCCTATAGTCCCAGCTATTTGGGAGTCTGAGGCAAGAGAACTGCTTAAGCCCAGAAGTTGGAGGTTGCTGTGAGCTGTAACGTCATAGTACTCTACCCACGGCGACAGCTTAAGGCTCTGTCTCAAAAAAAAAAAAAAAAATCCTCCCAAGTACTAGGATTACAGGCATGAGCCACAGCTCAAGGCCAAAATAACAGTTTTTATTTGATGTGCAAAGAATATCTTGCTCTCACAAGATTATTAATTATAATATCTTCAAGTAAAAGTGATGTGACTGAGCATGCTTAATTACTTTTGAAAATGATGCTTTAACAATTTGTGATACAGACATGGTCTGATCCTAAGTTGAGTATTCATGTTGATCTTTGATTTTAAGGACAGAGCTGAAAGATAACAGGCACACATAGCATATATCCAAAGGGAAGAAGTGCATCATCGAAGTACTCATTAAAATGTGACTCATCCAGGAAAATCTATCTCATCAGTAAATTATGTAAAAGATTTCGTCTCCCTTCAGCTGTTATATTTCTGCTTATGCAAACAAATGAGAAACCATGTCCCAAGCCTGGTGGTCCTTTGTCTGGTTGTGCAGCAGCTGTTGTCACACTCAGAGGCTAGAGGTCCACCAGGAAAGACAGATGGTAGGACAGGATCGAGATTGCTGAGTGAAATGTTCACCAGTCAGTGAGAAACAACCATGTGGAAAATGAGATAAACTCATAACATTCATATCTAGTAGCTCCAGTGTTTTGTGGGTTTTCCCTGAGAAGTGGAAACAAACTGTGCCACTTTTTTTTTATTTTACCTATTTATGAGTAAGAAATGTTTCCAGTGAAAGCATCGCTATAAAGTCTCAGGTTTTTCACCTCCAAGGTGGAGTTGTAATAACCTACCTCATTTTAATTGTTGTTTAAAGAATTAAAAGAAGAAAACAAAAGCAAAGGTCACAGAGCACATGCTCTGTCATAATGGTAATACTTTTTAGGAAACAGAATTTTTATTCTGTGCTAACCTAACTAATCTAATGAGGGAGTTTAGGGCTGAGCGAGGTGGCTCATGTCTGTAATCCCAGCACTCTGGGAGGCTGAGGCAGGTGGATTGCCTGAGCTCATGAGTTTGAGACCAACCCACGCCAGAGCAAGACCTCATCTTTAAAAATACCTGGGAGTTGTGGCAGGTACCTGTAGTCCCAGCTACATGCGAGGCTGAGGCAAGAGGATCACTTAAGCCCAAAAAATTGAAGTTGCTATGAGCTGTGACGCTATGGCACTCTACCAAGGGTGACAAAGTGAGACTCTGTCTCAAAATAATAACAAAAACAATAATAATGGAATTTAATAGGAGTAGTGTGTGAACATTTCCATTATTTGTACATTTCTTATCTGCCTAAATAGATGAAGCTGGCTGCTGGACTCAACCTTAGTAAGAGTAAAGAAAAAGGGAATCTAGCTTTGTGCAGTGGCAGTATTGTAGCGAGTGAGGCTTATCCAAGGCACAATTATTGCTAATTGAAAACTTTTCCCAACACCCCTCTATGATGACTTGCAATATAGTCAGCACTGGCAGTTTGACAGTCTCTACAGAGATTGAATAAAAAAAGAAAAGAAAAAGGGAATTTACCTTTTAGCATTTTTCTTGTGCTCTTGGTCCCCCCCCCCCCCGCAGTCATACCCAGGAATCCAGTGTCTCTGAACATTTATCAGCCTCCCACCCAGCATAACCACTGCTGAGGTCCAGGGCCATGGTGGGAGTGAGTGGAGAAGAGATAGGGAGACCTTTGGTTTGTGCGTCCAGTGTCTGGGTCCTCAGGAAGGCTTTTTTTTTTTTTTTTTGAGACAAAGTCTCACTTTGTCACCTTGGGTATAGTGCTGTCTCATCACAGCTCACAGCAACCTCAAACTCCTGGGCGTAAGCAATCATTTTGCCTCAGCCTCCCAATTAGCTGCTACTACAGGCAGCCACCACAATGCCTGGCTATGTTTTTTGTTGTTGCACTTTGCATTGTTGTTTTAGCTGGCCCGAGCAGTTTTCGAATCTGTCAGCCTCAGTGTATGTGGCCAGCACCCTACCCACTGAGCTACGGGTGCCACCCATGGAAGGACTTTTTGACTTGACCCAGCCAGGCCTCCTCCACAGATCTAGAGCTACATGTAGGGAATCAGCTCATGGGGAGAGGAGCTTGTTCATCTAAGGAGAATTCCATGTCCAGGGACAAAAGAGGGGAGGTGAACGTGAGGCACTCAGAGAAGCTGCTTTCTGCTATTGTCAGTGGCTTGTGTTGGAGGCTGTATTGTGGGAATGAAGGGAGGGAATGGAAAGACAATGTCCAAATAGCTTGTAAGCCAGGTAAGGTAGCACGTGCTACTTGAGAGGTTGAGGCAGGAAGATCGCGTGAGGAGTTTGAGATTGTAGTGGGCTGTGATGATGCCCCTGCACTCCAGCCTAGGCAACAGAGCAAGACTTCCTCTCTGAAAAACAAGGGCTTGTAGCAAAGAGGAAAAATGGAAACAGTATCAACATACATAGCAGAGTTATAATGTCCATCATATATTCAACCATAAATTAATTTTTTTTTTTTTTTGTAGAGACAGAGTCTCACTTTATCGTCCTTGGTAGAGTGCTGTGGCGTCACACAGCTCATAGCAACCTCCAACTCCTGGGCTCAGGTGATTCTCCTGCCTCAGCCTCCCGAGTAGCTGGGACCACAGGCACCCACCATAATGCCAACACCTGGCTATCTTTTGTTGCAGTTTGATCAGGGCCAGGTTTGAACCTGCCACCCTTAGTATCTGGGGGCCAGTGCCCTCCCCCTGAGCCACAGGCACCACCCAACTATAAATTAATTTTATTTTTTTTTTATTTATTTTTTTGAGACAGAGCCTCAAGCTGTCCCCCTAGGTAGAGTGCTGTGGCATCACAGCTCACAGCAACCTCCAACTCCTGGGCTCAAGCGAGTCTCCTGCCTCCGCCTCCCAAGTAGGTGGGACCACAGGTGCCCACTACAACGCCTGGCTATTTTTTTGGCTGCAGCCATCATTGTTGTTTGGCGGGCCTGGGCTGGTTTCAAACCTACCACCTTAGGTGTATGTGGCTGGCGCTTTAGCCACTTGAGCCACAGGCACCAAGCCTCTAAATTAATTTTAAAAGAACCGTAATATTTCTTCTACCAGAGGTTGACCATGAAAACAATTTTTTTAACCTCACTTGTTGATGTAGGTATAAACTTATGACCTTTGGGGGGAAGTGACTTAGTGACCATTAATGTTAAATATTTAAAATATTCATAATCTTTGATTTAGCAGTTTCACTTAAATTAGTATCTTAGCCAGTTTGGGCTGCTAAAACAGAATACCACAGACTGTGCTTATAAACAACAAAAGTTCCCTTCTCACATTTCTGGAGACTGGGAAGTTCAAATCCAAAGCATCAGCAGATCAGCAGATCAGGTGCTTGGCTTGGGCCCTCTTCTCAGTTTGTAGATGCCCAACCTTCTTTTTCTTTCTTTCTTTCTTTCTTTCTTTCTTTTTTTTTGAGACAGAGTCTGAAGCTGTTGCCCTGGGTAGAGAGCTGTGGCACCACAGCTCACAGCAACCTCAAACTCTTGGGCTTAAGCGATTCTCTTGCCTCAGCCTCCCAAGTAGCTGGGACTACAGGCACCCGTCACAATGCCCAGCTATTTTTTGGTTGTAGTTGTCATTGTCGTTTGGCCGGTCTGGGCTGGATTCAAACCCACCAGCCTCAGTGTATGTAGCTGTTGCCCTAGCTGCATGAGCTACAGGTACCGAGTCAGATGCTCATTTTTCTTGGTGTGTGCTCACATGGCAAGAGACAGAGGACCTCTTTTCAACCCTTTCTAAGAGCACCAATCCCATCATGGAGGCTCCATCCCCATGACTTCATCCAAACTGCTTTCCCAAAAGCCTCACCTCCAAATACCATCACATTGGGGATTAGAGCTCCAACATACAAATGTGGGGAGACGAAAACATGAGGTCACAGCAGTTAGAAAGTTATAGAAATGCTCCCCCTAGTGTGCAAGAAATAAGTGCAAGAGTATTTTCAAGGTATTATGTGCATATTAGCAAATATTTGGTGAGAGGATGTACTTACTGAAATAGTTCAATAAAGTAAGTTGTATACTTACAATGAAATACCACACTTTAATTTTTAAGATATGCATACATATATATACTATATATGTGTAAATGTCCACATCATAAATTAATAATAGTTGTAGAATAATATAAATTGGAAGAATCTTTTTTTTTTTTTGAGACAGAGTCTAAAGCCGTTGCCCTGGGTAGAGAGCATTGGTATCACAGCTCACTATGTCACCCTTGGTAGAGTGCCATGGCGTCACAGCTCACAGCAACCTCAAACTCTTTGGCCTTAAGAGATTATCCTGCCTCAGCCTCCCAAGTAGCTGGGACTACAGGCGCCCCACACAATGCCCAGCTATTTTTTGGCTGTAGTTGTCATTGCTGTTTGGCAGGCCCAGGCTGGGCTCAAACCCACCACCTCCTGTGTATGTGGCTGGAGCCCTAACCACTTGAGCTACAGGTGCCGAGCCTTGGAAGAATCTTTTTTATTCAAACCTCCCTTTCCACCCACCTTTGCTGATACCTAAACAGAAATAAAAAGGAGGAGGAAATACAGAATAAAACAGCTAACAATGGTGATATCATGGGGCATTTTGCTTTTGGGAGGGGTGTTGTCTTGTTCTTTTTTGTTTGTTTATTTAAGTCAGGGTCTCAATATGTTACCCAGGCTGGGCTGGAGTACAGCCTCCAGCTTCTGGGTTCAAGCAATCCTCCCACCTCAGCCTCCAAGTACCTGAGACCACGCAGATGCAGTATATTCCTAAGGAGGCAGACACTGGACGCACAAACCAAAGGTCTCCCTATCTCTTCTCCACTCACTCCCACCATGGCCCTGGACCTCAGCAGTGGTTATGCTGGGTGGGAGGCTGATAAATGTTCAGAGACACTGGATTCCTGGGTATGACTGCGGGGGGGGGGGGGACCAAGAGCACAAGAAAAACGCTAAAAGGTAAATTCCCTTTTTCTTTTCTTTTTTTATTCAATCTCTGTAGAGACTGTCAAATTAGTGCTGACTATATTGCAAGTCATCATAGAGGGGTGTTGGGAAAAGTTTTCAATTAGCAATAATTGTGCCTTGAATAAACCTCACTCGCTACAATACTGCCACTGCACAAAGCTATATTCCCTTTTTCTTTACTCTTTCTAAGCCTGAGTCCAGCAGTCAGGTCCTGGGTGACTTTGTTCATTTAGGCAGATAAGAAATGTACAAATAAGCCAGGTGCAATGGCCCATGCCTGTAATCCTAGCACTCTGGGAGGCCGAGGCAGGTGGATTGCTTTAGCTCAGGAGTTTGAGACTAGCCTGAGCCAGAGCAAGACCTCGTCTCTAAAAATTGCCAGACGTTGTGGTGGGCACCTGTAGTCCCAGCTGCTTGGGAGACTGAGGCAAGAGAGTCACTTGAGCCCCAGAGTCTGAGGTTGCTGTGAGCTATGAGTACATGACACTCTACCAAGGGCAACAAAATGAGACCCTGTCTCAAAAAAAACCCCAAAATTGTTATACTCTATATATACCAATAATGTGTGAATTGAGTATTATAGTTTTAATAGTTTTTCCTTTCCTAAAATGAGTATACATTTTTTGACCCTATGTATGTGTATATATCCAATAGGAGATCGTGTGTGGGTATCTATATATAATCCAGTAGGAGAGAAAGAGATCCATATATCTAATATATATACAAAGAGATTGAAGGAATTGGCTCACATAATTGCGGATACTGAATGAGTCCAAAATCAGATGAGAGAGGATGAGGACTCAGCAGTTGTTGTTCAAGCCCAAAGTCAGTCTGCTGGACAATCCCCTCTTAGTCGGGGTAGGTTTAGCCTTTTGTTCTCTTCAGGCCTTCTACTGATTTGATGAAGCCCACCTACATTGTAGAGGACAATCAGCTTTTACTTATTTCCAATTAATATGAGGGTGCAAATTTTTAAGTTACACTGTTTTCAGTTCTAAGGTAAAGTTCAAATTCTAGTTGCGCCCTTCACCCAGAGGGTGTGCTGAATTCCCTCACATTGTGCACACTAGGTGACATCCGACCAATTGTCATCCCTTCTCCCCATCTCTCCCCTCCCCCTTGATAAACTACATTTGTGTTTTATCATTCATGTGGGCATGTAGTTATTTATACATTGGTTTCATATTAGTACTGAGCACATTAGGGTTTTTTTTCCATTCTTAACATACTTTACTAAGAAGAACATGTTTCAACTACATTCAGGTAAACAAAAAGATGTAAAGTCACCATCTTTTCTTATGGCTGAATAGTACTCCATAGCATACATATGCCACAGTTTCTTAATCCATTCATGGGTGGATAAGCATTTTTGTTCCCACAACTTGACAATTATGAATTGAGCTGCCGTAAACATTCTGGTGCAAATGTCTTTGTAATAAAATGATTTTTGTTTTTCTGAGGTATCTACTTAGAAAAACAGTAGATACCTAGGTACCTAAGTACCTACTCAGAGAAACAACCGGAAGGTCAATTTTTTAGTACTTTAAGAATACCCTGGCTCAGCACCAGTAGCTCAGTGAGTAGGGTGCCGGCTATATACACCGAGGCTGGTGGGTTTGAACCCGGCCTGCGCCTGCTAACCACCATGACAACTGCAACAAAAAATAGCTGGGTGTTGTGGCAGGTGCCTGTAGTCCCAGCTACTTGAGAGGCTGAGACAAGAGAATAGCTTAAACCCAAGAGTTTGAGGTTGCTGTGAACTGTAACGCCATGGCACTCTACCGAGGGCTACAAAATGAGACTCTGTCTCAAAACAAAACAAAACAAAACAGAATTCCCCATACTTCTTTCCATAAACGTATTAGTTTGCAATCCTACCAGCAGTGTAGAAGTGCTCCCTTCTCTCCACTTTCACACAAGCATCTGCAGATTTGGGACTTTGGGATGTGGGCTAATCTTACTGGAATTAGGAATCTTACTGGAATTTGCATTTCTCTGATGATTAAAAATGATGAGCATTATTTCATGTGTTTGGTGGCCATTCATCTGTCATCTTCAGAGGAGTTTCTGTTCAAGTCTCTTGCCCACTTATACATGGGGTTGTTTGCTCTTTTCTTGTTGATTAATTTCAGTTCTCTATAGATTCTGGTTATCAGCCCTCTGTCATATTTATAACAGGCAAAAATCCCCCATCCTGAAGGCTGTCTGTTTGCTTTAGTTGAAGTACCCTTAGCTGTGCAGAAGCTTTTTAGTTTAATCAAATCCTGTTTATTTATTTTTAGAGTTATTGCAATTGCCAGGGGGTTCTCCTTCATAAAATCTTTTCCCAGGCCAATATCATCAAGCATTTTCACCACACTCTGTTCTAGAATTTTTACTGTTTTGTCTTAACTTTAAATCTTTTATCCAGTGAGAGCCAATTTTTATCAGTGGTAAAAAGTACAGGTCCATTTTCAGTCTTTTATATGTGGCTAACCAGTTCTCCACACCCATTTATTAAATAGGGACTCTTTTCCCCAGCCCATGCTTTTGTTTGCTTTTTCAAAAATCAAATGACAATATGTGACTGGGTTCATCTCTAGATTCTCTATTCTAATCCATAGACCTGTATCTCTATTTTTGTGCCAGTACCATGCTGTTTTGATTACTATAGACTTGTAGTCAGACCTGAAGTCTGGTAATGTGATGCCCCCAGATTTGTTTTTATTTCTAAAAATAAAATTCCATTGGCTATTTGGAGAAAAAAGAAGCCTCCCCTCCCCCCCCAAGAAATACCTGTTAATAGGCTGCATGACAATGTTTTGGAACTTCTGTCTATCTGAAGTTTGGTTTGTAAGATTTGGATGTGAACTCTGCTTTGATCTATGAAAAAGCATCAGACAGCAACATCTACCAAAGGCCAGTCCCACTGTGTCATGTGGGCTGCTACTTGGTGTCTTTGCACTGAGCCCTATGGATGGTGGATGCTCTAGAACCCTATTAACATGTGAGTCAGTGGCCACATTGTATTCTTGCTATTTTTTTTTTTTTTTGAGACAGAGCCTCAAGCTGTCCCCCTGGGCAGAGTGCCATGGCATTACAGCTCACAGCAACCTCCAACTCCTGGGCTCAAGCGAGTCTCCTGCCTCCGCCTCCCAAGTAGCTGGGACCACAGGCGCCCTCCACAACGCCCGGCTATTTTTTGGTTGCAGCCATCATCGTTGTTTGGCGGGTCCGGGCTGGGGATTCGAACCCGACAGCTTAGGTGTACGTGGCTGGCGCCTTAGCCGGTTGAGCTATAGGCGCCGAGCCTATTCTTGCTATTTGAAGAAAAGAAAAGCTGCCTTAACTACCGAAGTCTCTAAGGCTATCTTCTGGGAGTTTAATGGAGTAACACAGAAGACCCTCTGTTGATCATCTAGAAATAAGCGTCACCTAAGATGATGGCTCAGCCCAGTTGGGATGGTTTCTGAATCTGGAATAAAAGAAAATTCTAGTTCACACACACAAAAAAAAATCCACAATTTTGGAACAACATTATATATATTATAGGATAAAGCAAACAAGTAAATATATCAAGATTTTTAAGAACAAAGACTTTCAATAACCCTGATAAAAGATATATAAATATAAAATCAAAGAGGTTAAAAGAGAAAAACCTATAATGTAAAATTTGAGTTGGAAATATCAGTATAAATTCAAAATTGTTTATAAACCCTGAAAGTAATTTAAAGCAATGATACCAGCACCTAATGAGCTGGCGGCAATGAGCTCTCCTGGCATTAAAGAGTAATTTATAAATACCATTCCTCAAAAAAAGAACCAATGTTCCTTAGAGAAATGACTCAAGCCAGGAGCAATGGTACACGCCAACAGTCCCAGCTACTCATGAGGTTCAGGTGGGAGGTTTGCTTGAGGCCAGAAGTTTTCTTAAAGTTTATCTTTAAGCCTAGGTGATACATGAAAATTAAGATCCCATGTCTTAAGACTGACAGAGAGAGGGTGGCACCTGTGGCTCGGTGAGTAGGGCGCCAGCCCCGTATACCGAGGGTGGCAGGTTCAAACCTGGCCCTGGCCAAACTGCAACCAAAAAATAGCTGGGTGTTATGGCAGGTGCCTGTAGTCCCAGTTACTCGGGAGGCTGAGGCAAGAGAATCACTTAAGCCCAGCAGTTGGAGGTTGCTGTGAGCTGTGTGATGCCACAGCACTCTACCAAGGGTGATAAAGTGAGACTCTGTCTCTACAAAAAAAATAATAATAATAAAAATAAAAAGACTGAGAGAGAGAGAGAGAGAGAGAAATGGCTGGTTCCACACCTGGAGCTGGGAAAGTAAAAATTGAGCCTGGGGCATGTGGCTGTGCCAGAAGCAATCAAGTGCTCACAGAAAACTTTCAGAGCATGTCAAGAGAATTATAAAAGTCCACTTAAAAGGGTTCCCATTGGGGTGGTACCTGTGGCTCAAGGAGCAGGGCACCGGCCCCATACTCTGGGTGTGGTGGGTTCAAGCCCGGCCTTGGCCAAAACTGCAGAAAGGGCTCCCACTGGACATATTTGGTACAGTTTGAGCACAAAAACAACCATGACTGTAATTTTTTTTTTTTGAGACAGAGCCTCAAGCTGTCCCCCTGGGTAGAGTGCCATGGCATTTCAGCTCACAGCAACCTCCAACTCCTGGGCTCAAGCGAGTCTCCTGCCTCAGCCTCCCAAGTAG
>NW_003852426.1:688009-693084 GCF_000181295.1 Otolemur garnettii
AATGCCTGGCTATTTTTTTTTTTTTTTTGGTTGCAGCCGTCATTGTTGTTTGGCGGGCCGGGGCTGGATTCGAACCCACCACCTTAGGTGTATATGGCTGGCGCCTTAGCCACTTGAGCCACAGGCGCTGAGCCCATGACTGTAATTTTTGTAAAACATCAGATAAAACCCCTGAATCTTTAGTCTAAAAAAGAACAAATTTTTCACCTTTGTAGATGAATATTATATCAACACTCCATTCTGAACATTGGTAATTAAAAGGAAATAATTAAGCATTTATCTTGCCTTTCTTTTTTTTTGGCAGTATTTATGGTTTTATTTAAACACAAATAGAATGTGCACATGAGCTGTCTATTCGTTTTCTTCGCTGCGCAGCTGGGCATTGGGATTGGTGACTCTGATAGCCAGCTGGGCTGCTCTTTCCACAATGGCTTTGAGGTTCTTGGAGGAAACATTGTGAGCAATCTCTGCACAATAAGATTTGTTGCACATCAGCAGCACTTCCAGCTCCTTGATGTTGTGGATGAGGAACTTCCGGAAACCACTGGGCAGCATGTGCTTTGTTTTCTTGTTGTTCCCAAACCAATGTTGGACATCAAGATCTGGCCCTTGAATCTTCTCTGAACCCTGTTGTCAATACCTCTGGGTTTCCGCCAGTTATGCTTAATTTTGACATATCAGTCTGACTGGTGCTGGATAAACTTCTTGGTCCTCTTTTTGACGATCTTCAGCTTCATAAGGGGTCTGAGGGCAGCCATGATGCAGAATAGGAGATGGTCTATCTTGCCTTTCTAAAAGGAACTATAGATACTCCAGCTGATGAGGGAACGCTCCTCTCCAGGTAATGATGCCCTAACAGACATAGAAGGAGTGGGAGAAGTAGAAAAGGACCATTTTGTAATTCCTCCTTTGCCTGAAATAACTAATTCAGGCAAAGATCACTATGGATGGCAATTATTAGGTGAAAGTTTTTAAGCATGTTCACATAGCATCAAAGAACCAAGCAGATAACTTGCTAATTGCAAATGGGGAAAACATAATCTTTACAGAACAGATGTGACAGTGTCCACCTTAACCAAGCAATCACACTCAGCATCACTACTTATGGGATGACCTCTCATTACATGCCTTCTGATGTGAGGCAATATGAAGTATATAGCAGTTTTGAAGAATTAGTCCCAAAATTGGGTAACTGGAATCTAATTTTTTAAAAAACTAGAAATACAGGGAGATAGAGGAATACATTAACTAACATCACAGAAACAATAAGACAAATCCAGAATGTAGAAAATTCTAGAAGACAACTAATCTAATCTCTTCAAAAAGTCAGTTCCAAGGAAAAAAAGACTGGATGATTCTGGATTAAAAAGAGAGGGGGAATAGCCAGCCAAGGTGGCTCACACCTGTAATCCAGCACTCTGGGAGGCTGAGGTGGGCAGATGGCTTGAGCTCAGGAGTTGGAGACCAGCCTAAGCAAGTGGAAGCCCCATCTCTACAAATAGCCCGGTATTGTGCCTGTAGTCCCAGCTACTCAGGAGGCTGAGGCAAGAGGATCACTTGAGCCCAAAAGTTTGCGGTTGCTGTGAGCAATGATGCTACAGCACTCTACCGAGGGCAACAAAGTAAGACTCTGTCTCAAAAAAAAAAAAAAAAAGAAAAGAAAAGAAAAAAGAAAGAAAGGGGAAGAGGAGAAGTCATAAAAACAACAATAACAACAAAAATGTATGAAACTTATTTTTTTAAAGCTACCTATCAAGACATTATGTTGTACATGGTAAATATATATAGTTTTTGTCAATTATATTTAAAGTTGGGAAAAATTTAAATGATATAAAGGCATTTTTTCTCTCTCTTTTTTTTTTTTTTTTTTGAGACAGAGTCTCAAGCTGTTGCCCTAGGTAGAGTGCTGTGGTACCCCAGCTCACAGCAACCTCCAACTCCTAGGCTTAAGCAATTCTCTTACCTCGGTGTCCCAAGTAGTTGGGACTACAGGCACCCACCACAACGCCCGGCTATTTTTTGGTTGTCATTGTCATTGTTGTTTGAACCCACCAGGTCTGGTGTATGTGGCTGGCACCTTAGCAAACTTGAACGACAGGAGCTGAGCAGGCATTTTTTTTCTTTTTCTTTTGAGACAGAGTAACTTTTTTTTTTCTTTTAGAGACAGAGCCTCACTTTATCCCCCTCAGTAGAGTGCCATGGTGTCACACAGCTCACAGCTCACAGCCCAACTCCTGGGCTTAGGCGATTCTCTTGACGCAGCCTCCGAGCAGCTGGGATTATAGGCGCCTACCACAGTGCCCGGCTATTTTTGTTGTTGTTGCAGTTTTTTGGCCGGGGCCGGGTTTGAACCAGCCATGCTCGGTATATGGGGCTGGCACCCTACCCACTGAGCCACAGGCACCGGCCCAAGACAGAGTAATATTTTGTTGCCCAGGTTAGAGTGCTGCTGCATCAGCCAAGCTCACAGCAACCTCAAACTCCTAGAGTTCAAGCAATCCTCCTGTCTCAGCCTCCCTAGTAGCTGGGACTACAGCCATCTGCCATAATGCCCAGCTAATTTTTCTATTTTTAGTACAGACAGGGTCTTGCTCTTGCTGGTCTTGAACTCCTTTTTTTTTTTTTTTGTAAAGACAGAGTTTTACTTTGTCCCCCTCGGTAGAGAGCTGTGGCATCACAGCTCACAGCAACCTCCAACACCTGGGCTTAGGCAATTCTCTTGCCTCAGCCTCCCAATTAGCTGGGACTACAGGCACCTGCCACAAAGCCCGGCTATTTTTTGGTTGTTGCAGTTTGGCCGGGGCTGGGTTTGAACCTGCCACCCTCAGTATATGGGGCTGGCGCCCTACTCACTGAGCCACAGGTGCCGCCCCTTGAACTCCTGAGCTCAAGGAATCCTTCCACCTTGGCCTCCTAGAAAGCTAGCATTATAGGGATGAACCACCACACCCAGCCTATAAAAGGCATTTTAATATTAGATGTTGTTTGAAATTATTATTCATTAAACATGATAGTTCTATTATGACTGTATAAGAGATGTACATGAAGTATTAGGGATCGTGACACGGGCAACTTGCTTTCCAGTGGTTCGGGGAAAAAATGTTGAGAAAGAGAACCCTTGTATACTATTAGTGAGAATGTAAATTAGTACAGCCATTACGAAAAACTGTGTATGGAGGTTCCTTAAAAAACTAAAAATAGGGGGCAGTGCCTGTGGCTCAGTGAGTAGGACACCGGCCTCATATACCGAGGGTGGTGGGTTTGAACCTGGCCCTGGCCAAACTGCAATAACAAAAAATAATAATAATAAAATAAAACTAAAAATAGAACTACCATATGATCCAGCAATCCTACTTCTGGGTATTTATCCAGACCAGGAGCAGTGGCTCATGCCTGTAATCCTAACACTCTGGGAGGCTGAGCCAGGTGGATTGCTTGAGCTCACAAGTTTGAGACCAGTCTAATTAAAAGCAAGAACCCCATCTCTACTAAAAATAGAAAAACTAGCTGGGCATGGCTACTCTGGAGGCTGAGGAAGGAGGATTGCTAGAGCCCAGGAGTTTGAGGTTGCTGTGAGCTATGATGATGTCACAGCACTCTACCCAGTGCAACAGAAATCTGTCTAAAAAAAATAAAGATTTGAAATCAGTATGTCAAAGAGACGTTTGTACTCCCAGGTTCACTGCAACACTATTAATAATAGTCAAATTATGGAAATGACCTAAGTGTTCAACAGATGAATAAATTTTAAAAATACGGTATATATGGAATTCAACCTTAAAGAAGAAATTTTGTCATTTACAACAACATGGATGGGGCTTGGTGCCTGTGGCTCAAGTGGCTAAGGTGCCAGCCACATACACCTAAGGTGGTGGGTTCGAATCCAGCCCGGGCCCGCCAAACAACAATGATGGCTGCAACCAAAAAATAGCCAGGTGTTGTGGCGCCTGGACTCACTTGAGCCCAGGAGTTGGAGGTTGCTGTGAGCTGTGATGCCATAGCACTCTACCCAGGGGGATAGCTTGAGGCTCTGTCTAAAAAAAAAAAAAATGGATGGAATCAGAAAACCCCATGCTAAGTGAAATAAGCCAAGCACAGAAAGAGAAATACCTCACTTTTAGTTAGAATCTAAAACAATCGAGCCCAAGTGCAGTGGCTCATGCCTGTAATCCCAGCATTTTGGGAGGCCCATGTGGGAGGATCCCTTGATCCCAGGAGTTGAGTTATAGCGCTCTGTGATCATGCCACTGCACTCTAGCTTAGGCAACAGAGCAAGATCCTGTCTCTGAAAAGTAATAATAATATAAAATAATACAAAACAATTGAACTCAAAGCAGAAAGTAGAATGGTGGTTACCAAGGCTGGGGAAGTGGGAGAAATGGAGAGATAACGGCCAAAGGGTACAAAGCCTCAACTGGACAGGAGAAATAGGGTTTTTTTCTTTGTGATATAAAACAGGACAGGAGAAATAGGGTTTTTTTCTTTGTGATATATAGTGCAGGATGATGAATACAATAAATAATAAGGTACTGTACATTTCAAAAATTGCTAAGAGGTGGGCGGCTCCTGTGGCTCAATGGGGTAGGGCGCTGGTCCCATATGCCGGAGGTGGCAGGTTCAAACCCAGCCCCGGCTAAAAATGGCAAAAATAAATAAATAAAGCTTATCTTAAAAAAAAAAAATTGCTAAGAGGATGGGTGCGGTGGCTCACGCCTATAATCCTAGCACTCTGGGAGGCCAAGGCAGGTGGATTGCCTTTGCTGAGACCAGCCTGAGCAAGAGAGCCCATTTCTAAAATTAGCCGGGCCTTGTGGCAGGCACCTGTAGTCCCAGCTACTTGGGAGGTGAGGCAAGAGAATCACTTAAGCCCAAGAGTTTGAGATTGTTGTGAGCTATAATGCCACAGCACTCTACCACGGGTGACAAAGTGAGACTCTGACTCAAAAACAAAAAAAAATTGCTAAGAGAGTACATTTCAAATGTTCTCACCACAAAAAAATTAAGTATTTTAAGTGATAATTAGCTTGATTTAATTATTCCACAGTGAATTCATAAATCTTTTTTTTTTTTTTTTG
>NW_003852426.1:693175-705103 GCF_000181295.1 Otolemur garnettii
CTGGGACCACAGGCGCCCGCCACAACACCTGGCTATTTTTTTTCGGTTGCAGCCATCATTGTTGTTTGGCGGGCCTGGGCTGGATTCGAACCCGCCACCTTAAGGTGTATGTGGCTGTCACCTTAGCCATTTGAGCCACAGGCACCGAGCCAGAATTCATAAATCATAACATCACTTATACCCCATAAATATGTAAACTATAATTTGTCAACTTACAATTAAAGATTACAATTTAGAAAATAAATAAAAGGTAAAAACAACAAAAAATATAGGTAAGGAAACAGATGAGTATGTAAGATAAGTAGAGACTAGTAAAGCAAATACAGCAAAATGTTAGGATTTATTCAATCTTTTTCTCTTTTCTTTTTCAATCTTTTTCTCTAGAATATGTTGAATCTTTGTGATGAGTATTTGTGTGTTTAATGTCTTTTTCCTCTGTTTTAGAAAAGTTTCAAAATTAAAAGTTGGAAACAATTTCCATGGTAACAAAAGAAGACTTTCCAGGACTCATCTCATTATTTCTTCTTTGTTCTCCTGAGGAATCAAAAGATTCTTATTTGTATTTCAAAAGGCACATCAAAAAACATCCAAACTTTGTTGTCTCTTCATTTGGCTTTAGTATTTTATTAAAAATTCTTGAATCGGTAAATATTAAAACACTGAAACTTGCTACGGACACAAGAATGACAATGCACTAACAATAAAATCAAAGTAGAAGCTAAACTAGAACAGTTAACAACTCCATAACTGGAAGGTAATTTAAACAGGCAATTTTTAAAGTTTTCATAATGAAGACGCAAAGCAGCCTCCCACCGGCAGTGGTGCTGTCATACCGGCAGATGGCGCTGCAAAGCTTCTCAGATGCAGCGGGAAGCTCATTTACCAAAGGCTGTTGCGATCTCTGAATTAGCTTGAGTTCATATTAGAATTTACTTTATTATTTTTACTGCTAATTGCAGTTACTCTCATACTACTTACTGACTGGTACAGAAGTGTTTTAACAACTGGTTGAGCCGTACCAGTACAAGCCAGCTGAATGTCAGCGCTGTTCCCTCCCGTTATGGCAGAAGCCACCGGACGCCTGCCTGAGGGTACTCCCGGCTCCAGGACTCTCAGTACTAAGCCCGCCTCTCTCCAAGGCAGTTACAACACTAACTCCCACCTTCCTGCATTTTCAAACTCTCCTCCCCGACTTGCTCCTTCTTCCTAATAGCATGTTGAAACTCAACAAACTCTCCACACTTAAAAAGCTCCTCAATTCCGTTTACTCTGCTCCCCTCATTTTTCTTCCATTGCAGTCATTGATAACAAACATCTTGAAAATTATATCCTCACCTCAGCTGCCTCCACTGTCTTCTTTCAAGTTAGTCAGTTCTTAATCCTCTGACACCTGGGGCCTCCGATTTCACCTCTTCCATTAGAACTACACTCGGGCTGGCACTGTGGCTCACATCTGTAATCCTAGCACTCTGGGAGACCCAGGGGGGCGGATTGCTTGAGCTCAAGAGTCAGAGACTAGCCTCAGCAAGCATGAGACCCCTTCTCTTAAAAGAGCCCAGCATTATGACTGGGACCAGTAGTACTAGCTACTCAGGAGGCTGAGGCAAGAGGATTGCTTGAGCCCAAGAGTTTGAGGTTGCTGTGAGCTGTGATGCAAGGGCACTCAACCCCAGGACAACTGAATGAAGAACTGCACCTATCAAGCTCACAAAGGCCTCCCTTGCTGGCAAGGGATACTCTTCATTCATGTCACCACCTCTCAGCAGCATTCTGCACATCATTCTCCTTCCTTCTTCCCACAGCCTCATCACACAACACTTTACTAGGTTTTTCCCTGTCTTGCTGGCTCCTCTTTCCCTGACCTCCCTTTTATACATTCTTTGCTTTCTTCCTCAGTCTTCTCTTCTCCCATCTACATGTTGATGATGCCGCATCTCTGACTCCGGCCACCACCTCCCTTTCCTTAAGCTCCACTTGCATAAACCCATCTCAGAAAACAGCCCTTATACAACCCACCCAGTTGCAAAGTCGGAAAGGTGATGGTACACTCTTCACCTGTCCCTCTCCCTCCCCCACACAGAAAACAATCCCAAGAACTGTTGATTTTATCTCCTAAGCAACTCATAAAATTAGTTCTTTTCTTTCTGTCTTCTACAACCTTAGCCAGTTTTTATTCTCCTCCCCTGGTTTGATTGCAAAAGTCTCTGATCTCTCCCCTTTCCAAACCAGTCTCCACACTGCAATGACAGCAGTCTTTCTAAGGCACAATTTTCTCCTTTAGTCTTAGGTTTAAAGTTCGCCAGTGTTCCACATAAAGCCTACACCTTTAACATGGCTGACAAGGTTCTGCAAGAGGTGGACCAAGCTCATCTGTCTAGCTTCACCTTTCTCCACTTCTCTCCTGCACCCTCTGCCCCAGGCATGCTAAAATAAGTTACAATCTCCCAAAGTTGTCATGTTCCTTGACCTTTGCTGTCCCCTCTGCCGGGAATGCTCTTCCCCTCTTTATCTATGGTTAACACTCTTGCCAAGTCCTTAGGCCTCATTTTTGACCTGTTCCCCTAGGAGCCTTTCCCTGACACACCAAGACTGGCTTAACTGCCCCACTGGGTGTTCCCATAGCAATTCATTACCATGGACTGATTCTTTTTTTTTTTTTTTTTGCTGTCTTACATAACTTGCTATATTAAAACTGCTTCTACCCCTTCCCCCTACTCCCTCCCAATCAATATCGCAAGGTCCCTCCTATATGTAGTCACCACTATCCAGTGGGATCTTGTACCACCCTTCTCCCAGCACTTATCTCACTTCGTAATTTTCTATTTGTTTCCATTCTCCATTAAATTGTGAGCTCTAAAAGGACTATTTCTATCTCACCACTTAGCAGTGACTGGCGATAGCAATGCCTGATAAATGTTCTGTGGGTGAATGAATCCTCAGGATGATAATAGTACTATCCACCTTTTTAGTTATGACAGTTCAGTAGGTACATATAAAGTAATTCTTAAAGCTTACATAATGAATTCAATAATACCATAGAATTATTGTATATTATTAGTGCCTGGCTCTTCTATTTCTTTTTTCTTTTTTTTTTTTAGAGACAGAGTCTCACTTTGTCACACTCAATAGAGTGCTGTGGCGTCACAGCTCACAGCAACCTCCAGCTCTTGGACTTAGGCAATTCTTTTGCCTCAGCCGCCCAAGTAGCTGGCACCACAGGCACCCGCCACAACACCTGGCAATTTTTTGTTGCAGTTTGGCCGAGACTGGGTTCAAACCCACCACCCTTGGTATATGGGGCCGGCACCTTACTCACTAAGCCACAGGCACCACCTTCTTGGACCTATACCTTTTTTTGGTGGGGAGAGGGGTCCTAGAAATCAGCATGTCTGGCACATACTGTTTTCAACCAAGTTTTGTTCATTGTACCAATAATTATACAGGAATAGAGACCCAGATAATTGAACTATCCTGGACCACCCAGTGTTACCTGTTCTAGGACTAGAACCCAGTCTGGAAAAAGAGAAGCTTGGAAGGAACTCAATGTCTAAATGAAGTTCCAGCATGAATGAGATAAGGACTGGTTTCAGCATGAATGAGATAAGGACTGGTTTCTCTCCAACAGGACAGTGGCCAGCAGTGGGAGCTGCCAGAGCCCTGACCACCATGGTCAAGTATCCACATTGTGGACATGATTCAGACAAGATGGGTGTGAGTATGGGGTATTTCAGCATGGAGGGCAGACTGGACCCCTGATTTGTCAGTGTCAACCCCAGCCTCAGTACCCTCCCAAGTATTAGGGTACTAGTTTTCTTTCCTCCCTGACCTGCTTATTCCAAAGATAGTTCTTTTCCTGGTATTACTTCATTATGGAGTGAGCTAGTCATTCATAAGACCTAGGAAAAGACATTTACAGTCTAACCCCTTGGAAATGTTAGCGTTGCTTTCTGCCACATCTTCAGCACAAAAAACTCCCTTCCTCAGCTGCCCATCCAGCTCCTGGTTTCAATTCTTCGTTCCTACTCCCACTTTCGCAAATGCCCCTGGCTAAAGTCACAAGATAGCAAAAGATAAAGATGAGTGGAAAGCAGTATCACAGAGGAAATGGTAGAGGCACAAATAGAACTCTGATGTTTCTCCTATCTCTCCACCTTCCAAGGAAATTAATCCAATGTCCTTACCCCACCTCCAGCAGCAGACAAGGCCCTGAGCATCTCTGAACATCATAAACCCTCCAAAGCTGAGCTGGGACCACCTTTCCACCATTGGAAGACCCCCTCAGTGAAGCTAAAGAACCCCAGGTGGGAGATAGGTAGATCTTTCCCTCAATTAGAACTTTTTCTCTTTCCCAGAACATTTTGGGCAACCTTTAAGCATGTTCACATGCGGATGATATTTAAACTTTGTCTTAGAGCAAAAATTCCAGAACCTATGTCCTCACAGGGACCAATGGAGAGGATGAGCTTGAAGGAATATGTGGCCCAAACACCTCTGCCTCGTCTAAGTATAGTTTCCTTTGCTCCTTGGTTAACAGGGTCTCTGCTGGTATTAGAGGAACTGCCCAGTGACTCAGAACCTGAATGGGATGCTTTAGAGCAGTGGTTCTCAACCTTCCTAATGCCACAGCCCTTTAATACAGTTCCACAGGCTGAGAACCACTGCTTTAGAGTAAAGCAAGGGGATCTGGTACTACTTCTCACTCCCCCACCTAACAATCAACATGTTTTTTTGCTACCCAACCAAATGAGAAAGCACGTAGTAGTCAATAAAACAAAGCCCATTCTCCCTTTTCTCTCAGAATTAAATCTAGGAGTCTAGTTGATGGCTTAATAAGGATGAAATAAAGCAATGCCTAAGGCACCGTCACTCACACAGTTGAGCTCTCTGAAATACAAAGCTAGACCCTAAGATGGCTCTGGCCACCTGCTGAGTGCTCAGATCCTACACTAAGGCATCTTTGCTCCATCTTCAAACCAGAATAAATGGGATTCAGGAGAATAGTTCTGTGTACTCCCCTGTGTTTCTTATATACCCTTAGCTGCCAGGCATTTAAATAATTAAACTTAATATTATACCTAAAGGGCTTTTCTGCTCAAATCATAAATGTGCACGCTAGTTGTTTGCCAGTAATTCAGACTACTGGTACACTAATATAATCAACATTTTCACAACTTTTTGCCTTAACTAAAACTTTATATCAACAGAAAGTCCTAGAATTATACTGCATAAGCCTCCAGGATTTGGAGAACACTATTCACCCTTCTTAATCCAAAAGCTTGGGTGCCTGAGGATGGGGTCTTGATGTAGCCAGGTGCAAATTCAGGCCCTGCTGGTACATCTTTGTATGTTCGGTGTTCAGCACAGGTCCAGACACATGGTAGACCCTCAATAAATATTTGTTAAATTGCAGTAATTCCTGTAAAAATCTCACATCAGCTTGAGATACCTTAGCTCTTTACAGCTTCTTCTTCCAGAAGCTCCTGGTATTACCCAGGTCTGGCAGCAGGGGGCGCATGGGGCTGCTGCTCAAATCAGAGAATGGCACAAACTCCAAAAGGGGGTTGGACCTCTCCTCCAGTGTAGATAATGGGATTCCTAAGTTACACGATGGGAGAGTGGGCAGAGGAAGCCGGTTTCGAGGTCTAAGAGCCCACTGAATTAACTCCTAAGAGAACTTTCTTTGCAAACAGAATGCATGAAAAAAGAAGGGAGAAGAGGAGAGAAACCTCCCACAGCTGTCAGCCTAAAACAGCCGCTCTCACCTCAGTTCATCTAGGGAAGGGGCTACAAAGCAGACAATCTTTATTCACAATTGGGGCGGCAGAGGGGAGATACCCCCAGGTCAGTCCAAAAGCAAAGATATTGGGTGGGAAGATGGCACCAGGTGGGAACTCAGCACTCGTCCTCACCCAGCAGGGCATAAGGGTTTCGGGCAGCCAGGCTGGACCCTGGAGCTGAGGTTGGGGTGTCCTCATCCCCTTCTCCCTCCTCATCCGCATCCCGGTCCTCCTCTCCCTCCTCCTCACAGGAGCTGCTCAGCTCTTCCTCTTCCTCCTCCTCCTCGTCACCTGCTGGCCCCACCCTGCCCTGCAAAACCACCAGCTCTGTAGTCTCTGGATGGGACTCCCAGGTGCCTGGGGAATCAAAACAAGAAAAAGAATGGATGAGAGTTTTGAACAAGGAACTGAAGCCAGAGGAAGGTGGGGAAGAGGCAAAAACTAGGAATAACAATAATCTTCAAACCTGCTGGCATTCATTCATTCATTCATTCAACCTCCCATGTGCAGAGCACTAAACAGAAGCATTGTGCATATCAATTTCAATCTTCACAACCACCTTGCTGGGGGCAATTATTACCCTTAGCTTTCAGATCAGGAAACCATCTCAGATGGTAGGAAACATACAGCTGGCCAAACGGTGAAGAATCCAGGCTTGACCCTCATTCTGTTCAGCTACAAAGCCCACACTCTTTTGCTTATACTATAGCAGAGGGCTGAGGAAGAATATCTGGGCTCTGACCTTTCTGTTCATTGTAGCCTGGGGGATGAAAACACAGGCTGAGGCGGCCATCCACTGCCAGCCGCAGAAGGCTATTGGCTGCTCTATACACATCATTCCGAGCTGCCTTGGCTGTCTTGTAACCACGTTTCTCTGCCCAGGCTGAAAGGAAGAAAAGAATAATAGGAAGGGGTGCTGATAATCAGGTACCAGTCACCACACTCCCCACTGTCATAACATTCCTTCAAGTTTTCCCCTGAACATTCTAGGCCAGAGATCTTGCTGGGCCTGCCACAGAAACCTAGGGGTTAGCACCTTCATCAGTGGCAGAATCTCTGAGGAAAGGAGCCAGTTTAGGATAAAGGGCAAGGCCAGAAGACCGGGAGGGAAGGGAGGACAGCTGATACCACATGGGGAGAAGCCAAGCACATGGAAGTCACCTTCACAGATGTCCCAGGCACACCACGGGTGTTCCGCTGAGGGGTCTTCAGCCTCTGGGTGGCGCAGGTGAAGCATGGCCTGCACTGGAACTCGGGAGGCCAGGTAGCCCACAGCAGTGTAGGGCTCCTGGATCTGCGCAATGGGGTAGATACCAGCCAGAACCTGAGAAGAAACAAGCACTCAGCATCTCCCTCAATGTCCAGCCATCTCTCCCTCCTGTGCTCCCCTGCCCCATTTGCCCTCATACCTGCAACTGCCTGGGCAGAAGAGATGGGAAAATGAGGCCTGGGCAGTCACAAAGCTTCACGGTGGGGGTGAGAAAGTAGGTTTGAAAGTATCGAGTATGGCCTGGGGTTCTGGAGACACTCACAACCTTCCGCCCCACCAGCCCATTGATGAGCGAGGACTTTCCCACATTGGGAAAACCTGAGGAAAGCAAGGAAAATTAACATTTAGCATGCCTTTACTCTTTGATGGGCAGGACTCAGCTGTAGCTGTAAATGAAAGGAGAACTAAGGCTCAGAAATTAAGGAAGCAGGTTTGGCACCCGTAGCACAGTGGGTACAGTGCCAGCCACGTAGACTGAGGCTGGTGGGTTCGAAACCAGCCCAGGCCAGCTAAACAACAATGACAACTGCAACAAGAAAATAGCCAGGCATTGTGGTGGGCGCCTGTAGTCCCAGCTACTTGGGAAGCTGAAGCAAGAGAATCATTTAAGCCCAAGAGTTTGAGGTTGCTATGAGCATGAGGCAACGGCACTCTACAGAGGGCAACATAGTGAGACTCTGTCTCAAAAAAAAAAAGAAAGAAAAGAAATTATGGAAGCGGTATAACATTGCAAATGATAAATTAGGCTCTGGATTACCAGGGTTGAATCCTGGCTGCTCCACTTACCAGCTTTGTAAGGCAAATTTACTTAACTTTCTGGGTCTCTGTTCCCTCATTTTACAGTGCAATACTTCCTACCTCAGAGAGATCAGGATTAAATGAGATAACCAATACAACTGCCTGGACCAGTGCCTACAGCAGAATAAGTGCCCAGTACAAGTGATCCACATCTCATAATAACTTGAGAAAGAAGAAAACTGGAAACTATGGAGCTCACTACAACTCTGTTCATGGGACTTCAGTACCTGCCTCACACTTCCAAAGATCGTCCTTTTTTTCTGAGACAGTATCTCACTTTGTCACCCTGGGTCTAGTACTGTGGCATCACAGCTCACAGCAATCTCAAACTCTTGGGCTTAAGCGATTCTCTCGCTTCAGCCTCCTGAGTAGCTGGGACTACAGGCGCCCGCCACAATGCCTGGGTATTTTTAAAGATGAGGTTTTGCTCTGGCTCAGGTTGGTCTCAAACCTGTAAGCTCAGGCAATCCACTGCCTCAGCCTCCCAGAGTGCTAGGTTTACAGCAAGAGCAAACACGCCCGGACCCAAAAAGTGTCTTCTTTTTTTGAGATAGTCTCATTATGTCACCCTCGGTACAGTGCTGTGGCATCACAGCTTACAGCAACCTCAAACTCTTGGGCTTAGGTGATTCTCTTGCCTCAGCCTCCCAAGTAGCTGGGACCACAGGCATCAGCCACAATGACCAGCTTTTTTTTTTTTTTTTTTTTTTTTGCAGTTGTCATTGTTGTTTAGCTGGCCTGGGCTGGTTCAAACCCACCAGCCTGGGTGTATGTGGCCAGCACCCTACTCACTGAGCTACAGTGCCACCCCCAAAGAGTATCTTCTTAACCTCACCTCAGCTGCCCACTCCTATGTTAATACCTGGACCCTTTCATTTCACAACCCCCTCTGCCCTGATATCCCATCTTTCCAGCTCACTTTTTTTTTTTGAGACAGAGTCTCAAGCTGTCCCCTGGGCAGATGCCATGGCATCACAGCTAACAGCAACCTCCAACTCCTGGGCTCAAGCGAGTCTCTTGCCTCCGCCTCCCAAGTAGCTGGGACTACAGGCACACGCCACAATGCCCAGCTATTTTTTGGTTGCAGCCGTCATTGTTGTTTGGTGGGCCCCAAAACTGTGTAGCATGGATGTTATTGTGTCTGGTTCCTTTTGTGCAACATTATGAGCAGTTCCCCATATTGCTGCACATCCTCTGTGGGCCTACTCAATTATGGTTTTCTCTCCCCCATTCCACTGAAACCACTGATCTTCGAATTACCAAGCCTGCTGAGCAAGTCTCTATTCTCCTCTTACTCAACCTGTCAGCAATATTTGACACAGCTCATGCCACCTTTCCTCTTTGAATACTTTTTTCATTTGACTTCTGGAATACTCCCTGGGTTTTCCTCCTTACTCTCCTTTATTCAACCTCTAAATGCTGCTTATACTGTGGCTCAGTCCTTGGCTTCCTCTTCTATACCTACCTCTTGCCTTACATTTCACCCAATCCCATGGCTTTAAATACTGCTTGTATCATCAATGGTGCCCCAATTTTAAATACTTCCTAAATTCAAATCTTCAGTCCTTTTGTCTCCTCTAAGCTCCTGACTCTTATACCCAGTGTCTATTCAGCATCTCCACTAGGGATTTTTTTTTTTTTTTTTTGCAGTTTTCGGCCGGGGCTGGGTTTGAACCTGCCACCTCTGGCATAGGGGGCCAGCACCCTACTCCTTTGAGCCACAGGCGCTGCCCACCACTAGGGGTATTTAAGAAGAATCTCAAACTTAACTTCTGGTTCCCTGCTTCCAACCCTTCCAATCTGCTTCTCTCCCATTTTCCCATCACAGAATTCCCAGTTGCTCAAGACAAAAACCTGGAAGTTCTTCTTTGTTTGCTTTTAGGTAGCAAGTACAAACTATCAGCAATCTCATTTTCTCTGCCTTCAAAATATATCCTGTTTCTGGCCCCACTCACCACCTCTACCTCTACTACCCTACTCTGAACAACTCTAATTATTCTCCTACACTACTGAAATAGGCTCTGGCTGCTGGCTGCTTCCTTTCTTGCCCACCCTCCATCACTTATTCCCTACTTAGTAGGTAAACTTCTAAAATCCACCCTTGTCACTCCTCTGTTCAAAACCTACGACTGGGCGGCACCTGTGGCTCAGTGGGTAGGGTGCCGGCCCTATATAACGAGGGTGGCGGGTTCGAACCCAGCCCAGGCCAAACTGCAACAAAAAAATAGCTGGGCATTGTGGTGGGCACCTGTAGTCCCAGCTACTCAGGAGGCTGAGGCAAGAGAATTATCTAAGCCCAGGAATTGGAGGTTGCTATGAGCTGTGACACCATGGCTCTAGAGACACCTCAACTCTATCGAGGGCGACAAAGTGAGACTCTGTCTCTTATTTAAAAAAAAAAAAAAAAAAAAAAAAACCTACAGGTGGTGCCTGTGGCTCAAAGGAGTAGGGCGCCGGCCCCAAAGGCCGGAAGGGGTGGGTTCAAACCCAGCCCCAGCCAAAAACTGCAAAAAAAAAAAAAAAAAAAAAAAACCTACCACTGGCTTCTCAGGAGACTTAAAATCCAAAATGCCTGTCATAGCCATAAGACCCTATGTGATGTGGCTCCTGGAAACCTTCCTGAGCTCACCCCACTCCCATACTTCAGTCTCTGACACTCCTGCTGGTCCTGAATCACCAAGCTCATTTCCATCACAAGACCCCACAGTTACAAATGGCTCACTTCATCTCATCATTCAGTTCTTTCTTCTCCTTCCAGGTATTCTCTATTCCCTTTTATTGTTTTATTTCCTTCATTGCTTCTAAATAATATGATCTCAGATCACAAATCCATTTACTCACAGGAAAATAAACTCCATGTGTATAGGAACCTTTTTGCCATTTTCTTTCTATCTTTTTTTTTTGAGACAGAGCCTCAAGCTGTCACCCTGGGTAGAATGCCATGGCATCACAGTTCACAGCAACCTCCAGCTCCTGGGCTTAAGCGATTGATTCTCTTGCCTCAGCCTCCCAAGTAGCTGGGACTACAGGCACCCGCTACAACGCCCAGCTATTTTTTGGTTGTAATTGTTGTTGTTTGGCAGGCCGGGCTGGGTTCAAACCTGCCAGCTCTGGTATATGTGGCTAGGGCCTTAGCTGCTTGAGCTACAGGCACCAGAGCCCCTTTTTGCCATTTTCACAGTGGCATGTTCCCATCCCTCTAATAGCACCTGGCATCTCCTAGGTACTTGGTAAATATTTGTTGAATGGATAAACAAATGAGAGCTTCAAGGAAATCCAAACTCAGGACTGCCTGTGTCACAACAAACACTGGACCTATCATACCACTCCAAACAGAGAGAAGGTAATGCAGAGGCCACTGAGAAAGAAACAGAGGGCCCTTGGGAGGGACAGTGAAATGACCATAAAGAGGACTAGTTACCAGGCAGCTTTTTCCCAAGACAAAAAGGACACTGAAAGACAAATCAGGGGCTCTTCCAAGGAGCCCAACTACCCATTCCACATTTCCCAGTTTTTTCTGGCCTGGACTCTTTTTGGTTCCAATATCATCTTAAATACCACAATTTTGCCAAGGTGTTTTCTCACCCGTCCCACCCAAAATGAAAAGGGGCCCTGGGCCCTCCTCATACATTCCTTTTTCCCACACAAAGAATTGAGACAACCCCCCTAATTAATCAGTTACTGGCTCACACCTGTAATCCTAGCACTCTGGGAGGCCAAGGGGGCATGGATCATTTGAGCTCAGGAGTTGGAGACTACCTTGAGCAAGCTCAAGACCCTATCTCTACTAAAAACGGAAAAATTAGGCTTAGCACCCATAGCTCAGTGGTTAGGGTACTGGCCACATACACTGAGGCTGGCAGGTTCGAACCTGGCCTAGGCCTGCTAAAAAACAATTACAACAACAATAAAAAATAGCTGGGCATTGTGGTGGGTGCCTGTAGTCCCAGGTACTTGGGAGGCTGGGGCAAGAGAATCATGTAAGCCCGTTGCTGTGACACCATGGCACACTACTGAGGGTGACATAGTAAGACTCTGCCTCAAAAATAAATAAATAGGCTCGGCGCCTATAGCTCAACCGGC
>NW_003852426.1:705123-721159 GCF_000181295.1 Otolemur garnettii
ACTGAAAGCACAAGCCGCGTGGCATCAGTGGGCCTGCCCTGCCCATGTGCACGATGACAAAGCTTCACTGAAAGACACATGGCCAGAGGATTTATGGACACCCCCCCTAAAAAAGATTACTTTTTACATTTTTAAGTATTCGAGTATTTAGTGTGGCTTAAAATCTTGCTCCAAAAAAAAAAAAAATCTTGCTCCAAGGTGAAAGTCCAAATGAGTAGTGTATGGCTCACACAGAAGAAGCCATAAAGAAGAAAAGGGAGAAAATTCCGTCTGAAGTGATTATGTGGAAGCGTATCCATGGGGCCCGGCCTATGGTGGCAGCTGCCACTGACTTTCTTCTTCCCAAGAATGCAAATGATTAAGATAGATTAAATACCTACTTTGCTTAAATACTCTTGATAATGAGTTTCTTTCCTTCTTTTAAGGATGTTTGATGTTGGCAGTTGATGGATCTTGAGTTAAATTGTTTTAATTCAAAACAGGACCATCTGTTGTTAGGATCTGCCGGCACTGCAGAGAACCAGAGGAGGTGACAAAGTACATGATCTAGAGATGTGTGGAAACAGGCAGGTGGCAGGGGGAAAGAGCACTGCACGGGAAGCCCAGAGGCTGGCAATCTTGTCCCAGCTCAGCCACTGAGTGGCCACAAAATCTGGGACTTGGCTTCTTTCTCCACAAAATGAGGAGGCTAGGTTTAGGCTGGCAGTGCCAATCATTCCTGACAGCTATGGTTATTAACGCACACTATGGTACCAAGTACCTAGATAAGAGTTTTTACAAACGGTCTAGTTTATGCCCTATTTATGAAGTGTTTAAACCCATTATGCTCAAGAGTATACATACTGATCATGTCCACCTTTTACAGGTGAGAAAACAGGCTCAGAGAGGTAAAGTCACTTGCCATGGGTCACACAGCTAGGGGTGAGCACCAAAAAACATAACACTCCAGTCTGCGCTCGTAACCACAGTACCATACCCCACAGGGACCTCTGGGACTGAGGATCCCATGAGTCTCAGCCTCTAGTATCCACAGTCTAGTGGCCATAATTGGCACTTGCTGTGAGTCAGCACTGAAGCAAATGCCAAGCAAGCACTGTGGGTTCTGATGTTGGAATCTTGGGTGTGCAAGGGGACACTGCTGCATACACCATTATTCCAAGTTAGGTCTTATTTTGCTGGGCTCCATTTTGAAACCACATCTGTGATCCAAATGTTGACATGAGTTGTAAAACTTAGTAAAAACTGAACTAGATTCAATGGAAAATCCCCAGCATTTGAATTTTTTTTGAAAGGCCAGCCATCTTTCAAGATCTCCTTATTCGGCTCGGCGCCTATAGCTCAACCGGCTGGGGCGCCAGCCACGTGCACCTAAGGTGGAGGGTTCGAGTCCCCAGCCCGGGCCCGCCAAACAACTATGATGGCTGCAACCAAAACAAAAAAAGCCAGGCGTTGTGGCGGGCGTCTGTGGTCCCAGCTACTTGGGAGGCGGAGGCAAGAGACTCGCTTGGGCCCAAGAGTTGGAGGTTGCTGTGAGCTGTAATGCCACGGCGCTCTACCCAGGGGAACAGCTTGAGGCTCTGTCTCAAAAAAATAAATAAATAAATAAATAAATAAATAAAAATAGAAAAATTTACAGGGCATGGTGGTGGGCACCTCTTGTGCCAGCTACTCAGGAGGCTGAAGCAAGAGGATTGCTCAAGCCCAGGAGTTGGAGGTTTTTGTTAGCTGTGATGCCAGGGCACTCTACCCAGGACAACAGAGTGAGACTGTATCAAAAAAAAAAAAAAGACCTAGAAGGAAACTAATACCTGCTGAGCACCTACTATGACTTAATGATCATTGTTATTATTATTATTATCATATGTCACACGGTATTAGGCTGTCTCCCCTCATTCCTCACATCTGTTCTTTTAATCAGGTATCAATACCTTCATTTTTAAAACCAAAGTAAGACTCAAAGCAGCTAAATCACTTACTCAAGACCACACAGCTGAGAGAGGAGGAATTTGGCTCAAGCTGTGTGATCCTTCCACTACAGCATGCCTCATCTGCTTTGCCCATGACTACCAGCAAGAGGTTACCCCTCAGAGACCTTGTGGCCTAAAAAGACCTACTTTCCCTCCCTCTTCCGCTGTATATGCCTCCTAGGAGGCCACCTTGATGTACAGGACACCACTTCCTTACCCACACAGCCGATGGTCACCACCCCATCCTTGTAGCGCTCCCGGGTTGGGCCAGTTGGCTCCATCGCTGAATCTGTCTGCTGTTCCACCAGGACTGCTGGCCCATCCTCCTCTTCCTCCTCCTCCCCTGAGCCATTACCCCAGGTGGCTCCAGCCACATCTCGAGCAATCTTCTCCCGCCAGCTGCTCAAGTCCACTGTTCAAAGAAGAAAATGAAAGTTCTTCCCAGGGCTGCTATATGCAATAGCATAGACTATGCACTGCACAGCTAACGTAACTGACACTCTCAGGTATAGACCTGAACAATGGTGGGCCAGAGAATCTCCCAGCCTTCACGTGACCCAACCTTGAAATCATGAACATTTCTTTGTCTGAGTTTCTGAAAAGTCCTGAGAAAACTAAAGGCAGCAAACCACTGAGGCTTCTGCCTACCAGCTGCCTCTCTTATCCTTCCAACTCAGTCTTCTCCTATATCATTCTACCCCTGACCTCTCATGCACATCTATAATAGAGGGGTTGTTTTCAGGAAAGGTAAGCAAAATTACTCTAGGCCTTAGATCTCCTTCATGTCCTCCCACATCCGTTCTCTAAGGGCCACATACCTTTCCCCACAGTGATAGCCTCACAGGCTCTCAGCAGTTGCTCAGGTCCCAGGGCTCGAGTCCATCCTCTTCCCCTCCTCCGACTTTTCTTCAAGACTAAAATCACAGGGCACAAAAGGGTTAGCACACAGGCTATACACTTCATCTCTTCCACCACATTTAGGTCCAAGATCAGGTACTCTTCTTGTCAGTAAGTCTCTAAGTTCTTTCCTCTGTCCCCCACTTCCCCACCTCTTCCATGTTGCCCTCCTTGTTGTCTACTTACCACTACTAGGGTCCTGTGGGGTACGGGGGTCCCGAGGGAAAGAGGTGAAAAGGACGATATGGAGCTGGGGATAGTGTTGATGGAAATAATGTTTCCAGGCAACCACGAGAGCTGGTGGGGCCAGATCCACCTTGTTCAGGACCAGCACCAGCGCCAGCCCAAGTTCTCCAGTCACATACTCATAAAGTGCTGGTGGGAAATTCACAACCTGGGGGAGTATTGGTAAAAGGATGGAGCAGTGAGAGGTCAACCCAAAGTTCTCTGCCTCTAGCTTCCCCACTCAGCATAGCTTGGAGACAAAGCCTTGGTGGTAGCAGATTCTGGGCTGAAAATGGTAAACCAGCCAAACTAAACAAGGAAGACAAATCAGAGGTTAATTAAACTTGTTTGAGTCTCAGGGGGGTTCCTACAAGTCATGATTAAAGATGGAACCAAACCAAAAAACAGACAGGGAAACAGTGACACGTAGCACACTGAGGTAAAGGCTGGGCTCAGAAACAGAGATGGGGGATGGAGCAGAAATCAGTATCTATTTTCATGTGCATACTGTATGTGCATACATGCAAATGTGCATACATGCAAGCATGTGCATTCACTCATTTATGTGAGTGAATTTGAGTGTACTGGAGTGTACCTGTGTATACAGATATGCACATGCACACATTTGTGATTATGTGTATATGGGCATTGTTAAGGACCTTCAAGCTAAATGTCCCCACAAACCTCCCTTTCTCCCAGTGGAGGACAACAGTGAAGTGGCAGAGCCAGGATTTACACAGGGCAGTCCAGCAGCAGAGTCTACAGCCTTAACCACTACCCTAGCATTCCAGGTGGGCTCTGCAGCAACTGATGTGGCGGTACTAGAGAAATGAGATAAGAAAGAAAGGGCATCTTTGGGCTGGGAAGGGGGAAATCCCTAGTTGCCTTCATAGACTCCCTGGAGCTCCATACTGGGATTTTCTATTGGTCTAGCTCTGGTGGGCTAGGAAACAAGACAGAGTTTTTCATCAAAGGCAATAAGGATAGTCAGCTGACCAACAGAGGAGTGACAGGCTATAACAAGAGATGAATAAAAAAACTAAATTTCTGAGTGCAGACATCAGCACAGATTAGAAGATGGAAAGAAAGGAAGGAGGATACCTCTCTGTTTCCCAACTCTTGCCTCTGACCTTTACCCCACAAGAACCTTCCCCCCAACTCCTCCTCCTTGCCCACCCTCATCCCCAGGACTCACTGGATGTCGGATATCTGTGATAAGCAGGACAATGTCGGACATCTCTAACACTCGCCACAGCTGCCTCCATGTCTGAAAAGACAAGATCAATGAAAGAGAACCTGAGCCCAGAGTCCCACTCCAGCCTGACTCCAGACCAATTTGACCATGGGTCACTTGCCCTACTTTGGCACCCACTCTACAGTCACCTCCAGATTGTGCTCAAAGTAGCTGAGTTTCTCAGAGGTGTAAGCCCCATGAATCTTCCCAAGATACTCCTGGAAGCTTCGTTCCTCCTGGCTCATTAGTTGCTCCTTGGACATCTCATAGCTCCAAGGAGGACGTCGGGGAAAGTCCAGGACTAGGAAATCAAGAAGTCCAAGTGTGAGGATGGTTTCAGGATTCAAGTTTACATTCCAGATCCCTCCTTCCTCAGAACAATCAGCTCTTAATCTTTCACATGCATTCCCCCAGCCCCATACCTGTCTTGCTCTTCCTCACCTGAGCCAGGCTGATAGACCTCCGGGATGTCTAGCTCCAGCACCTCAGCACTGACAGGCTGTAACACTTGTTCCCGCGCTGCTCTCTTTCTCCTCTCCACCTCCTCCCGACTGTCCCGTTCAAAATGCAGCCGGTATCTAAGGGAACAGGGACCATGAAATCCAGAGCAATCCTGTGGCCACAAACTCCCATTTTCTCCCTTTATGGGCAGGCAGCTTTCCAAAGCTTTCTCTCCGGAGTTATTCATGTCTCCTGTCTTAGTCAGCTTTCCCCCCAAGTCCCTCCTTCACACAGTATTCGGCCTCATTCTTTTAAAAGCCAAACTCTTTCCAGTTCCTCTGGAAGGGAAGACTATGGCCTTGCTCTGGCATCCCAGCTCCACAGCCTCCACTTTTAAGCCTCCAAAAGCAGCAGCCTGCTTTTCCACAACGCTCTGAGTTCCGGGTAGGCAGGAAAGCCAGTGACCAGCGCCCCCTCCCACCCTCACCGATTTGGGTCGTAGCCTCGTGAACCCAGCCCCTGAGAAGGCTGCTGGTTGAGTCTGCGGATATGATGGGTCACAGACTCCCCGTCAGAGGTGTCGGTCTGCTCCTCCCGCCGCTCCCGGCTCCCGCTGCGGCTGTTGGAACTGGAGCGTAGCCCATCTTGAAGCCCTGCGGGGAGGGGCTGGTGACGCCAGTGCTGGCCGACTCTCAGGGGCCATGAGACCCTCTCCCCGATCGACCTGACTCTTCTTCACCCCACCCAACTTCTTGGGAGGCTCCGTCCTCCCAACCACCCTACCCAGGACCCTCCCGGATGTGCGTGGGGGGAGTCACTCCTCCAGGGAGCTGCGAGGATGGCGCCCCGTTCGAGCTGGAGGGATTCCCCTCCCCCACATCTCCATCCTTTCCCACCCCTTCCAGTTGTAGGGGGCTAGGGTGGGGGAATCCTCTCCGCCACAGCCTGCAGGGGTCGGCGCGTGCCCATCAACCCCTCCCACGCCCACCAGAGGTGCGGCGGGCACACCCCTCCTTCCAGATGTGCGGGCGCCCGAGCCCCGCCCCCTCCTCCCGCTCCCGCACTGACCTCTCTTCCGCTCCCGCTTGTCCTGCAACTGCTTCTTTTTCTGCTTCACGCTGAAGGGCTTCTTCCTCGGCATGGCCCGGACCAGTCACCTGGCCCGCCCTCCGCCGAGCTCCCGCCGCCTCAACCGACTCCCCCCGGGGCAGCCCCAGCCGCAAGGGCCCGGGACCCTAGAGGAGGCGGGGCTAGACGGTGACGTCAGCGGGCGGGCCCGACCGAATTGCCGGGGCTGCAGCAGTGGAAGGCGGACGGGAGAAACACAGTAACTTCCCCCTGGGAACCAGGGGAGAGGATGATGCGGGATGAGCTAAGGGCACATGAGAGCCAGCGGTACCGAAAGGGCGCCCCAGTGGCGAAGAAGGAGGCGCGCGTGGGAGGTTCGGGCTAACTTCGTCACGGACGCTACCAATTCGCGTTCGGAGAAGGGGGGACGCGTGTCATCACTACCTTACGTTCCCGGGAGGAGCTACCACTCACCTGGAGGGGCGGCGGAACGGAGGGCGGGTCCTTCTACCTAACGGAGAGGAGGCGTGGAAACGCTGGGGCTACACTACCAACCCGAGGAATTGACTTTAGTGGAAAGCCGAGGCTGTGCGTCCCGGGAATGAAGCCAGGATGCTGTCATACAGAGGAGGCACGGTCAAAGGTCTTGAGGAGCTGGTGGCGGTCAGAAGAGTCCTGTACGCCGACCTTCTGGGACCCAAATTTTTTGTGGAAACGATAATAAGGAGTAGTTTTACAGATTATAAATGCGAGAGCAGACAAGGGAAACACAGGTGGGACAGGAGTTTTGGAGAGAGGTCAGAGGGCATGAAGTTGTGCCTGCAGCAGTTACCACAGTAACAGGACCGGATGTGGCGTTCTTACGGCGCGACAGTCATCTCTTCTCAGGCCTTCTGGCCCGAGAGCCTGTTGACTTTGTAGCACACAATGAGGAGCTGGTTATGGTGTGTTCCAGCTAGGGGTAAGAGAGGATTTATTTTTTGAGCCTTTATATGAACGTGACAAAAGGAAAGTTAGAGATTGCCGACATGCCCGGCAGAGACGAGTAAGGCAGTTTACTCGAGAACGCAGCCGCTGCAGATGCACCCCGCAGCCTTCCGGAAGTGGAATGGCCGGAGCCTTAGCCTCACTGCCCACCGCCCCCCCCCCGGAAGCGGAAACGGAATCCCAGCGTGCCCCTTCCTCACTGCCCTCCAATTCCCGCTGCAGCCATTGCCTCAGCCGCGATGCCAAAACTAAAGAAGCAGAATCAGCACCACTTACCGCCGCCACCGCAGCAGCACCTATTATCGGAGAGGGAAGAGACTGGAGATGAGGAGGATGGGAGTCCCGTCGGTGAGGGGTCGGGGAGGGATGTGCACATGCCTGTCAGCCCGCCGGGAGATGACCTAGGGCTGATTAAGGTGCGGGGGAGGGGGCTCTAACGGAAGGAGGAAGGGCGCACGCGCTGGGGCGACACGGAGGGGGGCTGTCCTGAATGTACCCTCGAGCGAGGACTTGTCTAACTTGAACCATCAACCTCAATCCAGCCCCTAAACCTTTCTAGAGAAGGCAGGGGAGGAGAGAATAAAGAGCTCATATGCGCAGCCGCAAAACGGCAGGGAAGAGGGAGAGATGTTGCAGATTTCGATGACTGGGATGACAGTTTGTGACCAGACTTTCACTGGGAAGATGGAAGTGGAAGCTTTCTCTAAACTACTCCCTTGGGGGAAGGGAAGGAGGAAAAAACTATCTGATTGGCCAGCAGTTAAGGTGAGGGATTGGTTTATCTTTGGAATCACTTGGGATGTTTTGGATAGCAGCACTGTAAGGAAAAGAAAAAATTGTCAGCATCCTTCCCACATTACCTGCTTTGACTGAGTCTCCACTTTTTGCAAACCCTAAAAGAACTTTGCAGAAAAAAGGGCAGAGAGATGGGGTGAAAATATGCTGAACTTTACTGGTTGAATTAAGAAATGAATAATAAAAGAAAAATATGTAAGAACAGGATCATCACTCCTTTAATCCATTTTGATGACCATGTTTTCATGTCTACTCTTAGGACCACCCAGCCTTCTGGGCCCTCCCCCCATGGCCAATGGAAAGCCTGGTGATCCCAAGTCAGGTGAGGAGGAAGGGGCTTTGATCCATGTTAGGTCCTGGAGAAGGGAATAGGGAGGGAGTAAAACCCAGGAAGGACTTAAAAGATCAGGGATTTTGTACCCAAATGAATGGAAAGAAGTTGTATATTTACAGATTGGAAAACAAAATGTAAAAATGTCACTTCTTGGCTCAGTGCCTATAGCTCAAGTGGCTAAGGCACCAGCCACATACACATGAGCTAGAGGATTTGAATCCAGCCTGGGCCTGCCAAACAACAATGACAACTACAACCAAAAGAATAGCTGGGAATTGTGGTGGGCGTCTGTAGTCCCAGCTCCTTGGGAGGCTGAGGCAAGAGAAGAGCTTAAGCCCAGGAGTTGGAGGTTACTGTGAGGTATGATGCCATGGCACTCTACCCAGGGTGATAGCTTGAAGCTCTGTCTCAAAAAGAAAAGTCACTTCTCCCCAAATTGATGTATAGATATAATGCATTTCCCACTCAGCGCTCTTATAGTCACTTTGTGGAAATCAACATTCTGCATTGTTACATGGATATGCAAAGTATCACAGTGAGAGACTGTCAAGATAATCTTGAAGTGGGAGGGCTTATTCTGCATATCAGGACTTACTGTGGCCAGGTGTGATGTCTTATACTTATAATCTCAGCACTTTGAGAGGCTGAGGCAGGAGGATTACTTGAGGCCAGAAGTTCAAGATCAGCCTAGGCAACATAGTGAGACCTCTGTCTATACAAAAAAAATTAAAAATTAGCCAGATATGGTAGTGTACACCTGTAGTCCCAGCTACTCAGGGGGCTGAGGTGGGAGGTTAGGAGTATCACTTGAGCACAAGAGTTAAAGATTGCAGTGAATTATGATCACACTGCTGCTCTCCAGCCTGGGCAAGAGAGCAAAATCCTGTCTCTTAAAAAAAAAAGAAAAAGAAAGAAAGAAAAGAAAAGAAACAAAGAAAAAGAAAAACTTATTGTAAGCTACTCATCATGGCATGTACCTATAAGTCCCAGCTATCCAGGAAGATTCCTTGGGCCTAGGAATTTGAGGCCAGCCTGGGCAACATAGTGAGACCCCTATCTCTTAAAAAAAAAAAAATCCAAAAAAGATGTCACAAAGTTACAGGGGTTATGACTGGTTTGGGCATAATGACAGACATAAAAGTCAACAGGACAGGGTAAAGATTCCAATAACAAGCCCATGAATACATGGATACTTCAGTTATGATGAAGATAGAACTGAAAAGTTACACTTTTCAGTAAATGATGTTGGATTAGTTGAATATTCATGTGGAAAAAAAATAGAATTTGACCTAATACTCATACCACATACAAATATCAAATCCAAGTAGATTGTATATCTGTGTGTAAAAGATAAAAGAATAATTCTTCTAGAAAGTCAATGTATTGTCATGGTCTTAGAGTAGCTTAGAGTTCTTAGATATGAAATAAACATATGCACACTAGCCATAAAGGAAAGAGTGATAGATTGAACTACATTAGAAAGTATAAACTTCTATTAATCAAATGATACCTGTTTCTTAACAGGAAATCATAGAGTAAGTAGGAGAAGATATTTGGAACAATTATAACCAATAAAGAGCTCATATCTAGAATGTATAAAGAACTCATCCAGACAAGCTATTAGGAAAATTGACAAAAGACCAGAACAGACACCTTATAAAAATGGAGATCTAAATGAACAAGAAATGTGAACAAGTACTCAACGTCATTAGTCATCAAACAAATGCAAGATAAAAACACGACACTTTGAAATTGGAACTCTTGCATGCTGCTGTGGGATTGTAAAATGATGTAATAACTATGGAAAAGAGTATGTTGGTTTCTCAAAAAGTTAAAAATAGAACTATGATATGACAGTCCCACTTAATACCCCCCAAACTGGAAATAGGATCTTGAAGAGGTATTTGCACATCCATGTTCATAGCCGTACTATTCACAAAGCCAAGAGGTGGAAGCAACCCAAATGCCCATTGACAGAAGAATGGATAAACAAAATGTGATGCATTCATACAGTGGAATACTATTCAGCTTTATAAAAGAAGAAAATGCTTTCACATACTACGACATGGATGAACTTTGAGGACATTATGCTAAGTGCAATAGAAGACAAGTACAGAGGGCCAGGTGTAGTGGCTCATCCTATAATCCCAGAACTTTGGGAAGCTGAAGCAGAAAGAGTACTTGAGGCCAGGAATTTGAGACCAGCCTCAGCAACAGAGTGAGACTCGCATGCACACCCAACGCCCATCTACAAAAAGTAAAAAGATTAGCCAGGCACAGTGACACACTTGTAGTCCCAGCTATTCAGAAGGCTGACAGAGGAGGATCATTTGAGTCCAGAAGTTTGAGGCTTCAGTGAGCTGTGATCACACCACTGCACTCTGGCCTGGGGGACAGAACAAGACTGTCCCTAAAAAATAAATCGTTTAAAAAGGCAGATACTAACAGTTCCACTTATCTGAGGTGTCTAAAGTCAAATTCATAGAAACAGTAACATAGTGATTACCATGGGCTGGGGGAAGAGGGATTGAGGAAAGAGAATTGTTTAATAGGTACAGAGTTTCAGATTTGCTTAATAAAAAAGTTCTGGAGATCTTTTTCACAAGATGAATCTACTTAACACTACTGAACTGTACACTTAAAAACAAGATGGTAAATTTTATGTTACATGTGTTTTTTTACCACAATAAAAGATAAACTAAACCACCACTATTCACACTCACCAGAATGGCAAAATATAAAAGGCTAACCATACTAAATATTGTCATTTCAGTGGAACTACTGGTGGGAGCATAAGTTGGTATAAATACCTGGAAAAAAAAGTTTGACAGGATTTATTAAACAGGAGCATGCATGTACTTCATGACCCAATAATATTTCTACTACAACATATCCACATGTACTCAGTAGAAATGCATTCATGCATGTAACAAAGACATGTATGTTCGTAACATTTTTCATCATAGCCCCAAACTTTAAGACTCACATGTCCACTGTGAGTATATTAGATAAGTTGTGTATGCATGCAATGGGTACTACACTGCAGTGAAAATGAATAAACTTAAACTACCAAAGGCAAATGACTGCATTTCACAAGCAAGATGTGGAGTAAACAGAGCCAGAGACAAAGGACTAGAGACAGACTCTACATATGCAAAATTAGAAAACAAGCAAAAACTATCCTATGATATTAGAAATCAAGATAGTAGATACCTTTGGGAGGAGAGTAGAAGAGGCACAAGGTGGAGCACTTTTGAAGCATAATGAGGTCTGTTCTGAGGGTGGAAATTCTGGTGTGTCTACTTCATACATTTAAAAATGTGTGTCAAGGCTGGGCGTGGTGACTCACACCTGTAATCTTAGCACTTGGAAGGCCGAGGCAGGTGGATTGCCTGAGCTCATGAATTTGAGACCAGCCTGAGCCAGAGCTATACCTCGTCTCTAAAAGTAGCCACGTGTTGTGGTGGGTGCCTGTAGTCCCAGCTACTAGGGAGGCTGAGGCAAGAGAATTACTTGAGCCCAAGAGTTTGAGGTTGCTGTGAGCTATGATGCCAAAATAAGACTGTCTCAAAAAAAAAAAAAAACCAACTGGTGTGTCTTTCTGTACAACAATAAAAGGTGGGGGAATCAGGACTTCTGTATCAGGATTAAGCTGCCCATTGGTTACCTTTCCATGTCTTTCTCTCTCTCTCCCCTCTCTCTTTGTCCAGCTCTTCACAGAGGTCCTCCAGGATCCAGGGGACCGATGATTCCACCATTGCTCAGTCTCCCACCTCCTCCCCGTGGTAGAGGCCCAATTCGGGGAGGCCTCAGCCCTAGGTCTGGCCCATATGGTCGTGGTTGGTGGGGGGTCAATGCTGAACCTCCTTTTCCAGGGCCAGGCCATGGGGGTCCCTCCAGGGGAAGCTTTCACAAAGAGCAGAGAAACCCTCGAAGGCTCAAAAGCTGGTCTCTTATCAAGAATACCTGCCCACCCAAGGATGACCCCCAGGTTATGGAAGGTGAGGTCCATTTTGTTATGCCCATTACTCCAGAGTGACCTGATTCCCAGAATGCCCATGACATTTCTTTGGGCTGCCCTTTTTCATTTTGAAGCAGAAATTAACCTGAATGTTTTTTCTCCCAGGAAAAAGACTACCATTCCAAACACCTGGAAATGGTAGAGGGTAGGAAATCTTGATTGCCTCTCTGCTTTTCATTATATTTCTTTTTATTCAAATTTTAAACTGCCCAATTTTCACTGTTCACAGACAAATCCGACCGCCCTGTCTGCCGACACTTTGCCAAAAAGGGCCACTGTCGATATGAAGACCTTTGTGCCTTCTACCACCCAGGCGTCAATGGACCTCCTCTGTGAGACTGCTTTCCTTCCAGGTTGGAAGGAACCGTCTGTGACCTAGCAGCCATGTCTTTCCCTGTGGCCCTGTGGAGGCTACTGTGAGGCTCTTCCACACAACACTCTCAGTCAGTTACACACCAACCTCATTCACCACCTCCTGCATTTGGGGTCCAGAATTGTGTTTCATCACTGGTGCACAATGTGCACACTTTCTTCTGATACAGCCTCCAGAGACTTGCCTTCAGGACCCCATCTTTGCTCCCTTCTATTGCCTCCTGGATATCCTTCCCCCTCGTCAAATGACTGCTGAACAGGAAACCTCTTGGTGCTGTTTCTTGTGCATCTGTCTACCAGCCCGCCAGCATTGCCCTTGATCCCTGAGAGCTTGGAGTGGTTTCCTACCATTCCCTTCTGGCTGTTTGTTTTAAGTCCTTTTTATGTGAGACCTTCTACCCTCAGTGTTGTCAGATGCTTGTGAAACTCACCAGGTTGACCTGGGTCAAGTTTGGGTGACTGGTACAGAGTTACTCCCTAAAAGGCACTCTTCCTGCTTTTGGCTTTCATAGTTTCTGTCAGTAGCATAATCCCCACCACTATGGTCTGTGACCACTGTGTTTTGTGAAATCCTGTATACCCCCATAGGCTTTCTCAGTGTCCGTGGCATTTTTTGTGGCTTCCCAACACTAGAATAAGTTTTTCTGCCAAAATGAATGAGGCTTTTGGTGCCCTCTAGACTTCCCACCACCTCCCAACATGGGAGAATTGTGAAACTGTCCGCAAGACTGCCTTCCTGCTCCTCCTCATGCTCCTGGTGTTGGTTATTCTGGTCTGACACAGGCCTGTGGGATGTCTCGTAAAGCCTCTGTTGGCTTTACCCTACTTAGCTCCTCTCCGGTCCATTTCAGTTAGACTATGTCATTATGAGGCCACCAGACCTTTCATTGGAATTCTGTGAATCTCCACCTGGCCTATCTCTGGGTGGAACCTGGTCAGTACTATTGCCCTCTTTGAAACCCTCTTCCCCTACATCCCTGGCACTGGTTGTTTTCTGTGAAAACAACAGTGTACAGGTTCAGTTTTGAACTGGCCCTGTAGAAATGGGCCAGGAACTGTGTAGACAAGAGGGAGAAATGAGAGCTATTGGAGAAATGAGAATGAGTTTTTTTCTTTTTAACATTTTTTTTATATTAGTAATAAACACAGTGGAAAAACAGCATTTTCTTTAACCCTGTGTTCAGTCATCTCTGAAGTGCAGGTGAGGCTGTTCTTGACAGAGTCAGCTCATTCTTCGTTTACTGATGTACAGTGATGGTGGGAATGGCAAAGTAAAAGTCTCTTACAGGCAGAAAAAATGAGATTCCATTAGCCCAAAGGGGTCCTCAAACTTTTTAAACAGGGGGCCAGTTCGCTGTCCCTCAGACTGTTGGAGGGCTGGACTGTGGGCCCCAGGATGAGTCGGCTGCTAAACAGGACAGGCAGCCGTGGCAAAAACACCTGGTGGGCCGGATAAATGTCCTAGGCGGGCTGCATGTGGCCCGTGGGCTGTAGTTTGAGTATGCCTGCATTAGCCTATAGGCATCAACCACACCAAGCTATATTATGTTCAAGGGCAAAGTTTTGTAGGAAAAAGGAAAAGCCAAGTGTCTAAAGTAATTTTTTTTTTTTGAGACAGAGTCTCACTTCGTCACACTTTGTAAAGCACCTTGGCATCATGGGTCACAGCAACCTCAAACTTTTGGGCTCAAGTGATGCTCTTGCCTCAGCCTTCCTAGTAGTTGGGACTACAAGCGCCCACTACAACACCTAGCTATTTTTAAAGGCAGGATCTCACTCTTGCTTAGGCTGGTCTCAAACCTGTGAGCTCAGACGATGCATCCACCTTGGCCTCCCAGAGTGCTAGGATTAGTTTTCAGTTTCTTTTATAGGATTGGTGGTTCTGGAGTGATAATGGTGAAGTGGTCTCTCAACAAATACTTGTAGAGTGCTGTGGGTGAGGCAATACACTAAGCTCTAGGGATAACAAAGCCAAAACCAATGAATTGAAAAATCAGCGAGAAAGACAGATTCATTAAATAATCACAAATAACGTAAAATTATGTCTGTCAAAAGTGCTGGGAAGAACAGAGGCATGGCGAAAGAATGTAATAAAGGGAGTCGGAAGGATACACAATTGAGACAAGCTCTGAAAGATAAACACATGCGATGGGAGAGAGTAGTCAAGACAAAGGTTTTTGCTAAAAGACCTAGGGGAAGATAAGCTACAAAAACTAGGGAGAGAGGCTTGGTGCCTGTGGCTCAAGCGGCTAAGGCGCCAGCCACATATACCCAAGGTGGCGGGTTCGAATCCAGCCCGGGCCTGCCGAACAACAGTGACGGCTGCAACCAAAAAATAGCCAGGCATGTGGTGGATGCCTGTGGTCCCAGCTACTTGGGAAGCTGAGACAGCAGACTCACTTGACCCCAGGAGTTGGAGGTTGCTGTGAGCTGTGATGCCACGGCACTCTACCCAGGGGGATAGCTTGAGGCTCTGTCTCAAAAAAAAGAAAACTAGGGAGAGTTGAAGGCAAAGTTGAAGAGCTAGACCACTTGGGGCCTTGTAGAACACAAAGACTTGGCTCTTAAAACAAGCCTTTGAAAAATTTTAGGCAGGTGAGTATCATGGAATAGATGGGTTTTACAAAAAGACCCAACTTAGTTGGGGGTGGTAGTTCGTGCCTGTAATCCTATCACTCTAGGAAGCTGAGGTGGAAGGATCACTGGTGCTCAGGAGTTCAAGACCAGCCTAAGCAAGAGCAGGACCCTGTCTGTACTAAAAATAGAAAAATTAGCTGGGCATTATAGTAGATACCTGTAGTCCCAGCTACATGGGAGACTAAGACAGGAGGATTGCTTGAACCTCAGGAGTTTGAGGTTGCTGTGATCTAGGCTGATGCCACAGCACTCTAGCCTGGGCAACAGAGTGAGACTCTCCAGAAAAAAAAGACCAGCTTGTATAGAAAGGGCCAGGCTTGGACCTGGAGATTGGAAGGTTACTTCAGTAACACAGCTGAGCCATAGTGATGCTTAGACTTGGGTAATAGAGTTGGAGAAAAGCAGGCATTTGGAAATGACAGGTCAAACAAAAGCATTTTAGGTTTATCTGGGCAATTCTGGCTTACGTAACTCAGTGCCATTTTAAAAGAAAGGTATTGGGAGAAAACAGAATGCCACTAATATGCTTGTGGAATGGTTGAGGTTGATCTGCCTTTGAAGATTTCCAAGCAGAGATATAAAGCAGGTAGGTATTGGTATGCAGATTAGAACTAGAGACAAATCTGAGTTCTCTGCATATAGGTTGTGGTTGAAGCCATGAGCATGGATAAATTCACACTTTAAGTATTAAGCACGTGCTATGTACCTTTTCAACAGGTTCATCAAGGTCAGTTGTAACAGAACTTTGTCTTAAGCAAAATAATTTTTATTTCTCTGAGTTGAGAGGTAGACAGTCCAAGGCATATGTGACAACCATTTCACCACAGAATTCTCAGGTATTCAGGACCCCAAGCCCCACTGGTAAGATATACAATCTACACAATCACGAACTCCTATTCACAAAGGGGGACTTTAGCTTCCTCATTCATGTTCAAAGCCTCAGGACAGAAAGCTTAGAGGACACCAGTTTTCTTTTTCCCTTTTTCTTTCCTTTCTTTCTTTCTTTCTTTTTTTTTTTTTTTTTAGACAGAATCTCACTCTGTCACCCTTGGTAGAGT
>NW_003852426.1:721440-725849 GCF_000181295.1 Otolemur garnettii
GTCTCGAACTGTTGCCCCAGGTAGGGTGCTGTGATGTCATAGCTTACCACAACCTCAAACTTGGGTTCAAGCGATCCTCTTGCTTCAGTTTTTCTATTTTAGTAGAGAAAGGGTCTCCTTTAACTCAGGCTGGTCTCAAACTTGCGAGCTCAAGCAGTCCACCCTCCTTGGCCTCCCAGAGTGCTAGGATTACAAGTACGAACCACTGCACCTGGCCTTGCTTTACTTTTCTGTAGGCCTTTCCCACAATTGTTGCTCACCCATGCCACTCCAGCCACACTGCCTCCGGCTGTTTGTTCCTTATATATGTCAAGTACACTCCCTTCATAAAGCATTGCTCTGGCTGTTTCTTCTGCTAGAATAGCTCTTCTAGAAGAGCTAAAACTCACCTTCTTCTAAGGATTTTTTTAATTTCACTTCACTGAGACCTTATGAAGACCCTATTTCATACTATAACCTGCCCTCTTGATACTTTATACCTTAATCTACATATTTTTTATCTAGAGAATTTTTTTTACCTGCTAGGAATGTAAGCAGAGATTTTTATTCAGTGGTATCTGAAGGGCCTAGAATAGTGCCTGGCACATACCATACAGTCAATAAATATTTTTGTTGAAAAAATTAAATGAATGAATGAGGCAGATATGGCTTGCTAATGTTAGGGAAGGGAAAATGAAGAAAGCAGATAACCTAGTTTTGGCCCATATCACTGGACAAAAGGTAGTGCAATTTCTTGACGCAGGGAAGCCTGGAGAGACATACGATTTAGGAGTCAAAACAAGAGTTCCATTTTGTATGGAGCTCCACTTAGTTAGAGGTATTTATTAGAGATCTCAGAGACAATGTCCAGTAAACATCAGATTCATGAGTCTGGACCTCCCTGCAGAAGTTGGGGCAAGCAAGAGACATGTGGGAACCTTCATCAGTTATAGGTAGATTTAAAGTCATGAGACACAGATGAGACATCTAGATAAAGAAGATTTCAAAGATTGAGCCCTGATGCACTTAACTAGGGGTGTCCAACCTATAGCCTGTGGGCCACATGCAGTTTATGTGAGGACTGTTTTCCATATCTACAATGTCAGATATTGATTGCTCACCAGCTTTCGTTATTGTTTGTGTATTTAATGTGTGCCCCAAGACAACTCTTCTTCCAATGTGAAGCAGAGAAGTAAAATGGTTGGACACCCTTGAAGGGAGGGGTAAGGTAGCTGCCCATGAGATGAAAAGGAAACCTGTAAAGACCAAGTGTCCCTGAAGAAAACAAAGGAAGGAGAGAGCGACCAAGAGTATCGTAAGCTGCTGAGAGAGTGAGTAGGATGAGCTCAGAAAACTGGCCCTTGATCTCTTGACCTTGGTAAAAGTGAATTCAGGCTATGGTGGGGGACAAAAGCATGATTGTAATGGTTTAAGGAGAGCTTACAGAGCTACTGGAGCTCTTGGTAATGGTCCCCTATCTATTCTTAAATAGCGGAGTTAGAAGTAAACCCAAATCTTTTCCCCCCCAACATTCCACCTGAGTGGCTTTATTCAGCTGTGGGAATTAACACAAATCTTGATTGTGATGATGGTTTAGTGAGTTTATGCATGTCAAAACTTATCAAAGTGTACACTTTGCAGTTTATTGTATGTCATTTTATTGTGTGTGCAGTTTTTCTTTTTTTTTTTTTACACAGAGTCTATGTCACCCTCGGTAGGGTGCTGTGGTATCACAGCTCACAGTAACCTCAAACTCTCGGGCTTAAGCGACTCTCTTGTTTCAGCCTCCCAAGTAGCTGGGACTACAGGCGCCTGCCACAACACCTGGTTATTTGTATTGCAGTTTTCATTGTTTTATATGGCCCAGCCTAGATTTGAACCGGCCAACCTTAGTGTATGTGGCTGGCGCCATAACCACTGTGCTGTGGGCACTGAGCCGTGTGTGCAGTTTTTCTTATGTCAATTATACCGCATAGGCTCGTTGCCTGTGACTCAAGTGGCTAAGGTGCCAGCCACATACACCTAAGGTAGCGGGTTCAAATCCAGCCTGGGCCCACCAAACAACAAGGACAGCTGCAACCAAAAAATAGCCGGGCGTTGTGGCAGGCGCCTGTGGTCCCAGCTACTTGGGAGGCTGAGGCAGAAGACTCTCTTGAGCCCAGGAGTTGGAGGTTGCTGTGAGCTGTGATGCCACGGTACTCTACCCAGGGGGACAGCTTGAGGCTCTGTCTCAAAAAAAAAAAAAGAATTATACCGCATAAAGCTGTTACCTCCTCCCACCCTAGAAAAAAGTGAATCCAAGCTCCATCGCACCGTGATTTATGCCTGCTGGCTGGCTACACTTCTTCGTTGACAATCGTACTCTTCGGGATTTTATGACGGATCACAAGACATTTTCCTTAGTCGATGTACCATGTCCTCCTTTCTGCCTTTGACCAGACGTAAATGTAAGGTAGAAGATAGCATCTGCTTTAAAAAAGAAATATGCTTCAACTCTTTCATATTAGTAGGAAATTATTATGTTCATTCCTTTAGTCTCGCAGCGTCGCAGGATAACCAGGTCAGGTTTTCCAGACTGTCATAAATGCTCTGCGGACGCCACGGGAACAGGTGGACACCAGCCCCGCCCTGTCATTGAAAGCCACGCCTACAGCGGGCTGCGGTCACGCCCCCAAGGTGACAGCATTGCTCGCACGTGTGCCTCACCCGGGCGGAGGCGGGGGCGGGCGTAGGACAGCCCGCCCCATTCGAGGCTCCATGCCTCCGGAAGCGGAAATAGCACCGGGCGCTGCCACAGTATCGGTAACTGCCACCGCGATGCCGAAGGGTCCCAAGCAGCAGCCGCCGGAACCCGAGTGGATCGGGGACGGAGAGAGCACGAGCCCAGGAGGTGAGGTTGATAGGCAGAAAGGAAATGGGAGGTGAAAGACACGAGAGTGGAGAGTGCACGCGTCTTAGGAGAGGGTCATGGGGCACGAGACTAGCCAGGCCCTTGCGTGGGCTATTGCGCATGCGTGTCTTGGACCTGCGATGAGTTTGCCGTGGCAGGAGTGGGCTTAGAGTGAGGGCACGAGAAAATGTACCTGGGTGTTGCACGTGACCTTAAGTAGGACTGGGCAAAAGAAAAGGAAGAGCATATGGTACCGAGGCAGAGATGGAGAGAAATAAAAGCGTCCTGCTTTCTTTTTTGGACATTCTTCCCACCACACGGGAATACATAAACCGTGTCGAGGCTGTCCCCTGTGCGCGCACATAGCTAGGGAGCCTGTGATCCCACTTGTTTCTCCAGAAAGAGTGACTCTCTCATGGGTTCTTTTTCTTTTTTTTTTCTTGAGACGGAGTCTAACTGTGTCACTGTCGGTAGAGTGCCGTGGCGTCACGCCTCACAGCAACCTCAAAATCTTGGGCTTAAGCGATTCTCTGGCCTCAAGCCTCCCAAGTAGCTGGGACTACAGGCGCCCGCTACAACGTCCGGCTATTTCTTTGGTTGTAGTTGTCATTGCTGTTTGGCAGGCCCGGGCTGGATTCGAACCCGCCGATTCCCATGTATGTTCCTGGCACCCTAACCGCTGAGCTGCAGGCGCCGAGCCTCAAGGACTCTTATATAAGACATCCATCAATTTAGGTAGGCGTCCTCAAACTAGGGCCCACTGGCCACATGGCGGCCGCCCGGTGTTTTTGCCACTGTTACCTGTCCTGCTTAGCAGCTGACTTGTCCCGGGGCCTGCAGTCCCGCCCTCCAACTGTCTGAGAGACAGTGAACTGGCCCCCTGTTTAAAAAGGTTGAGGACCTCTGAGAGTCTCAGCACCTGTAGCTCAGCGGCTAGGGCGCCAGCCACATACACCGTAGCTGGTGAGTTCAAATGCAGCCCGGGCCTGCCAAACAGCAGTGACAACTACAACCAAAAAATAGGCCGGCGTTATGGAAGGCGCCTGTAGTCCCAGCTCCTTGGGAAGCTGAGGCAAGAGAATCGCTTAAGCCCAAGAGTTTGACATCCATCTAACTAAGCTGAAGCAAGAGTGTAGATTTTGGAATGAGGATTAGGTTTACTTAAAAGCAGTGAATGTTTGTTGAATGCCTATTTTTAATTAAGTACTATAAATACTGTTTGGGGAGGAGAAAGAAAAAACATGAACACACCCAGGTTTGAAGGCACTTTAAGAAAGCGAGAAAATGGACATAACAGCAGTGGGTACACAGTGACTACTTTTACAAGTATTTATTGGATGCTAACTGTATAGTAGGTACTGTGTGACAGAACTAGAAATGTAAAGGCAGAAATAACCCTAAAGGAACACCAGTCTGGTGGAGGGCACAGTCATTAACCAGGCAGTGGTTGTCAGGGTGATGAATGTGTTTGAGAATGCTATGGGACTGAGGAAGAGAGGAGTGTCAGCAAAGGCTCCCAGTTCGTTCTTTTTTTTTTTTT
>NW_003852426.1:727217-729024 GCF_000181295.1 Otolemur garnettii
TTTTGAGACAGAGCCTCAAGCTGTCCCCCTGGGTAGAGTGCTGAGGCATCACAGCTCACAGCAACCTCCAACTCCTGGGCTCAAGCGAGTCTCCTGCCTCTGCCTCCCAAGTACCTGGGACTACAGACGTCCACCACATCGCCTGGCTGTTTTGTTTTTTTTTTTTTTTTGCAATTTTTGGTTGGGGCTGGGTTTGAACCCGCCACCTCTAGCATATGGGGCCAGCCCCCTACTCCTTTGAGCCACAGGCACCGCCCTCTTTTTCTATTTTTAGCAAAGACAGGTCTCATTCTTGCTCAGGCTGATCTCTTAACTCGTGAGCTCAAGTGATCCAGCTGCCTCAGCCTCCCAGAGTGCTAGCGTTACAGGCATGAGCCACCATATCCAGCCTGGTAGAACACTATTGATTGACAGTGGTAATTGGCTGTAGGGTGGAAAGTAGGAAAAGATACAGTAAGCTTTTGAATGCCCAGTTGGAGATTTCTGAAGAATTTCTAAAAGGAGATGACAAGGACAGTTTAGTAGCTGTAGAGAGAGAGATCTAGAGTAGGAGTAAAGATTTGGGCAAATATAGTTGGAGCAATTGCATCTAGAGGAATCTCTTGGAGAGTATGTTCAGATTAGAGTAAAAACAGGTATAATGCAGAAATCCATAAAAAACTCAGCAATAAAGGGAAGCAGGCAAAGAACGAGACTGAGGAGATGAGATTGAGAAAGGCAAGCAGCCAGAGAAACCAGAGGCAAGCCAGCAGCAAGTAGGATCCCCGAAATCAAATAATGGCAGGAGAGGAGAATAAGAAGTATGCAAAAGTAGGCAGCATGGAATGCTGTAGAGAAGTCAAGGAAAATGGGATCAAAAAAATACTTTGGGAGTTGAGAGACTAGGGAGTCAGTGGTAACTTTGGCAAAAGTAGTGTTTATTAGGAGATGATAGTCAGATCAGATTGTAATCTGGTTAAAAAGGAATAGGAGATGAGGAGGTGGAGCTAGTGTGAATTACACTTTTGAGACTCTGTAAAGACAAAGATAGAAAATAGTAAGGGTGGCTAGGTAGGGTGGCTCAATGCCTATAATCCTGGCACTCCAGGAGGCTGAGGCAGAAGGATTGACTGAGCTCAGGAGTTGAGACCAGCCTGAGCAAGAATGAGACCTCATCTCTACTAAAAATAGAAAAATTAGGGCAGCACCTATGGCTCAAAGGAGTAGAGCGCCGGCCCCATATACCTGAGGTGGCGGGTTCAAACCTGGCCCCGGCCAAAAAAAACATAGCTGAGCCTTGCGGAAGGCACCTGTAGTCCCAGCTACTCAGGAGGCTGAGGAAGAAGAATTGCTTGAACTCAGGAGTTTGAGATTGCTGTGAGCTAGGCTGATGCCATGGCACTCTAGCCCCAGTGACAGATATTCTGTCTCAAAAAAAGAAAACAGTAATGGAGGGAGGGTTGTAGTATATAGTTAAAGAAAGTCCTCATTTGCTTTCAAGGAGTAGTTTAAGCAATACGCTAAAGGGGAAGAGCCAAGAGCCGGAGAGATGAAAGACACAGTATAGCCATAATCATACACTTAACCTTTTTCACTTCCTTAGGGATTATACTTTCAATTGAACCTGGATACGGACTCCCCACCCCACCCCCGCGCTCTGATGAGGTCAGGTGGCTCAATGCCTATAATCCTGGCACTCCAGGAGGCTGAGGATTAAAATACAAAAGAGAGACTCGGCGCCTATAGCTCAACCGGCTAAGGCGCCAGCCACGTACACCTAAGGTGGCGGGTTCGAATCCCCAGCCCGGACCCGCCAAACAACAATGAT
>NW_003852426.1:730772-732281 GCF_000181295.1 Otolemur garnettii
CTGCAACCAAAAAATAGCCGGGTGTTGTGGCGAGGGCCTGTAGTCCCAGCTACTTGGGAGGCGGAGGCAGGAGAATCACTTGAGCCCAGGAGTGGGAGGTTGCTGTGAGCTATGATGCCACGGCACTCTACCCAGGGGGACAGCTTGAGGCTCTGTCTCAAAAAAAAAAAATGAGTGTATTAACAAATGAATGAATGAATGAATCTAGTCCCTCCCCTGGGATTGTGTTATTAAGACTTTGCAGTTTTTGTGTCAGGGAAGGGATTAGGGTGTGTGCTCCCTATTCAAGGTAGAGCCACCCAAAACATTTCAGGCTGCTTTGTTGCTGACCTTGCCCAGAGCCCAGAGGGTGTGGCCTGGAAAGAGCAGCCTGTTTGTGCCCAGAGATGGGGGTCTGATTTCTGAGCTCACCTGGGCCTAGAGAATGAGGTGGGGGGCCCTGTCCAGTTCTGAGTAGGGGAACAGTATTAATTACTCCTCCCTCTCCGAATAGAAGCTCTAACTACGTTAGGGGAAAAAGGGTACTGACTGCTCCAAACTACTTCCTGCTGAAGATGGACAGTGGATAAAGGGGTGCATTTAGGGTTTCTCTGGAGAGAGACTGATCTGGAATTCCACAAATGGTTCAGGTCTTGGACTGGAACCCTTTCTATTGCTGGTCCCCTTTCACCACCTGCAGTCTTGACCAAGGGTCACAAAGCAGGATACAGTTGCTTTCTGACTGTCCCAACAGGACCAGAAGAAACTCTTGAAATAGATTCTTTCTTGGGATTTTCTAAAGGCATAGAGGAAGGTGCCAGAGAAGTAGATAGATGGTGGGTTTGTACTAGGAGGTGACACCCTCTCTCTCAGGAATCTCTGGTCATTTGGGGAAGTTACTACATCCAGAAGAGTGGATCTATCTGACAGGTTTTACACAGTTGGAGGTTGTCCCTGAGAAAAAAGAAAGTTTTCATGTAGGACACTTCAGACCACTTCTCTTGTTTACAAAAAAATCTAACTAAAAAATAGTATCATAATTTAGAGTACCCCTCTGGTGGCCATTGTTCATCCTTGGCAAGTCAATACTGAGGCCAGGCCTGGGTGCAGAAGAAAACCATGCGTTCTTTTTTTCAGTGTCTGGGGATCAAACATGTCCCAATGCTTCATAATACAGCCCAGCAGGGTGTTCTTTTGGTGAGAGAATATGTTACCCATCACAGATCTTCAATCCCGGATGATGGCACCAATATATGTTCCAGAATTTCTTTCTTCAGAATGTCCTTGGTCTTGGGTATTGGAAGAATGAACCTGCAGACCACACATTAGTGGTCAAATCTTTTTTTTTTTTTTTTTTTGAAAAAAAGTTGGCTCGGTGCCTGTGGCTTAAGTGGCTAAGGCGCCAGCCACATACACCCAAGGTGGTGGGTTCAAATCCAGCCCAGGCCCACCAAACAACAATGACAGCTGCAACCAAAAAATAGCTGGGCGTTGTGGCGGGCGCCTATGGTCCCAGCTACTTGGGAGGCT
>NW_003852426.1:732376-735090 GCF_000181295.1 Otolemur garnettii
TACCCAGGGGGACAGCTTGAGGCTCCTGTCTCAAAAAAAAAAAAAAAGAAAAGAAAGGAAAAAAGTTAAATGAGCACAGGAATTAGCAGTGGATAGAGGGAATGGTTTGGAAGGGACAATAGATAAGCCTGACCATGGGAGAAATCATGAGGCTGGTTTCCTAAAATGATGGTGAGATAGAGGGAGGGAGTTAGACATAGTCCCCTGCCTTGAGGGAAACAGGAATGGACAGGGAGGACTGGAATTTGTTCAGTCAGTAAACTTACTGACTTCTCACTTTGATCCCTGGGAGCACAAGCTGAAGTCACTCTCTAGGATGAAAGACTGGCACACAGACATGTAGGTATGAACAATGTGATTTGTGCTATAATGTTTGAGCACAGCAGGTGGGGCATAAGCCAAGATGTTCACTGACTTACCAGACAACTCTATATACGTGCCCTGTAGGTTTTACAAACAATGTATACCAAACTGAATTCATAGTATCTTCTTCCAACCCTTCCCTCTCTTGCAGGGGGGAGGGGGGGACCTTCTCCTTTACTATTTTCTGAGTTAATAAATGGCACCACTAGCCAGCTGATTTTGCCAGCTAAAAAGATAGGAGTCATCTCTGAGTGCTCTTATTTATTTTTCACCTCTTTCCCTACCCTGTGAATTCTGCTTCACTCCCTCTCCTTGCCACCACCCTAAACCAAGCCACCATTGTCACCCTCCAGACTACTATGATGGCCTCTCAACAGAATTCCCACGATACTAATTCCCTCCCATTCTGGCTTCACTGTGAAACCAGAGGGAGACTTTATTTGTGTTTGTTTGTTTTTGAGAGAGTCTTGCTCTTTCTCCCAGGCTAAAGTGCTATGGTGTCAGTCTAGCTCACTGCAACTCCAAATTACTGGGTCCAAGCGATTCTTCTGCCTCAGCCTCCTGTTCCTGAGTAACTGGGGCTATAGGCATTTGCCACAATGCCTGGCTAGTTTTTCTATTTTAGTAGAGATGAGGACTCATTATCGCTCAGTTCTGGTCTGGAAATCTTGAGCTCAAGCAGTCTTTCCACCTGGGCCTCCCAGAGTGCTAAGATTACAGGTGTGATACACTGTGCCTGACCGAAAGTTAAGGCTTTATTTATTTATTTTTAGAGACAGAATCTCACTTTATCACCCCCAGTAGAGTGTTGTGGTGTCACAGCTCACAGCAACCTGAAACTCCTGGGCTCAAGTGATTCTCTTGCCTCAGCCTCCCAAGTAGCTGGGACTATAGGTGCCTGCCACAACACCCAGCTATTTTTTTAGCCCAGGTTGGATTCAAACCTGCCAGCTCCCGTGTATGTGGTTGGCACCCTAGCCACCTGAGCTACAGGTGCCGAACCGAGTTAAGGCTTTAAAGTGTAAAAATTAGTATATAATCAAGTCTCCATTCCTTAACCTGACTACAGAGCCCTTGTTTCAACCGTACTTTGCACCCCCCAGTCACTGATCCTGGCCGTACAAAACATTTCTCTGTTTCTTTGTGTGTATGGTTGCTCACAACTGGTCCTGTGCACAGCACTGGAACCACACCATGTGCCTCACTAATCTCTCATACTTCAGATATTAGCTTAACCGCAGTCTCTTTAAGGAGGCCAATAGCAAAGATGAGGCCACCCCTGTTTTCCTCCCCCACGTAAGCTTTACTTACCTTTTCTTTTTTTCTTTCTTTTTTTTTTTTTTTAGAGGCAAGAGTCTCACTTTATTGCCCTCGGTAGAGTGCCACGGTGTCACACTGCTCACAGCAACCTCCAACTCCTGGGCTTAGGCAATTCTCTTTCCTCAGCCTCCCGAGTAGCTGGGACTATAGGCACCTGCCACAGTGCCCGGCTATTTTTTGTTGCAGTTCAGCCAGGGCCGGGTTTGATCCCGCCACCCTCGGTATATGGGGCCAGTGCCCTGCCCACTGAGCCACAGGCACCGCCTACTTTAACTTTTCTTTTGGAACCTTGAGTACACTTGTACTTAATTCCCGATTTAAAAATCTTTCTTCGTGGCTCAGTGCCTGTGGCTCAAGTGGCTAAGGCACCAGCCACATACACCTAAGGTGGCAGGTTCAAATCCAGCCCGGCCCACCAAAACGATGGCTGCAACCAAAAATTAGCCAGGCGTTATGGCGGGTGCCTGTGGTCCTAGCTACTTGGGAGGCTGAGGCAGGAGACTTGCTTGAGCCCAGGAGTTAGAGGTTGCTCTGAGCTGTGAAGCCATGGTACTCTACCCAGGGGGATAGCGTGAGGCTCTGTCTCAAAAAAAATATTTTTTTTTTCTTCATAAAACCTGTAAGGTCCAGAAGAAAGCACAGTGCATATCTGACGCATGGTAGCTATTAAGTAAATACATATTTATTAGATGAATGAAGATAGGAATGATTGTTTCTTCAGGAGCTGTGGAACAGTACAAATGTCTGTGAAGTGATAGTTGGGCTAGAAAAATAGAATAGAGATCTCAACTCTTTGCAGGCCATTTTGGAGTTTGTGGATAAGCATTCATAATGTCTGCTTAACTTTTTAGACAAAGTGGTGAAGAAAGGAAAGAAGGATAAGAAGACCAAAAAGACGGTGAGAAAATAAGGGTTGAGGCTCGGCGCCTGTGGCTCAACCGGCTAAGGCGCCAGCCACGTACACCTGAGGTGGCGGGTTCGAATCCCCAGCCTGGACCCGCCAAACAACAGTGACGGCTGCAACCAAAAAA
>NW_003852426.1:735614-738615 GCF_000181295.1 Otolemur garnettii
AAAAAAAAAAAGACTGGAGGAAAGATGAGGGTGGAATGGAGGGACAATGGGCCTATGTGTGGCAGAAAGGGGCTTGATTGGTCTTACAGCCATATTTACCTATTTCTTAACTTGCTTAATAGTTCTTTGAAGAGCTGGCAGTAGAAGATAAACAGGCTGAGGAAGAAGAAAAAGTGCTCAAGGAGAAGGAACAGCAGCAGCAGCAACAGCAGCAACAACAGGTATTAGTGTCATAGGGCCGACCAGTCCTGGAAACATCTGGGATTCACAGCCCCTCTCCAGCCCTCATTGGTTCACTTGGGTGGTGGAGAACTTTCTGTAGAACAAAAAGATAGCAGGGACCTGGGTTTCATTCTCTCACTCTTTTCAGCAGCAAAAAAAGAAGCGAGATGCCCGAAAAGGCCGGCGGAAGAAGGATGTGGATGACGATGGAGAGGAGAAAGAGCTCATGGAGCGTCTTAAGAAACTGTCAGTGCCAGCTAGTGATGAAGAGGATGAGGGTAAATAACTTGAGGGGAAATGGGAACCCAGAGTCCATGAGCATGAAGAGTGATGCCTCATACCTTGGTGTTTGAGTTGGATTAAACTGAGGAGCTAGTTACTGTAATTCTCTTTCCTATTTCATCTTTTCTCTTTGTCATTTCAGTACCTGCCCCAATACCCCGAGGGGGTAAGAAGACCAAGGTAGGCATCTGTATGGTAAACAGAGACACCAAGCGTGCAACGTTGCTCATCCATCTGACTTCTGTGGTCTTGTCATTCTCTAGGGTGGTAATGTTTTTGCAGCCCTGATTCAGGATCAGAGTGAAGAAGAAGAGGAGGAAGAAAAACATCCTCCTAAGCCTGCCAAACCAGAGAAGAATCGGATCAATAAGGTGAAAGTGGTGGCTCTGTTGGTCAGTCCCACCTCATTTAGCACATGCTGGTGATGGTGTGGTCGTTTCCTGCTTTTAAACTAGCTCTTCTAGATATTTATTGCTTATAATGTCAGTCATCTTCTAAAAATATCCTTTTCACTGTCAGACATCTACAATAATACTCTTCCTTTAAACTCAGAGTTTAAAGAAACTCTGGGTTTCTTTAAACCAGAACAAAACAAAAGCTCTTAGGTCTTTGCTCTTCCACTGGGACTCTTCCATGTATACCTCTCAGATCAATCTGATGATATCTTGGCATCCATTTTGACTATGTCCATAGTGAAACCTTTGTTTTTTTTGTTCCTCCTCCCCTCTTCTCTAGACCTTCTCCAAGCCCATGTCCATTATCTTTTCTCAACATCTGCCCTCTTAAGAAAGTCCTCCGGCACTACTGCCGCCTACCCGCATTGTGCACTTGCCTGACTCACAGTTGCTCATTCATAATACTGCTTGACACATGATGGGGTTATGTCTATAGACAAAATGCACTTTAGACTTAAGATAATCTTTTTTCAGCTTACTGTGGATTTGTCAGGATATAACCCCATTATAAATTGAGGAAAATCTATATAATTAACTTAGTAGAGTTCCTAAGAAATGCATATAAACGAATAGTGTGGCAGTTAATTTGTGTGTATGTATATCCTCCAGGCTGTATCTGAGGAACAACAGCCTGGGCTCAAGGGCAAAAAGGGAAAGGAAGAGAAGTCGAAAGGAAAGGCTAAGGTGAGAGAGTAACTATCAGGAGGTGTCAGACCTCAGGAATTGGAGCATTTTGTTAAACTGTCTTTGCTCTGTTAGGCTCAAAATAAATTTGCTACTCTGGACAATGAAGAGGATGAAGAAGAAGAAATGAAAAAAGAAAAGGAGCCTCCCAAACAAGGAAAAGAGAAAGCCAGGAAGGCAGAGCAGGTGTGTATTTTGATGCTGGGGGAAGGTGATGTGAAAGCCTAGGAATCTGTGATCCTAGTATGTTAAACCACTCTAAGTTGACCATCTATTTTGAGTCAGAATCTGGGAATATTGTTATTGTCCAGAGCAAGAATTGGCAAATTTTTTCTCTAAAGGAGTGTGTAGTAAATATTTTTAGCTTTGTAAGCCCCATAAAATCACTGTCACAGAGATTTTTTCTTTTTTTTTAATCGAGATTTTTTTCTTTTCTTTTTTTTTTTTTTAAAACAACTCTTTGAAAATGCAAAAACCATTTTGAGTTCACAGGACATATAACAAAAGGCATCAAGGCCAGGCACCGTGGCTTAAGCCTGTAATCCCAGCACTCTGGGAGGCCAAGGCAAATGTTTTGCCTGAGCTCACAGGTTCGAGACCAGCCTGAACAGTAGTGAGACCCCCATCTCTAAAATAGCCAGGCATTGTGGCAGACGCCTATAGTCCCAGCTACTTGGGAGGAGGAGGCAAGAGAATCTCTTCAGCCCAAGAGTTTAAGGTTGCTGTGAGCTGTGACACCACAATACTCTTAGGGTGACAAAGTGAGACATGGTCTCAAAAAGAAAAAGGACATCAAGTCAGATTTGGCTCATGGGCCACAGTTTGTAACACCCAGTCAAGAGAGGAAAGTACCTTGGAATTAAGTTAGTTTCAGACAATTTGGATCTGCTTTGCCATTCACTGGCTGTGTGACCTTGACTATATCTTTCTACCTCCTAGGGTATCAGTTGTCTCATCTGTACGATAAGAGAATCTAATGAGTTCTAGGGTCCCTATAACTTTGGCATTTTCTTTTTTCTTTTTTTTGTTTAAGATAGAGTCTCACTATGTTGCCCTTGGTAGAGTACTGTGGTGCCACAGCTCACAGCAACCTCAAAGTCTTGGGCTTAAGTGATTCTCTTGCCTCAGCGTCCCAAGTAGCTGGGACTACAGGCACTCGCCACAATTCCCGGATATTTTCTTTTTTTTTTTTTTTTTTTTAATTGAGACTTCACTCAACCAGCCCAGGCTAGAGTGCTATAGTGTCAGTCTAGCTCACAACAACCTCAAACTCCTGGGCTCAAGTGCTACTCCTACCTCAGTCTCCTGAGTAGCTGGGAGTATAGGTACACACACAATGCTTAACTACTTTTTTGTTG
>NW_003852426.1:738643-744876 GCF_000181295.1 Otolemur garnettii
CCACCTTAGGTGTACGTGGCTGGCGCCTTAGCCGCTTGAGCCACAGGCGCTGAGCCCCGGATATTTTCTTGTTGCAGTTGTCATTGTTTAGCTGGCCCGGCTCGACTCAAACCCTCCAGCCTCGATGCATGTGGCTGGCACTATGCTATGGGTGCCACGCCAACCTTTGGCACTTTCTAATTCTGTGCTTCTACTGGATTCCTCAGTGACTATATGTTGGAGATACCTGATCTTTTCTTGTTAACGTGTAAATCACAGAAACTCATTGAATACAAGTGAAACTCTTTTGAAATTCAATTTGAATATAGCCTTCAGTTACTGTTATGTTGGAAATTATATTTATAGGGACATACCCATTGTTACATGTCATATATACAGTACTCACACCATTCATCTTATGCCATTACTGGTGGCTGAAATTGATAAAAAGACTGCAGGGAGACCTGGGAATGACAATGAATTAGGTTCCCAAGATATTTCAGGACTCCAAGTAGCAAAGGAAAGAGCTGGCTATTGAACTGGGGGGTAAAGATAGATTATATTAAATCTGAGTTCTGAAAGGCGTCCCTAATATTTACCACTCTTGGTTTTCACAGGATTCAGAAGAAGAAAGAGAAGGGGAAGAAGAGGAGGAGGAGGAAGGAGATTCTAAGGCAGATGATCCCTATGCTCACCTTAGCAAAAAGGAGAAGAAAAAGCTGAAGAAACAGGTATTACTTTGGTTCTTAGTGGTCAAAAGTAAAGGAATTTTTTATGTCAACTAGGGGACATGTGATTATGTGAGGGAAAGTAGAGCTTTAGGGGCTACAATTGGAGTAAGGAAAGAATTGCATTTTGTGAGCCTTGTCCCAGTGTCTTATGACATGAACTGTATCTTGGGGTTGGGTAACTGGTAAACTATGGCTTCACACAGCTTTTTCTTTGTTCTTAGATGGAGTATGAACGCCAGGTGGCTTCATTAAAAGCAGCCAATGCTGCTGAAAATGACTTCTCCGTGTCCCAGGCAGAGGTGTCCTCTCGCCAAGCCATGTTAGAAAATGCATCTGACATCAAGGTAAGGTCTGAAGGGGATCCTCTTGACCCCCTAGTTTAGAGAAGAGCTAGTTTTCTTATTTTCCCTGAGAGCTCTGGCAACCAAAGTGGGACATGATTGGGGAGGGAAAATTGAAGTTATTTTCCACACCATGGGACCTGCCTTGAGCAAGAAAATAGGAGGGAAATAGCGTGAAATAGATTTAGGTCGATTTAGGATGTGGGAGCCTCTCATTAGAGGCAGTGGACAGGAAAAGGGACTGGCTCTGGTGAAAGGAAGGGATTATACTGGGTATTGCTTTGTCAGAGGCTTCCCTTTAGGGAGGAAGTTGCAGCTTGTGTCCCAAAAAAAGAATTCTCGGCTCGGCGCCTGTAGCTCAAGCCGCTGAGGCATCAGCCACATACACCTAAGGTGGCGGGTTCGAATCCCCAGCCCGGGCCCGCCAAACAACAATGATGGCTGCAACCAAAAAATGGCCAGGCGTTGTGGCGGGCGCCTGTAGTCCCAGCTACTTGGGAGGCTGAGGCAGGAGGCTCGCTTGAGCCCAGGAGTTGGAGGTTGCTGTGAGCATGATGCCATGGCACTCTACCCAGGGGGATAGCTTGAGGCTCCGTCTAAAAAAAAAAAAAAAAGAAAGAAAGAATTTTCATGTGCTTGTTTCTTCCCTCTGCCGCCCCTTCCCTGATGGCTGCAGCTGGAAAAGTTCAGCATCTCGGCCCATGGCAAGGAGCTGTTTGTCAATGCAGACCTGTATATTGTTGCTGGCCGCCGTTATGGGCTAGTAGGACCTAATGGGTGAGGAGAGGAGGGGGCTGAGGTATAAAGGGGGAAGGGCCTGGAGGGAGAAGAAAAGCTTTCTCAGTGGTGACCTTGTCCTAATAACTTTTATTCCCCAGCAAGGGCAAGACCACCCTCCTCAAGCACATCGCCAACCGAGCCCTGAGCATCCCTCCCAACATTGATGTGTTGCTGTGTGAGCAGGGTGAGGCCAGAGGGCAGAATAGGGGCTTGGTGGTTAGACACTTGGGGTAGAAGAGCCAGCCAATAATGGGAACAATGGAAGCAGGGAGAGACTGAGCGCTGGAAAAAATGGGCTAAAGAAAGGAAGGGAGAACAAAAGAGGGGCTTGAAAATGTTTTATCTGGAACAAGTGCAAAGAGCTGGGTGGGATGAGGCAAACCAGAAATGGAACTTTTAAGGAATAAGGAATGAAACTCTTGGTTTTTGAGGCTAAGTGTTCTCCTTCTACCCCCAGAGGTGGTAGCAGATGAGACACCAGCAGTACAGGCTGTTCTTCGAGCTGATACCAAGAGATTGAAGCTGCTGGAAGAGGAGCGACGGCTGCAGGGACAGCTGGAACGGGGGGATGACACAGCTGCCGAGAGGCTAGAGAAGGTAGAGGAGATGGTACAGGGTTACAGGCTAAGACTTGGGTGTTCTTGGGGCCCTTGAATATATGTCCTCTTCTCTCTCCTTCCAGGTGTATGAGGAATTACGGGCTACTGGTGCAGCAGCTGCAGAGGCCAAAGCACGACGGATTCTGGCTGGCCTGGGTTTCGACCCTGAGATGCAGAATCGGCCTACACAGAAGTTCTCAGGGGGCTGGCGCATGCGTGTCTCCCTGGCCAGGTGGGCCATCCACATCACTACCCTCCCTTTCAACCTTGACCACCAGGGCCCTTTTCCTTCTTTTCCCATTCTTTCAAGCCTAGTGGGGAAATTCAAGGCCAGCTTCTCCTCCTCACTATTTATATTGTGAGAATTCAAGGTCTCGCTCCATTTTTCTCCCTACCTGGTGGTATATGTTCTCAGGAACATCTCTGAGGAGAGGTTGGACAGGAGTTTTCATAGATCCAGGCTTCTCTCAGAGGCTTCCCCTGAGGTTCTCTGAGGAAGGATCTTCCATCTCCTGACCCTACACTCCGTTACCCCACTTTATAGGGCACTGTTCATGGAGCCCACACTGCTGATGTTGGATGAGCCCACTAACCACTTGGACCTCAATGCTGTCATCTGGCTCAATAAGTGCGTTGCCCTTAATTACAATGTTTGTATCATTTGTTCGCAGTCTGCTTCCTTCCCCTTCCCTTTCTGCCCTCCTTCCCTTTAGTTCTCCACCCTGTCCTTGACAGCTCTCTATCCAGACCTTTTTGTTTCTCTCCCTGCCACTTCGTCTGCTTCCTTTGACTTCACTTCACCGTTGTGACATTCTCACACTCTTCTCTGAAACCCAGCTACCTCCAGGGCTGGCGGAAGACCTTGCTTATCGTCTCCCACGACCAGGGCTTCCTGGATGATGTCTGTACTGATATCATCCATCTCGATGCCCAGCGGCTTCATTACTACAGGGGCAATTATAGTAAGTACGATCGTATGTGGGTGGAGGGAAAAGATGGAGCCTCAAAAAGAGGCTCAGAAGTAAGGGAGAGTCCATTTAGATGTTTAGAAAAGCTAGATCTTGGGTGGTGCCTGTGGCTCAGCAGGTAGGGCGCCAGTCCCATATACCTGGAGTGGTGGGTTCGATCCCGGCCCCACCCAAACAGCAACAAAAAAATAGCTGGGCATTGTGGTGGGCCCCTGTAGTCCCAGCTACTTGGGAGGCTAAGGCAAGAGAATCACTTAAGCCCAAGAGTTTGAGGTTGCTGTGAACTATGATGCCACAGTGCTCTACCAAGGGCGACATAATGAGACTCTCTGCCTCAAAAAAAAGAAAAGCTAGATCTTGTCAGAATTCTGACAGTGATGCCCACCCCCATCCTCACCAGTCCTTGTTCCTCTGCTGGGAGAGGAGCAACCATTGATGCCCATTCCATTTTTTCTGCAACAGTGACCTTCAAGAAGATGTACCAGCAGAAGCAGAAAGAACTGCTGAAGCAGTATGAGAAGCAGGAGAAAAAGTTGAAGGAGCTGAAGGCAGGGGGCAAGTCCACCAAGCAGGCAGTGAGCACAGACGGACATCCTGGACTGGGTGTTGCTTTTCTCTTATGACAGTGGAGGAAAGGGGGACTCTGGGAAGCTAGCTTGCATTTCAGGGAATTCTGTGCAGGGTGTGAATTTTTCCCTTTTTTCTTCTTCTTTAGGAGAAGCAAACGAAGGAAGCTCTGACTCGAAAGCAGCAAAAGTGCCGACGGAAAAACCAGGATGAGGAATCCCAGGAAGCGCCTGAGCTCCTGAAGCGCCCCAAGGAGTACACTGTGCGCTTTACTTTCCCCAATCCCCCACCACTCAGCCCTCCTGTGCTGGGTCTGCATGGTGAGTGCCACAGATTCCCAGCATAAGCATGTGCATCCCGACTTCTCCACCAAGGCTGGGGCTGTTCCTTTTCTCAAAGCCCAGGACATCAGGGAGACTTTGAGGGGCACTGAAAAGAATATAAATTGCTTCTTTTCCTGGCTCTCAGGTGTGACATTTGGCTATGAGGGGCAGAAATCGCTCTTTAAGAACCTGGACTTTGGTATCGACATGGACTCAAGAAGTAAGTTGTCAGTGGTTCAGGGATGTGGAGCAGGAGCCATAGCAAGAGTCTCTGAGCACTTGTTAGTCTGACAACGTATCTTCCTTCTCACAGTTTGCATTGTGGGCCCTAATGGCGTGGGGAAGAGCACTCTCCTCCTGTTGCTGACTGGCAAGCTGACACCGGTGAGTCGTGCAGCCAGAAAAGAGCATGAGAAGTCTGAAGACACAGTTGCCCACCAGAGGCTAGAATCAGGGAGCTTTTCAGCTGTGGAGAGTTAAATACAGAAGTTATCATAGATGATTTATTTCCCTAAAAGGGGCTGTAGAGGAGTTTAGATGGGTTGAGGAAGGAGAGCTAGGAGAATCAGAGTTGGAGGGGTGGGCACCCTTATGTGTGTTTGGTTATGCATATATATTAAACAGTGTATGTCCATCACAGAATGATTAGACATTGTATAAGCCAATAGAAAAATCTTGAAGAAACCAATATTAATGTTTTAAAAAAAAATGGGGGGCTCGGTGCCTGTGGCTCAAGTGGCTAAGGTGCCAGCCACATACACCAAAGGTGGCAAGTTCGAATCCAGCCCGGGCCCGCCAAACAACAATGACAGCTGCAACCAAAAAATAGCCAGGCATTGTGGTGGATGCCTGTGGTCCCAGCTACTTGGGAGGCTGAGGCAGGCGACTTGCTTGAGCCCAGGAGTTGGAGGTTGCTGTGACCTGTGATGTCACAGCACTCTACCCAGGGGACAGCTTGAGGCTCTGTTTCAAAAAAGAAAAATGAGGGCAGTACCCATAGCTCAGTGGGTAGGATGCGGCCACTTACACCGTGGTTGGCGTGTTCGAACCTGGCCAGGGCCAACTAAAACCACAATGACAACTGCAACAACAACAGCTGGGTGTTGTGGCAGGCGCCTGTAGTCTCAGCTACTGGGAGGCTGAGGCAAGAGAATTGCTTAAGCCCAAGTTTGAGGTTGCTGTGAGCTGTGACACTGCAGCACTTTACTGAGGGTGATGTAGTGAGACTCTCTCCTAAAAAGGAGGTGGGGGGGGGCTATTAGGCAGTGGAGCTCACGCCTGTAATCCTAGCATTCTGAAAAGCTGAGGTGGGTAGAGCTCAGGAGTTTGAGACCAGGCTGAGCAAGAGTGAGACCTGATTTTTACTGAAAAAAATAGAAGAAAACCAGACAGGTGGTGTGGTGGGCTCTGGTAGTCCCAGCTACTCAGGAGGCTAAGCAAGAAGATTGATTGCCTGAGCCCAGGAGATAAAGATTGCTGTGTATTATGGTGATGCCTCAGGACTCTGCCTAGTGCGACAGAGAGATTCTGTCTTCAAAAAAGGGTTTGGGGGGGGGGGCTGTTGTTTGAATTGATTTATAGCCAGCTTTTCCCATAATATACATAGACCAGGCTGGGCGCAGGGGCTCACACCTGTAATCCCAACACTTTGGAAGGCAAAGGCAGGAAGATCATTTTAGGCCAGGAGTTCTAGACCAGCCCAGGCAACATAATGAGATGCTGTCTCTAAAACTGAAAAAATTAGCCAGATATGGTGGTTTGTCTATAGTCCCAGCTACTGGGGAGGCTAAGGTGGGAGGATTGTTTGAGCCCAGTAGTTGAGGGTGCAGTGATCTGTCATTGTGCTGCTGCATTCTGGTCTGAGTGGCAGAGCAAAACCCTCCCTCTTGGCTCGGCGCCTGTGGCTCAAGCGGCTAAGGCGCCAGCCACGTACACCTAAGGTGGC
>NW_003852426.1:745563-749811 GCF_000181295.1 Otolemur garnettii
AAAAAAAAAAAAAGAAAGAAAGAAAATTATTAGACTGTCCTCCCAAACTTAATGTCTTATGAGTTAGGACCTTACAGTATGCCCTTTGTGAGTCTCGTGGTAGGGGAAGTGGGTGTTCTTTGGCTGTAGTTGGTCCCTCCTACTTGTTCCTCTTGTCCCCTCATCTTTCTTTCTCCTCTCACTCCCCTTTTGTCCCTTACTCATCTGGGTTCCTAAATGTACTTTGTCATAATAGGGAGAACATCCACATTCCCTCTCTCACACACGTTTCCAGACCAGTTCTGGTGGTTGTCTCCTCTTCAGAAAAGTTGGGATATGGGCTCAGCACCTGTAGCTCAAGTGGCTGGGGTACCAGCCACATATACCAGAGCTGGCGGGTTCAAATTCAGTCTGAGCCTGCCTAACAACAGTGACAACTACAACCAAAAAATAGCTGGGCACTGTGGCGGGCGCCTATAGTCCCAGTTACTGGGAGGCTGAGGCAAGAGAATCACTTAAGCCCAAGAGTTGGAGGTTGCTGTGAGCTGTGACGCCATGGTACTCTACCCTGGGCGACAGCTTGAGACTCTGTCTCAAAAAAAGAAAAGTTGGCTCTATGCCTGTGGCTCAAGTGGCTAAGGCGCCAGCCACATACACCTAAAGTAGTGGGTTCGATTCCAGCCCGGGCCGCCAAAACAATGACGGCTACAACCAAAAAATAGTCGGGTGTTGTGGTGGGCACTTGTGGTCCCAGCTACTTGAGAGGCTGAGGTAGGAGACTTGCTTGAGCCCAGGAGTTGGAGGTTGCTATGAGCTGTGATGCCACAGCGCTCTACCCAGAGGGATAGCTTGAGACTCTGTCTCAAAAAAAACAAACAAAGAAGCGATACGGAGGTGCAGCCCCTTTTCCCCTGTCTCTTTGATACTATTTTTGAGACAGAATCTCAAGCTATCCCCCTGGGTAGAGTGCCATGGTGTCATAGCTCACAGCAACCTCTAACTCTTTGGGCTCAAGTGATCCTCTTACCTCAGTTTTTCTTTTTTTGTATTTTAGTAGAGACAGGGTCTCACTTTTTGCTCAGGCTGATCTCAAATTTATGAGCTCAGGCTATCCACCTGCCTCAGCCTCCCAGAGTGGTAGGATTATAGGCATGAGCCACCACATCCAGCCCCTTTTCCCTACTCTTAACCACTTTCTCTTTCCTTGCAGACTCGTGGAGAAATGAGAAAGAACCATCGGCTGGTAAGTGGGCATTGAGGACAAGGGAATGAAAATCTGATAGAAGTATGACTTTAACCAATCACCTCTCTCTCCTCTTGGGCAGAAAATTGGCTTCTTCAACCAGCAATATGCCGAGCAGCTGCATATGGAGGAAACACCCACTGAGTACCTGCAACGGGTCTTCAACTTGCCTTACCAGGATGCCCGAAAGTGCCTGGGCCGTTTTGGCCTTGAAAGTCATGCCCACACCATCCAGATCTGCAAGCTCTCTGGTACTACTGTAGGGGGCTTGGGAGGAGGTCCTTATCATTCTTGTCTACAAACTGTACCTGGAAGTAGAAAGGGGGGGAAACAGAAATAGGCAGCCTTGGAACACTTACTGGCCCAGAAATGTAAGGCATTAGAAAGGGAATGAACCTTCTTTTGTCCTTTTCCTTTGCTACAGGTGGTCAGAAAGCCCGAGTTGTGTTTGCAGAGCTGGCCTGTCGGGAACCTGATGTCCTTATCTTGGTGAGGGAGGTGGACCGTGGGAGAGGGGATAGGAGTAATGGAAGTAGGAATTATAGTGTCATTAATGGAATTCCTCCTCCTCCATAGGATGAGCCAACCAATAACCTGGACATAGAGTCTATTGATGCTCTGGGGGAAGCCATCAACGAGTACAAGGGTGGTAAGTTAGACTGAGAGCAACAAGCCCTTCTTGTCTGTGAGGAACAAGCTATATTGTCCGTTGGCTAAGGCTCCCTTCTCTTTTTCTTTCCTTTTTTTTTAAATTTCAGAATATTAAACAGTACACACAATTTGATTACGTAATTACTTTTTGTACAGATTGAGTCAAAGTTATAAGTGTGCCTTTAACCACTTGGTTTTTTTTTTTGGAGACAGAGTCAGACTCTGCCACCCTGGGTAGAATGCCATGGCATCATCATAGCTCACAGCAACCTCAAACTCTTGGGCTCAAATGATCCTCTTGCCTCAGGCTCCTGAGTAATTGGGACTACAGGTGCCTGCCACAACACCTGGCTAATTTTTTAGAGACAGGGTTCTCACTCTTGCACCGCCTGCCTGGGCCTCCCAGAGTGCTAGGATTACACACATGAGCTGCTGTGCTGGCCCTTGTGTTTGATTTTTGTTGAGTTTTACTTTTAGATGGGTACATAAGTATGGATTGATAACCTCAAGTTTAGTGTTTAGTACACTTAGTATTTGTTAATCCAGTGTGATTGCTGGATCAAACAATAGATCTACTTTTAATTCTTTGAGGTATCTTCCTACTACTTTCCATAGAGGTTGTACTAGTTTGCAGTCCCATCAACAGTATGTAAGAGTTCCTTTCTCTCTACATCCATGCCACCATCTATTGTTTGGGGCCTTTTTTTTTTTTTTTAAGAAGGCAGAGTCTCACTCTGTTGCCCAGAGTACAGTGGCATCAGCAGCTCATAGCAACCTTAAACTCCTGGGTTTAGACGATCCTCCTACCTCAGCCACCAAAATAGCTGAGACTATAGGCAGCCACCACAATGCCTGGCTAATTTTTCTATTTTCAGTAGAAACAGGGTCTCACTCTTACTCGGGCTGGTCTTGAACTCCTGAGCTCAAACTGTTTTTCCACTTCAGCCTCCCACAGTGATAGGATTATAGGCACGAGCCACTGCACCCAGCCCTTATTTTGGGACTTTCTGATTAAGAGTCACTCTCATTGGGGTTAGATGATAATCTCATTGTGGTTATTTATTTATTTATTTATTTATTTTGAGACCGAGTTTCACTATGTGAGTTTATTGGCCATTTGCATATAGGGCTCCCTTCTGTCATGATTTCCGTCTTTGTTCATTTTCTCTTACCATCTTTCTTCAAAGCTGTGATCGTTGTCAGCCATGATGCCCGACTCATCACAGAAACCAACTGTCAGCTGTGGGTGGTGGAAGAGCAGAGTGTTAGCCAAATCGATGGTGACTTTGATGACTATAAGCGGGAGGTTTTGGAGGCCCTGGGTGAAGTCATGGTCAACCGACCCCGAGAGTGAGCTTTCCTTCCTGGAAGTTTCCCAAGAAACAAGCTTACATGGCCTAGAATTCCCCTGTTGTCTCCCTGTCTCCTCGGAAGACTGCCTCTGGTCTACAGCTGACATTTGGGAACATGAAGATGGAATGTTGACTTGATGTGACCAGGATGCCACTTTGATTGTTTCCATTTCTTTGAAAGACTTATCTGTTCCACTTTTCTTGAGATAAGTGAGCTAACCTTAACCTTGGCATCCCTCTATCCAGACAGAGGTGACCACCTTCATTATTGTGTGACTTCATCCAGCCAAGCTTACATGGCCTGTTGTCTCAAACCTGATCACTCAGAAGATTACCTATGGCTCACCTTAAAGCTTCAAGCCTGGACCCCGGGTCTTTGAGTGGTGGTGTTCTTTTCTGGTGGATTTAATGCTGGCTTACTGATACAAACAGCTGTTGAAGCTCAGAGCTAGAGACAAGTGTCTGAAGCCTGTGCCATCACACATCCCAGGATTTGGTGCCTGTCATCTCTTGTCTGGTTGAGGACTGGGGGGCAGGAAAGGAATGTTGCGGAACTTGGATCTCCCTTTACAAAGGGAAAAAATAAAAGGAGTTGCTGCTAGCCTGTCATTATTTAAGCAGCGGTTCTCAACCTGTGGGTCACAACCCACAGGTACTGTATTAAAGGGTCATGGCATTAGAAAGGTTGAGAACCACTGGTTTAGAGATTCATGGGAGTTGGAACTGTCCTCAGTCTTGATTTGCTTTTATTCCATTTTCTAGCAGTTTTATTATCTCCTCTTTTGCACTAATACAGATGGATCTCATTTGCAGTCTTGCACTTTAGACAGTGTTTGCTGTTTAAGGAGCCTGCCTCCTTTGCCCCAACCCTTCAGACAAAGGAGAAAGTGATTCATACCTTCCATCATGCACACTCGGGTGTCTTACTGAGCAAGCTAACTTCACGAATGAGAATGTGCTCTGCCCTGTGGTCAGGCACCAGAGTTTCAGTCCTCGCAAAAATTACTGTATCGGCTCGGCGCC
>NW_003852426.1:750051-751550 GCF_000181295.1 Otolemur garnettii
AAAAAAAAAAAAAAAAACTGTATCATCCTTCCAACATACACAGTACTCTGGGTTATACAAGAAGAGAAAAGACAAGGTCTGCCTTCATTAAGTTAGAGAAGACTGAAAATAAAGCATGAGTTAGAGAAGACTGAAAATAAAGCATGAGTGTGCAATGTAATGTGATTAATTGCTGGGTATGTAGGTATTCTAGGTTGTAAATTGCCACATGTTCAAAGAAGGGAAAGATTATCCAGGCCTTGTTTATTTGCCAGGATCATCTGAGGGTGGAACTTGAAAACTAATGGTTTGCGTAATTAGGGAACCATTATTCAAAAGTAGGAAAAGAATGGATCCAGGGCTGGAAAGGAAGAACCTATTTGGGAGGTGTGGGAATGTAGCTATGTGGCCAGTTTTCTTAGATTTAGATTGGGGAGATAGATCTGGAACATAAGAATGTAAGTGGGCTCGGCACCTGTGGCTCAAGCAGCTAAGGTGCCAGCCACATACACCTGAGCTGGCAGATTCAAATCCAGCCTGGGCCTGCCAAAAACAATGGCAGCAACCAAAAAATAGCTGGGCGTTGTGGCAGGCATCTGTAGTCCCAGCTACTTGGGAGGCAGAGGCCGGAGAATCACTTGGGCCCAAGAGTTGGAGATTGCTGTGAACTGTGATGCCATAGCACTCTATCCAGGGCGACAACTTGAGGCTCTGTCTCAAAAAAAAAAAAAAAAAAAAGAATGTAAGTGGTTGGTAGTGGTATTAGGTAGTGATGGAGATGGAGCTCATAGCATTTGTATAGCAATAAGGTAACTGAATCCTAAACTAGCTAGGGGAGATAGAGATGGAGAGGAAAGAGCTAAATGTGGCTTGGTGCCTATAGCACAGTGGTTACGGTGCCAGCCACATTACAATGAGCCTGGCGGGTTCAAACGTGGCCCATTAAGCTAAGCCACAATGACAACTGCAACAAAAAAAGTCAGGGGTTGTGGTGGGTGCATGTAGTTCCAGCGACTTGGGAAGCTGAGGCAAGACAATCGCTTAAGCCCAAGAGTTTGAGGATACTGTGAGCTGTGATGGCACAGCACTCTACCCAGGGGGATAGCTTGAGGCTCTGTCTCAAAAATACAAAAAGACTGACTTTGGACATTAATTTTGGGAAATAGTTTTCTGGCCAGTGAATAAATACTAATATTAAACCTCAAGCACAAGTTTCATACTAGAAGTGAATGTATGGTTTGGAGATAGTTTCTCCTACACCAAAGTTGTAGGGGAAAAAATTAGTCTTGTGCCAAACAGCTGACTTAAGTATGTTATGTGTAAAGTAATTTCTACAATTCCATGAAGTAGATCTATCATAGAATAGTGATTGGCTTCAAGTCCACTTAGCTTTTTGCTACTTGTTATGTAAAATAAAGGTGATGGCTCGGCGCCTATAGCTCAACCGGCTAAGGCGCTAGCCACGTACACCTAAGGTGGCGGGTTCGAATCCCCAGCCCGGACCCGCCAAACAACAATGA
>NW_003852426.1:752118-753846 GCF_000181295.1 Otolemur garnettii
AAAAATAGCCAGGCATTGTGGCAGGTGCCTGTGGTCCCAGCTACTTGGGAGGCTGAGGCAGGAGACTTGCTTGAGCCCAGGAGTTGGAGGTTGCTATGAGCTGTGAAGCCACGGCACTCTACCCAGGAGGATAGCTTGAGGCTCTGTCTCAAAAAAAAAAGTGAGCAGAGGCTGGCACACTTGGGGCCTTGTAAGATGTCTTGATAGGGAGTTAGAGTGTGACTCTAGGAGTAATAGGAGGCCAGTGGTGCTGTTTAGGAACACTAGTTGATCTAGTTTTCATTTTTAACAGTATTGCTCTGACTACTGGGTGAATCATGGGTAGAGGGAGACTGGGAAAGGAGATGCCAGGAGAAAAGTTCGGTATTACTTTGGAAAGAAAGAGATTATTGTCTTTATTTTATTTATTTATTTATTTATTTATTTATTTGTAGAGACAGAGTCTCACTTTACCACCCTTGGTAGAGTGAACTGTGAACTGTGGTAGAGTGCTGTGGCGTCACAGCTCACAGCAACCTCCAACTCCTGGGCCCAGGCAATTCTCTTGCCCTAGCCTCCCAAGTAGCTATGGAAAGAAAGAGATTCTTTTTTTTTTTTGAGGCAGAGCCTCAAAAAAATGCTATTTTTTTTGGTTGCAGCCATCATTGTTGTTTGTTGGCCTGAGCTGGATTCGAACCTGCCACCTTAGGCATATGTGGCTGGCGCTTTAGCCACTTGAGTCACAGGCTCTGAGCCAAGAGATTCTTTAAGAAAAGAAGGAAGACAACGTAGACTGGGGTATTTTCACAGTGGATGGGACTCACTCCAGGAGTTCTGGTGCCAGAGAACCAAGAAGAGTTAGAAATTTGCCAAGCAGCAATGAATGTTGAGCCAATGGTAATATTAGTTTGTGCTGGACCAAGATAGTGGGATATCGGTGATTTTCCAGCATTATGTTTGCTGCCCAGTAGAAGGAGCAAGAAAAATAGAATGATAATAATTTAGAATTGGAGATGGACCAGAGAACTTCTATTGCCACAAGGGTATTTTGGGAAAAAAAAACAAAAAAAACAAGGGTACTTTGGAGGGAAAAATGAAAGCAGGAAAAAAGAACAGACTGACTGAACTTGGAGAGAGAAAATTGCCTACAGGGCTTGGTGAAGAAATGGAAACACAGCTTGGTGCCTGTAGCTCAGTGTCACTAACAGAGTGCCGGCCACATACACTGAGGCTGGCTGGTTCCAGCCCAGCCCAGGCCTCCTAAACAACGACAACTGCAACCAAAAAATAGCCAGGCATTGTGGTAGGTGCCTGTAGTCCCAACTACTTGAGAGGCTGAGGGAAGAGAACTTAAGCCCAAGAGTTTGAGGTTGCCAATGGTGCTGTGAGCTGTGAGGCCACGGCACTCTGTTGGAGGGCAATATAGTGAGACTGTCTCAAAAAAAAAAAAAAAAAAAGACATGGAAACAGATCAACAGATATGGTAAAATGGATGAGATGGTTGAACAACTCCTTTTAAAACTAAAATATATACCTGCATACCTGTAATCCTAGCACTCTGGGAGGCCAAATTGGGTGGATTGCTTGAGCTCAGGAGTTCAAGACCAGCCTGAGCAAGAGAAAGACCCCATCTCTATTAAAAATAGAAAAACTTGGCTCGGCGCCTGTGGCTCAAGCGGCTAAGGCACCAGCCACATACACTTAAGGTGGAGGGTTCAAATCCAGCCCGGGCCCGCCAAACAACAATGA
>NW_003852426.1:754997-756142 GCF_000181295.1 Otolemur garnettii
AAATTAATTAAAATAAAGAAAAAAATTTTAAGCTGTCTTTGAAAGTTCTGTTGCCTGTTGCAGCAGATGGAAGAGAATGAGGAGGCAGTAAGTGGAACCAGAAGGAAAAGAACACATTTGAGACATGTTCGTTTTTTATTTCATCTGAGCTATATGACTTTTTTGAGATTTCACCTCTTAGTTTGGTTCTTAGATTATGTTTTCTCAGATTTTCTCCCAGGGTACAGAGCAAAAAAGTGATTTGAACACTGATCTTCAAGACTGGGCAAAGAGAAGACAAAACTATACCCCTGTCCTTAATAAATGTAACGAGGCCTGTGAAACAAAAAGTTGTTGCCCTCATGTGGCCCATGCTGGAAATAACAGACAAGGCACTTGGGTTCTAGGGCTCTGTTGAGTGTTTTCCAGAACAGCAGTATCAGCAGCACCTGGAAATTTGTTAGAAATGCAAAATTCCAAATCCATCCCAGACGTACTGAATCAGAAACCTTGCTGGACACAATTCCCAGTCTGTCTTCTAATAAGCTTTCTAGATGATTCTGACGAACACTAAAATATTTGAAAACCACTGTCCTCGTCTACATCCCAATATCAGCATCTTGCCATCTCAGCACCCCTCCAACCCCAGCCCTACACAGTATAATTTACTCCTAATTTCTGGTTTCAAGAATAACAGAACCTTCTGTAATTTTTTGTTTTTTGATCCAGCATTTTAAGCTGTTGCCCTGGATAGAGTACTGTGGTGTCACAGCTCATAGCAACCTCAAACTCTTGGGCTTAAGCAATTCTCTTCCCTCAGCCTCCCAAGTAGCTGGGATTACAGGTGCCCGCCACAACGCCTAGCTTTTGGTTGTAGTTGTCATTGTTGTTTGGCAGGGCCGGGCTGGGTTCGAAGCCACCAGCTCCAGTGTATGTGGCTGGTGCCTTAGCTGCTTGAGCTACAGGCGCAGAGCCTGTTGTTGTTGTTGCGGTTGTTGCTGTTTTAGCTGGCCCAGTCTGGGTTTGAACCCACCAACCTCAGTGTATGTGGCCAGCGCCCTACCACCTCAGTATTTATTTTATTTTATTTTTTAGAGACAGTCTCATTTTGTCGCCCTTGGTAGAGTGCCATGGCGTCACAGCTCACAGCAACCTCCAGATCTTGG
>NW_003852426.1:756874-758020 GCF_000181295.1 Otolemur garnettii
TCAGTGGGTAGGGCACCGGCCCCATATACCAAGGGTGGCGGGCTCAAACCCGGTCAGCCAACTGCAACAAAATAGCCAGGCATTGTGGTGGGCGCTTGTGTCCCAGCCACTCAGGAAGCTGAGGCAAGAGAATCGCCTAAGCCCAGCAGTGTGATGCCACAGCACTCTCCTGAGGGCTATAGTCTCTACAAAAAAAAAAGTTACCTTACCATACAATTTCCAGCCCCAGGCCTATTTTCCTTCTGTCTGCAGAGCCCCTTTTTTGGGAAGAGCAGTCTATTTCCCCTTGTCTATCATTTCTCTGCTGAAACTTTTTTTTTTTTTTTTGGCCAGGGCTGGGTTTGAACCCACCACCTCCAGCATATGGGGCCAGCGCTCTACTCTTTTGAGCCACAGGCGCTGCCCTCCAAACCTTTTTTTTTTTTTTTTTTAAGTCACTCTGGAATTGAGTGCTTGGTGTCATAGCTCACAGCAATCTCAAACTTTTGGGCACAAGTGATCCTCTTGCCTCAGTCTCCTTAGTAGCTGAGACTACAGGTACCTACCACAACACCCACCTATTTTTAGAGATAGGTTCTGGTTCTAGCTCAGGCTGGTCTTGAACACCTGAGCTCAAGCAATCCACCCACTTCAGCCTCCCAGAGTGCTAGGATTACTGACCCACTACACCTGGTACTAATTTTCTCTTTTCTTTTTCTTTTCTTTTCTTTTTTTTTTTTTTGAGACAGAGTCTCAAGCTGTCACCCTGGTAGAGTGCTGTAGCGTCACAGTTCACAGCAACCTCCAACTCTTGGGCTTAAGCCATCCTCTTGCCTCAGTTTTTCTAGTTTTAGTAGAAATGGAATCTCAGTAAAAATAGAGTCTCATCACTCTTGCTCACTCAGGTCTCAAACTCCTGAGCTCAAGTGATCCTCCCACCTTCTAGAGTGCTAGCATGATAGATATGAACCACTGCAACCAGCTGTTTCACATACTTCTCAAAAGTATTCTTTCACCACTACTTAATAACAATTTTGACTTGAAGAACAAGTATTAAATTCTTTTTTTTTTGAGACAGAGCCTCAAGCTGTCCCCCTGGGTAGAGTGCTGTGGCTTCACTGCTCACAGCAACCTCCAACTCCTGGGCTCAAGCAAGTCTCCTGCCTC
>NW_003852426.1:758740-766053 GCF_000181295.1 Otolemur garnettii
GATTCAAACCCGCCACCTTAGGTGTATGTGGCTGGCGCCTTAGCCGCTTGAGCCACAGGCGCTGAGCCGTGAAATATTAATAAGCAATAAAAAGACCTTCCCTTCAGCATGGTCAGAGGACCTGGGGAGGAAGAGGGTGACATATTTAACTGTTTCAACAAGCACTGAAAATATTAATGAAATAAAATATTGCAATATGAAAAAAATATATAAAAAAAGTCCAAACACACCAAGGGTTAAATAAGCTGCTTCTCTTTCCACTGTTTATTATTAATGTACAAAATATACAAAACATAAAGAAAAAGAAAATACTCATCCTCAAATCCATTGGCTCTAACCCAAGACCCTGCACAAAACCCAACCAATCCACTGTTTTCATAGAAAACAACTGATGCCAAGACAGGTGAAGGAGAGGACTAGGAAAGGGCAAAATCATCTTATTGAATCCACCCAGGAAAGCACCTGGAGGGGATTCAGAGGGCTTACAGGGCAAGGTTTCTGTAAGCCTCACACTGACAAGGTTCAAGTGGGGGCAAGGAGCAAGCTAACTCCCAAAGGCAGTGCATGTAGTGTGACTATCAGGCCCAACACGCTGGGCACAAGTTGATGAGAAGCTGGTCTCACTGAAGTATCTCATGAAGTCTCCAGAATGGCTGTAGGTCAGCAAGGGCAGACTGACACCAACGGCCTTACTTATGCCAGTTAACTTTCACTGGGTGCAAACACGAAATTTGCCATCATCAAACCTAGCAGACCCATGATGCAGATTTGAGTGTTCACAAGTGGTTGCAATGTCCTATTTGAAAAAGACTCAGAATTTAGAGCCCATGTCAGGGGAGGAGTAGGGATGATGCGTGTTCCAGAACTCAAGTCCAGCCTGACTGAGCCCTCAGTGCAGTGGGATATACGATATCCCTTCACGATCTCCCCATCCCATGCAGAAAAATAAAACTTGGCTGGGATGATTCGCTAGGTGCAGCTGACCCTGTGTCAGAGTTGTGTGCATGTGGAGGACCCACAGTAGGAGAGTAGAGGTTTTCTCCAGGATAACCAGCTTTAGGTTCTCAGGCATAAGGGTAATACTGGAAAGGGATTGGGGTACAAGGTGAATCTCCTCAAAAATTGAAGCCAACTGGGTCTCCTCTTCAGCAGTTCAGGGTAAAGAATGTGTCCAGTCTCTCTCCTCCCCAGACTGGAGGAAATTATGTACATCAATGCGCACCAGTGATCAGAAAACCCCCAGGAACCCAAGCAGGTGGGAACTGAGGGGGCCGGCTCCTCATCAGCTGGGGAAAGGGGAAAATGGGCCTCACAGAAGCCATAACAAGGTGGAAGGAGCAAGGCTGCAGTCCACAGGGGGTGTGTGGGCAGGGCAGGCAGGTGGTCCCTATGGCAGAGGGGGCCCATTGACACCCGGGTGGTAGAAGGCACAGTTGTTCTCATAGCGGCAGTTGCCCTTCATCATGAAATGACGACAAACAGGGCGGTTTGACATGTCTGGGGAAATGAAGGCAGAGTGATTAGATGAGATAGCTAAGGGTAATTGCCACCCTCACTACCCCAATCGATACCATCCTGAGAACTTTCAGAAAAACAAAGTCTTGGGGATTTGGTGGTGGAAGGGCAGAGGGTAGGAATTGCCATGCATAATGGGACACTGAGGAGACAGATCTCATGTTCTGCCTGGCATACCCATAGTGGTGAATCTCCCCTACTTCCCAGAATCTGGTATGGGACACCAAAAGCTACATGGGGTCGGGGGCAGGGAGCATCCTTACCTCCTCCATGACTGTGGCCTCCATCATGTCCTCGGTGGCCCCCTCCCCCATGGCCATCATGACCACGGTGCTCGTGAGGTGGACCTCGATGGTCATGGCCTCGGTGACCAGGGACATCATGAGGTCGGTGACCATGGGGCCCCCCATGTCCAGGACCTTCATGGGGGCGATGTCCACCACTTCCACCCATGCTCCCTCCAGGGCCTTCATGAGAGCGATGTCCACTGCCACCACCCATTCCTCCACCAGGGCCTTCATGGGGACGATGACCACTGCCACCACCAGGACCTTCATGTGGACGATGGCCACTGCTACCGCCAGGGCCTTCATGGGGACGATGTCCTCCACCGCCACCCATGCTACCACCAGGGCCTTCATGGGGACGATGCCCACTGCCCATGCCACTGCCAGGGCCTTCATGAGGACGATGTCCACTGCCACTGCCCATGCCCCCACCAGGGCCTTCATGAGGACGATGTCCACCACCTCCAACCATGCCACCAGGGCCTCCTCGTCCATTTGGGGGTCCTCCTCCAGAGCGACCTCCTCTGGCCCCTCGGAATGGAGGAGGAGGAGGAGGAGGTTCATTTCCTCCTCGGCCACCTCGGCCTCTATGGTATGGCCCAGGACCTGGTCCTGGACCCCCCCGCATTGGGCCTCCCCGCATAGGGTCAGCTGGGCCATCCCAGAAAGGATCACCGCCCCGGGGAGGTGGTGGGGGACCCAGAAGACGTGGACCCACAGGCCCACCAGGGCCTCCATGAGGACCTATTAGGATGAAAAAAAAAAAAGAGAGATAGTATCAGCGCCCTGTTAACTCTCAAGAACATTCCCCAAACTAAACCCCTAACTTGTGGTCAATCTTATACTTTCGCTAGACTGAAATTAAGCAGATAAGCTCATTCCAACCTCTTACCTGGCATAGGTCCCCCAGGTCCAGGAGGGAAGTGCTGCATGGCCTTAGGGCCCCCTGGGCCTCCTGGTGGGAAACCATTGGCTATTGGACCAGGACCTAGGAGTCCATGTGGCACTGTTAATGAAAACAGGAGTGACACAGTCAGTAAGAGGACTTGAGAATGGCGTGATTTCCCATTTAGGTGAGCCCAGTTGACCCTCTCAGACCAACCTGGCAGAGCAATGCTCTCTTTCCAGTCTTCCCCTCCCATTTCTTGCCTAGTGGCAACAGCCCTGTGCTCTTCAGTATCTGGAAACCCTGCTTCCCCCAACTCCACCGCAGGCTTCCTCCCCCAGCCCCTGGGGCTGGCCCTGAAGATTACCCAGCATCTGCTTGATCTTGTCTGAATAGTCTGGTTGTTTCAGTAGTTCCTCTGAGGAATGACTGTTTGGGCTACCCTGTAAGGATATTAAGAGGACAAAATCAACAGAGAACATGAGTAACAACTGTAGAGAAAGGGACAGCCAAATTAGGAGCTCAGTGGGAAGATGTGGGGAACTAGGATAGAAAGAATGAGAGACACAATCAGGAAAGCACACTTAAGGAGGTTCCACAGAAAGTGGAAAAGGGGAAGAAGGGCTCATACCATGATAGAGGTAAGAATCTCCTGGACATTAATGCCTCCTCCTCCAGGGCCTTGGGGGCTCTTCCCAGCACCCATGCTTCCCATAAGATTGGCCAGAACAGGAGGTAACTTGGAGCCTCCTGCCCCGTCAGGTGAGCCACCTGACCCCCCAGGTTCCAAGGTCTCAACATATGGAGTCTCATCCATGGAACACTCCTGGAAGAAGAACAGGGGAAAAGTCAAGATTAACTGAAAGAATGGAGACATTCTCCCATGAAAGATACATTGAAATCAACAAATGGCACAACCTCTGTCAACACCCCCCCTCCCATGTCATTGCCACATGACATCACTCACCTCATCTAGGGGGATGAGCTTAGGAGGTATGGGCTCATAGGGCTCAGGGTCAGGCTCGTGAGGACTATCAGGGATACCACAGGCAATGGAAAAGAGAAGAAGAATGATAAGTTAAATTATTTATTCAGGCCCTCCAAGTTCTAACCTCTTCCCCTTCTCTTAATTACCCCAGGTCATGTTCCTCTCAAGAACCCAAACACTCAATACCCCAGAGTATGAATCCCATTCTGCTCACCTCTCTTTGTTCAGGAATAGCTCCTGCAGGATTCCCTTCTCCCGCTCAGCTTGGATATATCGCTCTTGGCTGTTGCTTCCAGGGGTGACAAGAGGTGAGGGCAGAACCAGAGGCCGGGGACACACCCAGGGCACCTTCTCCTCCATGTTGTCATGGCTCAGACGCCGGGCAGTCTCAAATGCATGTCGGTCTGACAGTATTTCTCGCTTAGCTGCCTCACCAAAGTCCTTGATCTTATTCACATTTACTATCAGAAAATAGAAAAGAGAAGTGAGAAAGTAACCACAACTATGTCCTTTTAAAGTCCCCTGTACATGCCTATTATATAAAAAATAACCTTTTTTTTTTGAGACAGAGTGCTGTACTGTCACAGCTCACAGCAGCCTCAAACTCTTTGGTTTAAGTGATTCTCTTGCCTCAGCCTCCCAAGTAGCTGGGACTACAGGCACCCACCACAATGCCTGGCTATTTCTTGTTGTTGTTGTTGCAGTTGTCATTGGTGTTTTAGCTGGCCTGGCCTGGTTCGAACCTGCCAGCCTCGGTGTATGTGGCCCACACCCTACTTACTGCTCAAGCTATGGGCACCGCCCAGGAAATAACCTCTTACCTCGTTCAGTTTCATCCAGTTCAAAGTAGAAATATTCTCTCAGTTTGCCCTCCTCAGGCCATGTCACAGTTTTCCTCTTCCTGCCTTTCCGGGTCAATTGGTTAGGATCTCCAGGACTCTCCACTGGCTTTGCATCCAGAACTCCTGGCTCCAAAGAGGCTGAAAGCAGAAGAATTTTCAGATACAGATCCTTCCTTTTAGAAAATTCCCAAAACTAGGCTCGGCACCTGTGGCTCAAGTGGCTAAGGCGCCAGCCACATACACCAAAGGTGGCAGGTTCGAATCCAGCCCGGGCCCACCAAACAATAATGATGGCTGCAACCAAAAAATAGCCAGGCGTTGTGGCGGGCGCCCGTGGTCCCAGCTACTTGGGAGGCAGAGGCAAGAGACTCGCTTGAGCCCAGGAGTTGGAGGTTGCTGTGAGCTTTCATGCCATAGCACTCTACCCAGGGAGACAGCTTGAGGCTCTGTCTCAAAAAAAAAAAAAAAAAAAAAAAAAAAATTCCCGAAATTAAATCAGTTTCTAAATTACCTGTATCCATGAGTTCTGGGACTTCAACAGGAGGAACTGGGGTCCCTGGACGGTCTGTGTCCATAGCCTCAGAAGGAGGTGCTGGTTCTGGGGAAGAAGGTTTGGCTGTGCTTGGTTCTGTGCTCGTTTTCCCTTCAAAGGGGCTTGGCTATTATGGAAGAAAAGGAAGTTGATGAGCTGACTGAAAAGCCAAGAGCAAAGGACTTAGTCCAAGGTCTTAGGCAAGATTCCCCTGACGGCTCTGATAAATAAAAACTCCATCTCTAACACAATCATACCTCCACGAATCTACATCTAAGACAAAACTCCTCCTTGGCAACTCCTGGATGCTGGATCTTTCCTTCTACTTTACCTTTTGTACTGGGTCACTAAATCCTACTTCTTGGTACCCATACCTTGGCAGCAGTTGGTGACAGCACCTTCTTCTTCTTTTTAATTTTGATGCCTGGAACAGGGGCTGAATTGAGAGCATCCAGAAAGCCCAGGCCCTCCATAGCTACAAAGGAAAGAGAATCAAATGGAATCATAAGACCTCCTTCATTATCCTAGTCCTACAGACAAAATCAGGCAAAAAATAGGCTAAAGGAGACATGCTTCAACTTAGGGGCACAATAAAGTTCAAGGTGACCAGGAAGCAAATGCAGGAGGATTCACCTAGGAAATTCTTGTTATTCTAGCTGTCTTTTGGCTGCGAAGCTATGGCTCTGGATATGAATTAGAGCTCAGGTAACTGATGAAGTCAGCCCCCATGAACACAACAGGTCATCCTGACAGGTGCTCTTGACCAGTCACAGAATAGCATACCTCTCTACTTTATCTATAAAATTACTCCTAAGTGACTCCATGAAAGCGGAGTGGCTCAAAAGGGTAGGGCACCAGCACCAGATGTCAGAGGTGGTGGGTTCAAACCTAGCCCTGGCCAAAAAAGGTTAAAAAAAAAAAAAAAGGAAAAGGAAAAAAACCCTCCCCCCTCCCAAGACATTCATTCCCATGAAGAGTTTGCTCCCAATTCTAAGCAGATCTCCCCACTTTAGACTCACGCTGTGGGGGGATGATCTTCACTTTGATTTCTTTGGTGGCATTAGGTGTTGTGTTGAGTGGCTTATATTTCTTCTCTGCAGGGGGGACAGCATCCCCTGGGGCAGCTGCAGAACTGTGAGAGAGGAACCCTCAATTATCTCTGACTTACCCCTCTTTTTACCCTGATGTCCAAAGAAGTACCCCATTGAGAAACCCAGAATGTGGTCCATACCTCTGACGCTTGAGGGGGATAGGTTTAAGGTTGTACTTGTCAGAAACCACCACTGTGCTGGCATTCTTCTTCACAGGCACCAAGGATGGTGTCTCCAGCTCTAGTCCTAAGGAAAGAGACGTGGTGTGGGCAGCTGAACTTGCACCTCCAGCCCCCTGAATTTTCTTCCCCATTCCTACCGACAAATGTTCTTCTAGCCCTGTTTAACCCATGCAAGGCTTCTTCCACTAGTTTGCCCTCTTCCACAGGTTGAACATATCACACAAGAAACTATCCCACTGTAAGGCTCTGGGTGTATGTATGCCTACAAACTCTCCTGAGACCAGCCTACAGCCTTACCAGTGGAACGGAACTTGGCGTGACTGGGTGCTGTGGTTCGAAGAGACTTGGGCTTCTCCTTTTTCTTCTCTGGGGCCTCCTCAGACCGCGTCTCAGCCTTCACCTCAGTCAAAGGTCGCTCTGGAGGAGTGGTTCGACTCTTTCCCTCTTCTTTACGTTTCTTCTTATCTTTTTCTGTTGTGGAAAAACAAAGTAGAAGAAGGATTTTATTTAAACAGAAGGCTGTCAGAGGTGAAGCAGACTGGGAGCACCTGAAGGCCACATCCCAGTAGGAAATAAATACAAGAGATGAAGGATGAAGGAGCTTACCAGCAGGCTGGGTACTGCTCTGGGAGCGGATGACAGCCATCCAGTCGCTGACCAGGACTGAAGCCAATTTCCGGAGCTCTGGGTGGGAAAAAGGTAAATGCCTAAATATCAGTAGTTTAAAATATCATTCTTCCCATTACAGACGATGTGAGGTTTAAAGAAATACTGTAAAAATCAGTATGGTAAAAAAGTAACCCAGAGTTTTAAGAACATGAAATAAGCTTAAAAACCAAACTCTTAAAAACTGAACATGAAGGCTCGGCGCATGTGGCTCAAGTGGCTAAGGGACCAGCCACATACACCTAAGGTGGCGGGTTCGAATCCCCAGCCTGGGCCCGCCAAACAACAATGATAGCTGCAACCAAAAAATGGCCAGGCGTTGTG